>NC_058403.1:92693143-92876704 GCF_002201575.2 Neomonachus schauinslandi | reverse complement strand
TTTCTTTCTTTCTTTCTTTCTTTCTTTCTTTCTTTCTTTCTTTCTTTTCTTTCTTTTCTTTCTTTTCTTTCTTTCTCTTTCCTTTCCCCTGAAGTTAAATTTCCTGAGTATTCAGAGCCAAGTGGTTTATTTTCAGAGAACAGACCATCCTACAGATGGAGTACATTTTAGGGAGGGCCTAATCCTTCCTGCTGTCCCCCTCCCTCGCAATTGGGTGGGCCCAGGAACAGATCTCGTCTCCATCTTTTGATTTTTCAGACATGGCCTTGGTCTTGAGCACGTAGACAGCCTGCACCATGAATTTCAGAACCTCAGTTGCTAGTTGACTGCTTCTGCTGTGTCCACCTTGGCCTTCCTACAAGCTGCAGGGGTACTGGGCTTCAGGCAGAGGTCCTCCCTCAGAATCCGTGGCTCTTCTCTGGGGGATCTTCAAGTCATCAGACAGTTGATTGATTGTTCACCTTTCATTTTGAAGAAGCTGAGATGGGCAATGGTTGGAAAAGTACCCTTAAAGAGTCTGAATTCTGGCAAACTAGATCTTGCTAAGACAGTGTTGCAACTGGGTCTTGGTGCACAGGGCAGGCTGACCAGATTTGGTATGACAGTCTTGGTGTGTGAGGCAGAAATTGGGGCTCATTTTTGGCTTTGTCTCTAACTCTGCCTCCCCCAGGCCACTAGCTCAAATTCCGTCTGAACGGAAAAGGGAGAGTAATAAATACACCCCCCTCCTTTGATTTTGGAGGAGGGAGAGTGTTTTAGTGAGAAACAGCACATTTAAGTCTGCCATATTCTGCCAGTATCTTGTCAGATTTATTTTACATAAATATTGCACATATTGTAATCTGTTTCTTTTTTTTTTTTAAGATTTTATTTATTTATTCATGAGAGACAAACAGAGAGAGAGAGAGGCAGAGGGAGAAGCAGGCTCCCTGCTGAGCAGGGAGCCTGACATGGGACTCGATCCCAGCGCCCTGGGATCATGACCTGAGCCAAAGGCAGACGCTTAACCATCTGAGCCACCACCCAGGCGCCCTGTAATCTGTTTCTTAATGAAATTGTTACCTGGCATTTTATTTGACAGCATGAAGTTCATTTGGTTTTGCTCCACTCTTATTATTCAACTTCTTATTCCTTCATTCATTATTTCATGTTTATATCATTTGCTGAAGACCAAGGCAGGATTCCTCTAGGAATCCTTGGGTCTGGAGAGATGCCTTTTTTTTTTTTTTGGTAAAGATTTTATTTATTTGCAGGTAGAGAGGGGTAGAGAGAGAGTGAGAGAACAAGAGCACAAGCAGTGGGAGCAGCAGGCAGAGGGAGAAGCAGGCTCCCGGCTGAGCAAGGAGCCCGACGCGGGGCTCGATCCCAGGGCTCTGGGATCATGACCTGAGCTGAAGGCAGACGCTTAACCCACTGAGCCACCCAGGCGCAGAGATGCCTTTAAAGCGATACCAGACCGTAGTGGAAGCACACCCAGGAGACTGGGTGAGGCAGGAGATAGCGCCTGACCGTCAGTAGGGGGTCAGGATTCATGAGCACAGTAGCCTCTGCGGAAATATCAAGAGAGAAAGCCCGAGTCTTAGTTTAGTCCAATTAGGACCACACACTATATACAATGGAAATTAAAAGCACATGGTTAGGGACAAAATCACCGCGTACACCTGGAGATAAAATGATTGCCCTGACACAGAGTAATAACACCAGGAAAAATAGCTAATCTTTTTGGAATACTTAGTACGTGCCAGGCACTGTTCTAAGCACTGCATGAGTTAACTAAGTTAATCTTAGTTGATCTTTTAGAGAGATACAGGCACTATTACCATTTTTATGTTACCGACGAGGACCATGCTAAGACATAGCATTTTCGTGCCTTGCCCACGGTCACCCAGGCAGAGCGAATCAGCAGCAGGCTGGGATCAGCACAGACCATCACAGAAGACATCCGGGAGGGTTTGAGTTTTAATCCGACTCTTTCATAAGGCGATGTAATGGTGTAATTGGACTCTTGACCCCTTCATCCTGGGAGCTTAGAAAGGTGGTCTAAACCAGAGATCTCCACCCAGTCTCTCCAGCCTCCAACCTCCTTTGTCTGTCAGGGAGTGACTTTAAAATCTAAACATGTGAAGTGATCTTCAACAGCATTTACCATATTCTGAGTCCTGGAATAGGGCCAGAGGAAGGCACATGGGCTGAATTCCCTTGAGCCAGGGTTCAGGCTCCAAGGGGACCCATGGTCTAACGCCCCTGTCTGTTCTTTTGTGTCCAGGCTATGTCCAGGCCTGCCGAGCCCTGATGATAGCAGCCTCAGTCCTGGGGCTGCCCGCCATTCTCCTGCTGCTGACGGTTCTCCCCTTCATTCGAATGGGCCAGGAGCCTGGTGTGGCCAAGTACAGGCGGGCCCAGCTGGCTGGCGTTCTGCTCATTCTGCTGGGTAAGACAACTTTCTATAGAGCACTCCATCTTCGAGTGAACCTGATGAATCTCAGATCCTGCTGCTGCTTCATTGAGTTCAGGAAGCATGTGAAAGGCAGCCAGGTGTATCCACCTGGGAAAAGCCCCCCATAATGTGTATCTCTTTATGTTTCATGGGTAGTTGATGCAAAGGGATAAGTAATGTCTGCGGGGGTCACTGGACATGAAAAAAAAGTTAAAAAGCAAAAGGAAAAAAGTGGGTATACTTAAGAGAGAGACCAGGGGACAGGAGAGAGTAACACAGTGGCTCTCCACTCAGGCTTCACAGTGGAATCCCTTTCTTGGGAATATCTCTGTCCAGATCCCAGCATTCGGAATTACTGGGCATCAGGCCAAGCAAAGATATTTTTTGGAAGCTGCCAGGTGATTCTTTTTTTTTTTTTTTAAGATTTTTAAAAGTTTATTCATTAGAGAGAGAGAAAGAGCACACAAGCAGGGGTAGGGGCAAAGGGAGAGGGAGAAGCAGACTCTCCGCTGAGCTGAGAGCCCAACGTGGGGCTCGATCCCAGGACCTAGAGATCATAACCTGAGCCGAAGGCAGATGCTTAACCATCTGAGCCACCCAGGCACCGCATTCCAGGTGATTCTTACGTGTAGCTACAATTGAGAACTTCATTTAATGTATAAAGAAAGAGTAGAGAAAGAGGAGGGCAAGAGAAAAGTAAGATGTTGAGGGTGGTAGATCACTAGTGATGATGCAGTTATTTTATTTTATTTATTTTATTTTTAAGTAATCTCTACACCTAATGTGGGACTCAAACTCACAACCCCGAGACCAAGAGTCACATGCTCCACCGACTGAGCCAGCCAGGTGTCCCTTAATCTTTTATTCAGTAAGGATTCATGGAGCATCTGCTGAGTGCCAGGCATCATGATCGGCACTGGGGACACTGGGGGAAAAAGGCGGTCTCTGCGTTGAGTGTACTTGGACATCTTGATAGAGTGTGGCATGTGCTCATTTAAAAAAGGTGCACAGGGTGTGCACATGCATAGGAAGGAACCTAAGCCAGACTGGAGGAGTTTCCCAGAGCAGAGGACCCCAGTGATGAGTGTTGAGAGTTGAAGAGAAGGTAGTCAGATCATGGGTTGGAGGCGGGTGGGGGAACAGCCCAGGCCAAGGAAATGGCACGTGCTTGTTCAGTTTTCCTAGTTTCACCTGCACACAGAGGGCTTGATTTAACAACCTAGGGAGGATCCTTCTAGCTCTGCTCTCTTCAGTGATTTCAATTCTCTCTACTTTTTTTCTTGAATTCTAATTCTAATTCTAATTCTAATTCTAATTCTAATTCTAATTCCACTAGCACATTCTAAATCCTAATAGGAGCCATGAATTTTAAGAGCAGCTCTTGTTGCGAAGTGCACTGATATGTTGGTGAGCAGCATCTGGTCTGCCTATGGGTTAGACATCGAGTCAGGTTCTCCTGAGACAAGGAACTCCCATCCCCAAACTGGTATCAGACTACATGTTGAAGGGGAAGGGTCAGGGTTCTATGTGGGTCAGTGCCACTTAGTAATGGTCATCCGCAGTGACATCGGTGAGGTAAGGGGACATGAGGGGTAGGGGTGCCATTTCGCAAAGGGATGGAGGTTTTTAGGGACTTGTGAAGCCACAGAGAATTCAGAGGAGGGGCTTGTGTAGGTGTGTGTGGGGTTGGGTAACGGGAGTGAAAAGACCAGAAGGCCACCTGTCATTTCCGGGGAAGAATCTGGGCATGGACATTTTAAAGATTTTTATTTATTTATTTGTCAGAGAGAGAGAGCACAAGCAGGGGGAGCAGCAGAGGGAGAGGGAGAAGCAGGCTCCTCACTGAGCAAGGAGCCCGATGTGGGACTCGATCCCAGGACCCTGGGATCATGATCTGAGCCAAAGGCAGACGCTTAACGACTGAGCCACCCAGGCATCCCAAGGGCATGGACATTTTGGTTCCAGGCACAAAGAATCTGTGTGGGAGTGCCACGTGGAACACAGACTCAGTATCAGGCGATCCATCTAACTCACAGGGTCCTCTGTTACATTGCTTTTTGGAGATCAGATCTTTACATTCAAATTCCCTTTCCAACAGTTAGACCAAAGCTCTACAGGTAAATTGGTGTGCGGAATCCAGGTGGAAACCCTTCTCATCCTAGGCAGTTGCCATTGTTACCTGCCTCCCATTCATACAGAAGCCCCAGAAGGCTCTCTCTGTCTCTGAGGATGCCAGACCCAACGGGTGAATCTGTTGTGTTAGGTGTTCATTTTTAGAAAATCTGGCCTTCCATATGAGAGTCATAGGATATCCACTAAGAGAATACATTAAAACAAAACAGAACAAAAACCTCAAACCCTGTGGGAAATAAAGATATAAAGCAAGTATATATAGACAAATCGGTATTTAATAAAAAAACCCTAAAAACAAGTGAACTGTCCAGGTGAGTTGTTTGAAACTTCATAGCTGAATTAAAGCTTTTCTTTATCTTTGTCAAGTGGGTTGGTTGGAATATGTGGACAGAATCGTAGAGAGGAACGGGAGGTGGGGCCGGTAGTGATGGGAGTCCCTCAGTCCCCTGTCACTGCCTGGAGTGAAAACCTGGAGGGGCATTGAGGGATCGGACTCTTCCAGAGCCGCTGCAGCCTTCTGGCCACTCATGATTAGGTTGGAGTGAGGACACCACCCCTTGCCCTCTTGTAGCTTTGAATTTCCAGAGTTACCTGCTGCCTCTTTGATGGCTCCTGTCAGGTTTATTTCTCAGTGGGTCGCCGCTTGCCTTCAGGTTGGATGTTGTTTTGACTGGACTGAGCTCGCTCTGGAAATGCAACACTCATTGTCTCAATTGTGGCACCTGCTGTTCCCCTCTGGGTCTTCTCTGGAGCCCGGTGCCTCGGTTCCCCTGTTGGCAGTGGGTGGGAGGAGCTAGAGAGAAGGCTCCCTTTGTGTCACTCGGGATTGGCTTCTGCGCTCTCCCTGGAGAAGCCAGTGCTGGGTTCCTGCTGGATCCTGGGGGTCACCAGGGATGCCCCAGCTGAGGTGTGGTGGCTGACCAAAGGGGACCAGGCAGCACTGGGGTTTTGGGGCCTGGGAACTGGAAACAATACTGAAGCTAATCTGGGTATGGAAACTAAGCACTATTAATTAAAGTCAGTTCTTCCTGACTCTGAAAATTTTTATTTTTCCAAAAGCTTAAAAAATTATGTCTGTTGTACAACTGCTTTATCTTCTCAATAGTCTTAAGTTTAATGGTGTAAGGATTTGGTCCTGCTTTGCGGGGAAGGAATGGGAGCCTGATGTAGCTGACTTCTCAGATCTAGGATGGATCCCGGTGAATCTCATCTGTGGCTTTTCAAGAGCCCCTAGGGCAGGAGGTGCCTATGCCCTGAGCTGCCTTATCTTATCATTGGGTGTCAGACCAACTGTACTGAATCTTGGATCTGCCACTTTCCAGCTGTGTGAACAGGGGCAGTTACTTAATGTCTCTGACCCTTTATTTGAAATGAGGCGATAATGCTTATATCTGAGGTTGGTAAGAATAGTGAAAGGAGGTATGCAAGTTATTTAGCCTGGTGTCTGGCACAAAGTAAGTGCTCAACAAATGGTTGCTATTATCATTGCTGTTATTGGTTAGAGGAAATAGAGAGCTAACCCAGAGGGCGGTTGGGTATTCTTTTGATCATGTCTCATTCCTGTGGGGTAATCTCCACACATGGCACTGGTCAAGAGAGTCAGTGAGCTGGTCCTGGAAATGCTAGACTGCATCCTGGTCTAATGGAGACATTTCCATAGTTTACATTGTAAAAACCAGAGTGTAGATCACAAATAGTTGGAGTTTTTTTGCCTATTCCATTATAAGAAGCCACATTAAACTACCCAGCTAAAAACGGTCAGGCTTAGTTCTGATTTGATCTCATTCTTACCTCATTGTAACTTAGAAAGTACTTGATTTGGGTGTTTTTGGGGAGACGGGGTAGGGAATGGTAGGAGAGGAAGTGTATATTCCTTCCTAAGTGGGATCCTGTCGTTTTCTCTCCTTCTTTTAAAAAATATGGCCCCAGGAATTGTATTTGTATTAGAAAAAAGTTGTTTTAACTTGGAACTTACAGGTTAATAATGGAATTGTAGTAAAATAAAGGGTGTGTGCTACTGTGGGAGAGATTGAGCTTGTCATGCACACAGAATCAGATGTCCTAGGAAAGGTCACCCTTCGGTGTGGAGTAAACAGTGATGCCCTTAATCCTGGGGTCTTAAGAGAATAGATGGAAAAAGTCTTTCTCTAAACTCATTAGCTTTATACAAACAAGCCCATAATGTAAATCAAATTTCATATGGGTAGTGGAAAGGTTGTGGCACCTTTAGTATGCTTGTGACTTAAAACGACAGTTATCAGTAAAATTGGAAGAATTAACTGCTTTATGAGGTCTCTCCCATCTCTAAGTTCTGTGATTAGAAAAAAATTAACAAATAACCACGGGACTGGCTTTTAAAAAAGGTTATGGGAAAAAAAAGATAATGAAGTATGAAATAGAAATAAAAGGAAAAAATGTTGAAAGCAGGCCAGGAAAATAACGTATTCAAATCTTCCGTTGACTTGATTATTGTTTTAAATATTAGATCTTCATAAAAGTCATTGTATAAGAAGAATATGTCCTTTGGCAGCTATGTTTTCTTAAGAGAATCACAAATTAAAAAAAAGAAAATAAAATTTTTCTAGATTCAAATTATAAGGAAACAACAAATGAATATGACTCCAACAGCTCGTTTTAAATCTCATTACTTGTTGCCTTGAGTTAATTGGTACAAAGCTAAAGTTAGTTGCTATTTCGATCATATGTTATAATAGCATCGGTTATAGAAGGCAGCAATAAGTGCATTGTCAAATGTTTAAATGGAGGCAGATTTAAAAAATAGTTTTTATTGTGGAAAATTTCATACATACCCAAAAGTAGAAAAACTAGTATAACCCAAACTCATTCTTGATAATGATGAACTCATAGCCAATCTATTTCATCTATGTACTTCTTTTCTTCCAGTCCCCAGAATTTTTTTGAAGCAAATCTCAGATACAATATCAAGATTTTTTTCCAGTATTACTTCTATCATTCAGAGTAATTTATGTGATTTTAATGGAAATCTTGCTTTGTGCTAGAAATAATGCTCTTAAAAGTACTGCCAGTTCTTAGTTCTGAAAGTGTCAAAACCTGAAAACAGTGGTATTCATTGGAAGAAGGAAGAAATGTCAGAGTCTTGTGCTCTTCTGCCTTTTTGGGCCTCTTTGTCAGTCTTTCCGTCTCTCTCTAAATTGTTGCCTTCAAAGTCAAACACACGTTTACTAATTTTATTTAACTTCATCACATTTATTTAACTATGTTACTATGTGTCATCTAATCCCTAAAGAAATTAAAAGCTGCAAGTACCTTTTATTGCTCTAAAATTGCCTTTCCAACTATTTTCTGTGTTTGGCTACATCGATCATTGTTAACTTTTAATAAGGCTGTATTCTATCTACTAATGAACACATTGTATTACATTATTTGAAACTTAACCAAAAGAGGCAAACAATTTTATTCCATGAAGAGCAGGGATTTCTATTTGTGAGAGCACCAAGTCTGGAGAAATCTATATCTACACAGTGAAGCCTTCTTCCCTGCTCTCCTCCACCTCCTCCTTCTTTTCTTCTTTTTTTTTAGCTAAGTATGCCCCCAATTTTCACTTTCTGCTCCCTTCCAAATGACAGATTCCTGCCCCCCCTTGTAAAATTAACTACTGCATCTTTGGAAGGTAGAAGAGGAGAAATAGATTGAAAAATCTGAGTGTTAAAATTCTTCTGTTAGAGACTTACTTTAAAAATACATTCTGATGACATGAAAAGAAAAGCAATGAAAATTCTCTTTATCTTTCTTCAATTTTCTTTACCTATGGGTAACTGTGACTTTTTTAGAAAAGCATTTTCTTTATTTTCTCCAAGTAATTGGGAGAACCTTTATAAACTCTGTGTGTGTGTGTGTGTGTGTGTCTGCAAATAGAAATAAATCTAGCAGGCCTTCTATGTCATTAAGAAAGTCAAATATTATTGCTAGTTTTATTAATATTTCACATCTTTTAGTTAAGTAATAGTTTAACTTGCATTTTAACTTTACTGATGAAAACATCCCCCTTTCCCTTCAAACCATGCTGATATTGAGTAAATTCTTCTTTTTTGGTTTCTAAACATTCTTCATTCTGAGTTCACTTGAAGGTCACTGTTTCCAGCAAACCTCTCATTTCCCTTCATGTTGTGTGGCAGCCTGTCATCTTTTAGTGGTTTTGATGTGGTTCATCTTTGAGAGCCACAGGAATTCACCCAGAGTTCATTTATCTACTAGGAAATAATGTGACCCTGCTGGCACTCATTTGTCTTGTTTTGCATGGATTATAAAAGAAGGAAATCTTTAATGAGGTAAATCATGAACTTGTAACTTTAAGTGTGTTAAAGTTACATTTCAGTTTTATGATTTGGGAAGTCAGTTTTGATGTGTTTGAAGTGGAAAGTAGGCTTGAAATGAGACTGTCTCTCATCCATCCATCCACCCGTCCACTCATCTAGTCCTTAGGTTCATTATGTAGGCATTTAGACATTTTCCTGTTTCCTTTTTCTAGTGAATTACATTGGAATAAAATCTAACAAAATCCCTAAAACAATAGAAATCAAGGCTGATGATTATTTTTGGAATATTGAGCCTGATTCTTTCCCCACGTGAAGATACCCGTATTATTTTGTTTAGGAAGAGGGGAAGAAGTAGGCAATTTCTTATTTTATATATATAAAGTATATATAAAATATATATCTTTATTTTATTTTATTTTTTTTTAAAGATTTTATTTATTTATTTGAGAGAGAGAGAATGAGAGAGAGAGAACACATGAGAGGGGATAGGGTCAGAGGACGAAGCAGACTCCCTGCCGAGCAGGGAGCCCGATGCGGGACTCGATCCAGGGACTCCAGGATCATGACCTGAGCCGAAAGCAGTCGCTTAACCAACTGAGCCACCCAGGCGCCCATATATCTTTATTTTATAAAATCTACACCAAATCTGCATTTGAGGTAGGTTTACATGAAGTGTGGGGAACACTTGTGCATGTATATGTGTTGTATGTAAAAATACGAAACAACTGAAAAATACAAAACTTAATTTGAACCATAAGCTGTTTTGAAACCAGGCTAATTGTTTATGGGAAAGATCGGTTGAATTGAACCAACTGAATTGAATCAGTTGTTTGGGAAATCAAATTTTTTTTTTTCCTATGGAATTCAGCTATTCCCTCCCCACCTTTTCCTTCTGATCAAGCTTGGGCATTTGGAAACCCTTGCTACGTTGCTGTTTTGCTCAAGCAGAATGAGTGCCCACTTTGGGGGTCTAGGGATGTGTAGCTGGATTGTGTATTGATATGAAGAATCTAGAGCAGTTCTCTCTGGCTGAAACACTCTAGAAAGAGTTTCTGTTTCTTGTCCTGACACAGGAAGACTCTCTTTTTCTTCTCTTCTTTCTCTGTGTCTTGCTGAGGGTATGACTCTGACAGTAGCCAAGCTGTTCTTGGTGAGGGCTGCATTTGGAATGTGTGGCTGGAGGAAGAGAGAAAAAGCCTTTCCCCCTGTTTCTCAGGTGTTCGAGGCCCTGGGCTGGAAAGGGAAGAGTCCATTGACACTGGTCTTGAGAACACTACTCACAGAAGGACAATATATCGTCTCATGGTATCTCATACAAACATATTACAGAGGCTACCATGATTGTTCTTACTCTTTAAGAAAAAATGAAGCCATTAACATATGGATAGATTTTAGCTTCTTAGATAGTCTATAAAAACTCCTGAAATATGTGAGTAGTTCACAATTAGTGGAGTGAATTTAGGCTGTTAGAAAGCCAATTTGAGCAACTCAAAACCCCCAAATTAACTTTCTTCCCTCTGACTTCTACTAGGGATCTGTGCTTTTTTATATAATAGGAATCACATCTATTTAAGTGTATGTACACCCAGCTTGTGGGGTAGGCTTCGTCTGTTGTTAACAAGAGCCTCTTACAAGCTACACAAATGCAGTGAGGGGGCTAAAGAGGTCTTTCAAAGTGGGTGAGACTGAAATCTTTTCTTCAGTTTAGAACTAATGTATGAGGCTGTTAGATTTGAGTGCTTATGTTTGAAGAAAAATTATATATCTTCTCTGTGGGCGTAGAGGTAAGTCAGAAAATAACTCCGTGTGAATAGAAATCAGAAACGCTTGCTGAGTTGAAAGTGACAAGGATACTCCAGGTAGCAAACATCGCAGTGCCCTGCCTTGAATTTATTGAAGGCTTTATGGCTAATGATTGGCAACCTCATTATTATTTTCTTGATCTGCCAGCTTTAGTGTGTCATCCCAATTTAAAGCTTCAACTAAAATTTCTTTCCTGCTTGTGGCTGTGAGAAATCAGATGATACCAAAGGAAGCTATGGAGTTACTTTGTCTGGAGTTGTGTTGTTCAGCACATTAGCCACTAGCCACATGGGGTTATTTAAATTTTAATTAATTAATATTCAAAACACGGTTTTTTGATCTCACTAGCCTCATGAGAAACATTTAAAAGCCCCCGTCGCTTGTGACTACCCTATTTGACAATGCTGATGTAGAGGTTTAAAATTTTTTGTAAAAACTTTACGAAAAATTTTAAACCTCCTGCCTGTCCTTGTTTTGCTACTCTGCTTAGGAGGAGGGGAAGAACTAAATGATACAGAAGCTATTTCTTATCCTACTCTTAAAAATCTAAGCCAAGTCTGAAAGACTGGTTGGTGGAAGACCATAAAATTCCACCATTGTGACTCATCACCACAGATATCATCACCATAAAATCTTTGCATGAGTAAACTCTTTCACTCCAAGTATCATTTATTTGTGTGATTGTGAACAGTGTAACACAAACTCAGACTTGTAGCCAAAACTCGACTGATGTCTGGCAACATCCACCACAGCAAGAGGATTCTCAGAGCTTCTTCAAGGTCTTTGAAATGTGAATTGACAAATTGAAAAAATAGAGTGGAAAAATCAAGTAGGCATCATTTTATTTCTCATTTCCAAATTCATCAGGCCATCTCGTCATTCAGCTGGTATGCACTGAGCACACGCTATGTGCCTCACAGTGAGTTAAACCCCGACTTTACAAATGTAAGTAGGACATGGCCCCTTCCTTCAAGGAACTCAGAACTTGGAATGGGAAATAGGCATGTAAAGAGGTAATTATAACACAATTAGGTAAGCGTAATCATAGAACTGTAAGTAAAGATACATAAAGTGAAGATATGTAAGTAAACACAAATACCTCTTTTTTGGCTTCAGTGATTTATTTTTGGGCTTCTACCTTGGAGTTCTTTGGTGTCTGGCACCTGCTGAAAAAATAAGGACCTAGCAGTTTGACACAGCTTTGGATCGGCTTATTCCCCAGACGCACACCTTTAGGTTTGGCTTGCCACGGGAGCAGAGCTGTGTGTGGGGGGCTTTTCGGACCTGGCTGGAAGCTAGAGGAGCGTGTCTGTGGAGTGAAGGGGAACCCGCCCGCTGCGCTTGGTGTGTGACGGGCGTGCCCGGTCACAGCTCTCTCTTGTCTCCGCAGCTCTCTGCGCCATGGTTGCGACCATCTGGTTCCCCGTGTGCGCCCACCGTGAGACCACCATCGTGAGCTTCGGCTACTCCCTGTACGCGGGCTGGATCGGTGCCGTGCTGTGCCTCGTGGGTGGCTGTGTCATCCTCTGCTGCGCCGGAGATGCCCAGTCGTTCGGCGAAAACCGTTTCTACTACTCTTCAGGCTCCAGCTCGCCCACTCATGCCAAGAGTGCCCACGTATAAGAGGGCTGCTAGCCTGCCCGCCGAGGTGCTGCAGATACTGGGCCCGTGGCCCTGGGTTTGCTCGCCACAGGCAGTGGAAGCCTGCTCCAATGCCAGGCTCCAAAGCCAAAGTTCTAGAAAAGCATCCTGCCTGGCATTTTTTAGTCTTAATACCCCTCTCCCCGTTCATTGCCTTAAAAGGAATCTTTAGCTCAGAAAATGCCCACACACTTTTCTCGTGGTTTTGCCCATTATTAGCTCTTTTCTTGGGCATTCCTTTGTTGTTCACCAGTATATATATGTATATGCATATGTATATGTATATGTATATATATTTTCCTCTCTCTTTAAATTTTAAATATCTTGCAAACATTGCTGAGTTGGGTGTGGGGAAAGAAAGAAAAGACACTTTTCAAACTGTTACAGATGACAATGGGAGCCTCATAAAGATGTCTCTCTGTTCGCTCCCTCCTCTTCGGCTCCAAGGTCATTTAGTTTTAAGCGATAGAAAAAAACAGAACTGGGGACATGAGGTGGGGAGGGAGGGGACTGTGGAACTTTCCCTCCATGGGAAACTTTCCCTTTTGTAAATCGAGGGCAAGGGGTGGGGATATTTTTTAGTTTGTGATTTTACATTTATCTGTACATACTTTCTCAAGATTGATCATTTTTATAACCATGGTTTTCCTGAAATTCTCAATTCATCAGTATGAAGGAAATGAACCAAATAGGCCTTAATTATATGATAAATAACAGTCCAAGTGAATATAACTCTAACTGACATGCCACAAAATATTTTTGATTTCCAGATTTGTATGATACAGTTTTTAATCCTACACTTGCATATGCTTCAACTTAACACATTTTTAAAGCTTTTCCCCCCTTTCTCTATTTTCATTTTGTTAGCCATCTTGAAGTGGTGTTGTTTAACATAAATCATGCTGTTGAATTTGGCTTTACGGGTGTAAACACTGATGCTGTATCAGTATTTGAGACCCCAAACTCTCCAAACATTGATGGTGCATTTTGTCCTTTAAGTGAAACCCGTGCAATAAAATAACAGACTGTGTGCAAAAGTGGCCTCGATAGTCTGTCGTGTCCAGAGGCGCCATCCATGGATTTTCACCATTCTCATTAATTTCTACTAGTAATTGATAGGGAACCTGGTCGTGACTCAGGAACAAGGCATTCTGCACTGCCCTGAGTGATGAAAACACTCTGTCTTATTCACTGTACCACGGTGGTCCTGTGTGGTCATAAAAGTGAAACCAGTGGAGTGACGTTACAGCAACTTTGAGTCATACATAAATGGGCAGAAGTCAGAAACCAAGTCCCTAGCATTACACAGATAAACGTTTTTGTCTACTTTGAACACTTAGGAAAGAAACTGGCTAGGTATAAAGGGAAGTATAAAACAAACCCCCTATATTGGATATTTTGGTGATAATATCTAAATGCAGTGTCCTCAAACATATGCACATAGATGTTTGGAAATTTTGGACAAAGACACATCGAGTTGATTCTTGTTTGTTTTCTATTCCAGAAACTCTGTCAAGTTATGAATCTGCTCTAAAAAACACAGATTACAATCTACGTTGGCAGTGTTTTTCCAAAAATACTAATTCTGTTAGCCGATAATATAATAGGCAAACATTTCCTCTTTGGAAATATCCATTTGGGCTAGTCATTTTGGTAGATATTTGTGTACATTAGGAGATTATAACTATTTCTAAGTTACTTGTGCAGAAGAGACAGTCTTCATGTTGACCAAAGTATTTGCTTAGTTATGATAATGTTTTATAAGGATACAAGTCATGTAATTGTACTAGAGGACTCTCTCTAATAAAAACTTGTCAGGGTCTAATGACGGTGAGCTTGAGAGGAGCAAAAAGGCATCCAGGAGGTGTGGACAAGTAAGGCCCCCCATACCCTCTCCTTAGCACTGCTGGCTTGAGTCTCAAGTGTTTCAAGTGGTTCTCCTCTTTTCCTAAGGATGTATGTACTCACTCAGCCACCCCCTTCCCTGAGGCTGCTGCTCGCTTTCCCACCTGAGGGGGCGTGCTACATGAGCCCACTTTTCCCTTCAGCGAGAGAAGACACACCCCAAATCTCTCCTAGTTGATCGTTGCCTGCCTAGTTAGGAAATCCCATTTGTAGGTCATAACTACAGGATTGGGTTTTATTATCAGTGCTAGGGAGGGAAGGAAGGAGGGGTAGCTGTTCCTCCAGAACAGCACTGTCCAGTAGAAATATAATATAGCCACATATGTTATTTAGAATTTTCTAGAAGCCACATTAAAAAGCTAACAATGAGCAAGTGAAATTAATTTTAATATATTCCATTTAATCCTAGTATATCCAGAATATTGCCATTTCAATACGTAATCAGTTACTAATGGGATATTTTATGTCCTTCTCTTTGTACTACGTTTTTTTGGATTCCAGTGTGTATTTTCCACTTACAGCACGTCTCCATTTGTACTAGTCACACCTTCAGGACTCAGTGGCCACATGGGCTAGTGGCTATTGGATTGGACAGCACAGCTATAGAACAACAGGTTCTGTTCCGGCAATCATCAAGAGGGATTCAGTCTTGATGATTTTGTCTGCTCTCAGTAGAGTTCCATCGGAATGGGGCAATACAGTGACAATAATTGTCACCCAGGGGAAAACAATGACACCCCCCCCACCCCCAACACAAGTAAAATAGCAGACCCAAAGTGCTCTACCTGAATCACAGGGAGAAAGGAATTCACACTCTCAGGACATGTTTGTGTGGAACTTCACACGTTTAACCCTCCGCACAGTCCCTAGTGTATAGGGAGGAAAATGAGATGTAGAGAGTTCAAGTTATTCGTCAAGTTCAGATAGCCCCTAGAGAGGAGTAAAATTGGATTTAAGTCTATCTAATTCTGAAGCCCTTGTACTCTCATATATGAATCATTGCTAGGAAGTCAGGTAAAATGTAGATTCGTTGTCCTCACCCCTAGAGACCCCTCAGTCGTTCTGGGCTGGTACCCAGGAATCTGCATTTTGATCGCACACCCGTTGATTCTGATGGGATGGTCCTCATGCCCCACTTTGAACAACAGTGAAGGGAAGGGCCTCTTTCTCATGCCTTTCTGTTGCGCAGCTAACCATCCCCATCCCGCTTTTTTTTAAGATTTTATTTATTTATTTGACAGAGAGAGAGACAGTGAGAGAGGGAACACAAGCAGGGGAGCAGCAGGCAGAGGGAGAAGCAGGATTCCCGTGGAGCAGGGAGCCTGATGTGGGGCTCAATCCCAGGACCCTGGGATCATGACCTGAGCCGAATGCAGACACTTAACTACTGAGCCACCCAGGCACCCCTCTGCTTTGATGGTCCTTGGAGGAGAGATGACTTTGGGACTTACATCCAGCTTTCTCCCTTTTTGGCCTTTTCTGAAGAGACCACATGCAGGGAGATCTTTGGGTTGAAATAAACCAGTTCTGTTCATGCTTTCCAAGAATTTGATGGCCACCAAATTAGAGAAAGAATGTTTCAAGGAAATCTCTGCATCTAGGGACGCTGGTTACAACAACAGCAACAAAAAGGAAAAGATTGTGTACTTAACGAATACAAGTTACATATTTGTGCTGAATTGGTAGTTTGGAATAACAATAGAACAAGGTTTGGTTGTATCTTGCCCCACGTGTGTGGTTTTTTTTTTTAAATTTCAAATCTGCCCGTCAGTGTTTCTCTATACAATGTACACAATGTGAACTGCAACATCTTAAATGTTTGGCAGGACATTCATGCTCATGACATCACATGCTGGGAGGACAGGGAGGCCACTGTAGGGCTGGCCCTGGGGAGAGGCCGATCAGTGCTGCCATTGAGATGTGCCCACAAAAGAGTGTGTGACAGCCAGATGTGCAGCTTAATGGAGACTGACCCAGAATTGGGGGGGGAGCATTGGCACATGCTGCTTAATGGCTTGAATAGCAGCTCTTGAGGAATCTATGTTTCTCTCCCTCACGCAGAATCTCAGAGCTCAGGCTTTGTGGCCCTGTGGCCGGGGGAGGGAATGGAGATGGAGGGACTTGTCACTGCTCCATGCCCCATTGTTGAAATGAAAAACGTGGAAATGTTAAGCCATTTCTAGAGGATTTTGGATTTTGGAAGGTAAGAATTGCTTATGCTCTACATCAGAATTAACTTCCAAATAGTAAAGGGCACCCAGTTGTCATGGCCTGGGGCTTTCTTGATTTAAGACAGTTTTTTTCTCTTGTATTGCATTATATAGAGTTGTGCTTTTCCAACTGTAATGTGCATACAGATCACGGGGGTGTGGGGTGTGGGGAGTCTTGTTAAAATGCAGATTCTGAGCCAGCAGATCTGGGGTGGGCTCTGGGAGTCTGCATTTCTAACAAGCTCTCAGGAGATGCTGATGCTGTTGGTGTAAACTCACACCTGGAATAATATATACTCATTAAAGAACATTTGAACACTTGTTCAAAGATGAAATAAGAAAATAAAAAATTACCCATCATTTCATCACTAGAGCAATTTCTTTTATATATAGATATATATATATATATATATGGTCATTGTTTTATGGTAAAATAAAAACCTCTAACATACTATACATATGGTTTGTAATCTATTTTAAGAAAAACTTAAAATGTCCAGAGAACATTTTCTTATATCATTAAATGCTTTTCTAAAACAAAAATCTTAATATCTCCACAATCTTCCATTGTTTGGATGTACCATAATTTACTCAAGGAGTTCCCAAGAATATCTTGGTTATTTTGGTTCCTTTCTAACTCTTTAAAGCAATTTTGCCACAAACATCCTTATAGGTAAGTCTTGCACGTACACATGATGATCCCTTTAAGATCAATTCCTAGAAAGGAATTGCTGGGTCACATATTCCAGACAGTGTTTTAGGAACAGTTTATTTTTTTGATAAAGGGGTGCCTCGCTTCCTCCAGCTCTTATAATAGGTGCAGTGTATCAATTTAATATGCCGTTTTGGAAGAATCATTTGAAATATTTTACATTTCAGCTTTGCGCAGTGGCAGTATCGTAGCCAATGAGGTTTATCCGAGGCGCGATTATTGCTAATTGAAATAGTTTACATTTCAGTTATGTTGATATGGAATTATACAAAGAAATCCTTGTAATAAATAGTCAATGGAAAAATTCCAGATCATGATAGGAGAAAAGGTGTGAGAGAGGAGCTTGCTCTGCATTACAATTCTGCTTTAGTTGACTCTGGTCTATAGGGGGTCCAAAGGTGAGCATTTATCTCCAGGAGACCTTGTGTAGGGACCACTCTGATGCCTTGGTTGGAGTGGGAAGCTCTGGGAGCATGACTAGCTGAATCATTATTCTTTGTTTTATTTGCTGGCCCCCCTCCCCCCAAAATCGATTAAGCATGAGACAAAAAACAAAGCATGGTAAAAATGAATTCCTTGCCCTTGCCCCAAATTTTCTAAATGTTAATCCTGTGCACATGCTGAAAGGGAATTGACCTGGGTTCTCTTGCCGACTGCTTTTATTTAAGTTATGTTTCAACAAAGGGTCAGAAAAAATGCACATAAAGCAGCTTCTAGAGACATGGAAAGGCCCAGGACTCTTGGATGAAGGCAGCCAGGGACCTTTGGGTGTTTCCCTTGGTCCCGCTTTGGCTTCCATGAGCAGAACAGAACTGTTTCAGCACACAGTTAGGAGGCCTCCCTTGCCCAGTCCAGCCCACGGGCTGACCTGGGGTGCTGTTCTTTCCTTCAGTTCTGGGCTATGCCAAACCCTTCCCCCCTTTCATGTTGTTTCTTTCCTGAACCAGAACACAGCTCATATTTGCCTCCGTCACAGACTATCTAAGCAGGGATCTCAAACCATTCCATTCATTATTTCTGAAGTATGGCATGGGGGTCACCAGCAAAAGACTCATTCAGTAAATGTAGATTTGTGGGTCCTATCCCAGACCTACAGAGACAATGTCTGGGGTGGAGCCCGGGACTCTGCATTTTGTTATTAACATTTATTATTTTTAAAAAAATTTTTATTTTTATTTTATTTATTTATTTATTTATTATTTATTTTTTAAAAGATTTTTTATTTATTTATTTGACACAGAGAGACACAGCGAGAGAGGGAACACAAGCAGGGAGAGTGGGAGAGGGAGAAACAGATTCCCTGCTGAGCAGGGAGCCCGATGCAGGGCTCGATCCCAGGACTCCGGGATCATGACCTGAGCCAAAGGCAGACGCTTAACTGACTGAGCCACCCAGGCGCCCCTATTTTATTTATTTTTAAAAATTTTTAAAAAAGATTTTATTTATTTGGCAGGGGGAGGAGGAGAGGGAGAGGGTCAAGCAGACTCTGCATTGAGCATGGATCCTGATGTGGGGCTTGATCCCAGGCCCCTGAGATCATGACCTGAGCAGAAACTAGGAGTCAGACGCTTACCTGACTGAACCACCCAGGCGCCCCTTAAGTTTTATTTTTAAGTAATCTCTACACCCAACGTGGGGCTTGAACTTACAACCCTGAGATCGAGTCGCATGCTCTACTGACTGAGCCAGCCAGGTGCCCCCTGGGAATCTGCATTTTAAATGACTCCCCAGGTGATTCTGATGTACCCCAAAGTTTGAGAACCATTGAACAAGCTTCAGTGAATGTAGGTACTAGAAGGATATCTGGTCAGATGAAGAAACCAGAAGCCAGAAATGTTGGTGATTTACCCAAGGCCATATTCTAAGGAGTCATTTCTCATTTCCTAGGACTGTAAAACAATGGGGTTGTGGTTTAGGGGAACTGCTCCTTTTTTTTTTTTTTAAAAGATTTATTTGAGAGCACACAGGTGTGTCGGGGGAGGGGCAGAGGGAGAGAATCTTCAAGCAGACTCCCTGCTGAGTGCAGGGCCCTGACACGGGGCTCGGTCTCATGACCCTGAGATCATGACCTAACCCGAAATCAAGAGTCGGATGCTTAACTGCCTGAGCCACCCAGGTGCCCCAGAACTGTTCCTTCTTTGAACTAGCCATTCCATCAGAATGAGGTCTTCCCTTTTCTTACCTCACCCCTCCTCCCTGGTCTTGGAGCAAGCACCTGACTCAGGCTCAGTCAGTCAGGGTACCTCACTGGCCTGAACGGACAGGGATGGCCCTTCCCAAACAGGAGCCCATCCTTTACTGGAGCTGTGGGTCAGAGCGCATTCCTCTCTGACAACCAGAGTGGGAAGACGTGAGACTGCAAGTTCTCAGAGCTGTGCTTCCAGCCTCGTGGAAAAAGTGAACCTGGGAAAATGAGGCCAAATGCGGAGGGAAGTAACGATAGAAGAACAGAGAGCGTAAGGGGGCCCAGTTCCATCGTTTCTGATGCCAGCTTTACAAATACTCTTTGGTTATACAAGCTGGTACCTCCATTCACCCATTTACTTTTCTTAATTGAATTCTGTCAGTTGCAACCAAAAGAATTCTGACGAGGCAGAGGCTGTGGTTATGGGCGCAGTTCCCACAATGCCCATGCTAGTTTTCGCCTCTTCCTCTGGGCCTTGTGCCTTCTCTTTCGCTAGCTGCGTGGTCTGCATGGGACTCCTCTGTCACAGTCAAAGGTCCAGAAGACGGATGTGTGACCGTCTTGGTCACCGATATGGAGAAGCCATTGGAGGAGGCCACATGACCAGAATCCAGAAGTTGGGGCCATCTTGTTAGGGATGGGACCACGATGGGTAGTTGGTAAGGGCTGAGACAGAGGGAGGGGCTGTCCTGCGGGATTTGGGACCATGGAGGAGACTCAGCCCCTGCTCAAGACGCCGCCAAAGCAGAGTGAAAGGTGAAATACTCTGGTTTTGCCCTTCTTCCTACCCTCTAGTCTTCTGACAGTGCCTGTCTTTGGCAGAACTTGCCAGAAGTCAGCAGAGGTCAAAGGACCTGGGAAATGTACATAGAAGAGTGAGAGAAGGGCAGGAAATGGTTCTCAGAGCACATGGGCAGTTGAGTCTGAACATGGCGGAGCAGGTCCAAGGTTTAGGGAGCCTCAAAGTCTGGAAACTGCTGAGGGCAAAGAGGGTGCAGGGGGAGGGTGGGTAGGCATTTTCTGAGAGGCTGCCTGAAAGTACCTCACAAATAAGTACTTCCAGGTTTGCTTAAGGTATTGATTCAAAACAGATCCCCAAATCTACCTTCCCCACTGGAACCGGTTATGCTCTTGATAGCGTTCAGGATGTCCTACAGTTTTCTTCAGGCTCAGAGACAAAATTGCTTCTCTTACTGTGTTCCCTAGACCCAAAACCAGAACTTGGATTCTGGACCACTTCCTTTCCCATTGATGCTACACTGGCTGTACCCCGCCTGGGGGGCCCTTCCACCTGTCCGTTCTCACTGTCTCTTATTGCCTCAAGACTACATCATCTCCTTCCTGGATGACTCCTCCCTTTCTTCCTTCTATCCATCTTCTGCTTCACATCTATACACAAATCTCAACAACATGTGTTTCTCTGGCTTGACATTCTTTGATGTGTTCCCTCTGCGCATTGGATAAAGTGCAGATGCCTTAGCTTAGCATGCAAGGCTTCACAATATGCCCCTAGGATACCTGGCTTTTATTAAAAAGATTTAGATGAAGGTCTTTGGTTATGAGTAAGAGACACAGACTCTGGATAGATGAAACAAACAAACAAAAAAGGATGGGGTGGAGAAAAGGATTTTTGGAGAACAAGACTTAATTTTTTAGGAAAACCAAACTTTAAGAAGGGCAAGCACAAGGACAGTTTCGTAAGGGCTCTATTGCTAGGATGAAGGAACTCCAAGTATGTTTAGTTTTTTTTTGTCCCTCAGCTTAAGATTCAAATACCAGGAAGGGAACATCTGATCAGGCTGCAAGGATTATGCGCCTGCTCCTGAGCCCATCGCGGAAGCTAGGGAAATTGGGGCAGGGCTGGGTCATATGCTCTGTGTAAGTTTCTTTTTCTGTTGGGTGAGAAAGAGCATGGTGCTTTTACCAGAAAAAGACACATCGATACTGAAAGGATCTAAAATAATATATGTCCATCACACTCACCAATATGCAAAAGTTTAATTCAATCATGAAACTTCTTCTACATTGGTCTGCCCTGCCTTATTGCCCTGTGATCTCATCTAGAGAATCTTTTGGAAGGAATCAATCACCACTAAACAAGGGACTTTTTATAGGAACAATCTCCTGGAGGATAAATTATTACAAATCTTAAACTTGTTCCCTAGGGCTATTTATATTTTCAGAGAACCTATAAAGCTATTATTAATTAAAATATCTTCCTCAGTTTTGCTCAGAATAGAACAGAATTCTGAACAAGTTGGCCTTCAGGGTAGGATGCTAGCTACATAATTCACATGTTTTAAGATCTGGGCTTCTGTAGAGCTTATTGACATTAAGATTTGAAATCTTGCTTGTTATTTAAAAAAATTTACAAGCTCTTAGAATTTTGATCATTTAAAATAGGTTTTAAGTGTATTACTTATTTAATCATACATTTATTCAGTTAATTAGTTAATTACTTAAGCATTTAATGAGCATTCGCTATGTGCCAGCCATGCATTAGCCCCCAGATATAAAAAATAAGCACAGAGACAGTCCCAGTCCTCAGATAACTCACTGGCTAGGGGCACAGTCTGGTACATCACGAATAAGGATGCTGTTAGCTTCTTATCATTGTCGTCTTTCATCTACTTTGGAAACTGACACCCTGTCTGAAAGAGGAAAATAAAATGCCAACAGAAGCACACTAGTGCAAGTTAAAGATAAGAGTTTCCAGAATATCTGATATATAAAGGCGTATTGACTGGGTTTTCTCTTAAACTTGCACCTTTTTTTATGGGTGTTGAAAGTCAGCCAATCCCTAACTACATCAAGTCTATTGATTTAATTATGAGCAGAACAGCGAGGAATTGGCAGAAAGTGCCTTCCCCAGGCCTCTGCACAATGTCCTGGTGAGACCTTCAGTAGACGAGCACACTGTTTCTTCTTAGGGCTAGAATTTGGTAGAAGGTGTTACTCTTTACTCGTCTGGCTGATTTAAAAACTTCCTCCCCAGGTGTTGGGACTCAGTTTGCGTTGTGATAGATACCACAGAAATAGCTGCATCAGCCGGCACGGACATGGCCATAAAGAGCGTGACCAGGCACCACGGGCAGAGTAAAGTGGAGACATTGACCTCCATGCTGGAAACTGTAGGTGGACTGAGGGTGCTGAGCTGTTACCCCTCTCAAAATATGAAGAATAGTGTTTCTTTTCATAGTCGATTAAAAAACAATAAAAACAAAAATCCAGGCATGTATCGCATGACTCATACAGGCAATATGCTACCATACGAGTCATTTCATGAAATCCATCTCACCAACTGTGAAAGTCTGGCAAGCCATCGTCTTGGCCCAGTATGGTGGTTCTTCCTCACAAAGCCCCCAGGGACCCTGGCGCCTTCCAGCACACTGCTTCCTCCATCCTATTGGTGGCCCTTGAGCTCATGGTCCCAGATGTCAGCATCTACAATGCAGGTGGAAAGAGGATCAGAGAAAAGGGGCAGAGGCCCATGCCCACTGCGTCCCAGGAGAGTTCCCTGAAGCTGCCATAGGAACCTGACTGTAGTAAGTCACATGGCCACATCTAGCTGTAGGAGACGCGGGGAAATAGAATCTTCCTCAGGGCTGGCTACGTCATTTGCAGTGCCCAGTGTAAAATGAAAATGGGGAGCTCTTTTTAGAAAAAGCAGGAAAAAAGTGTTAAAACTAAACATAAAGCTTTTTCCTTTTTCTGTGGGCTCTCTTTTGACTTTCATGATGGTTTTTGTTTTTGTTATTTAATGTTGTTCTAGGAAAGGAAAATTAAAATTTTAAATTACTAGTATGAGGGCGCCTGGGTGGCTCAGTCGTTAAGCGTCTGCCTTCGGCTCAGGTCATGATCCCAGGGTCCTGGGATCGAGTCCCACATCGGGCTCCCTGAGGATGTTTCTCTCTCTCCCACTCCCCCTGCTTGTGTTCCTGCTCTCGCTGTCTCTGTCTCTGTCAAATAAATAAATAAAATCTTTAAAAAAAAATTACTAGTATGAATTTTAGTATTCTTTTTTTTTTTAAGATTATTTATTAGAGAGAGAGAGAGCACAGCTGGGGGAAGGGCAGAGGGAGAGGGAGAAGTAGGCTCCCCGCAGTAGGCTCCCCACTAAGTGGGGAGCCTAATATGAGGCTTCATCCCAGGACCCTGGGATCATGACCTGAACTGAAGGCAGACACTTAACCGACTGAGCCACCCAGGGACCCCTTACTATTCTTTATATTGTGCAATGTCTGTTTTAAAGGCGAATATAAGAACGTTTTACTTTTGGGGCACCTGGGTGGCTTAGTTGGTTAAGTGTCTGCCTTCAGCTCAGGTCCTGATCCTAGGGTCCTGGGATGAAGTCCTATATTGGATTCCCCACTCAGTGGGGAGCCTGCTTCTCCCTCTCCCTCTCCCCTCCCCCACTAATGTTCTCTCTCTCTCTCAAATAAATAAATAAATAAAATAAAAGAACATTTCGCTCTTATGCAGAAACTTTAAAATTCCACAATTTATATTTGGTAGCTCATATACCATATTAGTATTAAATTCTTATTAGAACTATGGAAACATTGCACAAAGCTAACTCAGTTGTCTTTTATTTTACTTCTTGATGTGCACACGGTTTACCAACACTCTCTACCTTTGGTTTCCTGATGAGTAAGGAAGGCCTGAAATGGGAAGGAACAGTAATTACGTTGCCCTATTTTCCCCCTTCCTTCTCTGTCATCATTTTCATTGTAAAGTGGTTAGGGAATTAACACAAGGATATGATAGGGTTCTGTTTTTGATTAAGTTTGCAAGAATAAAATGGATTTTGAAGGAAACCTATGTCGTATCTTTTAACAATTCTATGAGAAGGGTTATCTGTCTTAGTTGAGACTGTTGTAACAAAAATACCACATACTCAGTGGCTTAAATAATAAACACTAATTTCCTACAGTTCTGGAGGCTGGGAAGTCTAAGGTCAAGGTGCCAGTAGATCTAGAGTCTGGTGGACCCTTCCTGGTTTGTGGATGGTTGCTTTCTTGCTGTGTCCTCACGGGGTAGGAAGAGAGAGCAAGCGAGCTCGCTTGCTCTAGACTTTCTTCTTCTTTTTCTTTTTGCAACTGATTTTTTTTTTATTAAGCTCAATTAGCCATCATATAGTACATCATCAGTTTTTGATGCGGTGTTCAAGATTCATCAGTTGCATATAACACCCAGTGCTCATCACACCACGTGCCCTCCTTAATACCCATCACCCGGTTACCCCATCCCCCCACTCCCTTCCTTCAGTAACCCTCAGTTTGTTTCCCAGAGTCCAGAGTCTCTCATGGTTTGTTCTTCCTCTTCTTCTTTTTAATATTTATTTATTTATTTTTGAGAGAGAGAGTGAGGGGAGGAGCAGAGGGTGAGAATCTTTAGGCAGACTCCCCGTTGAGTGGGGAGCCTGATGCAGGGTCAGTCTCACGACCCCTGAGATCATGACCCGAGCTGAAACCGAGAGTCTGTTGCTCAACTGACTGAGGCACCCCGGCGCCCCTAGACTTTCCTTCTTCTTAGAGAAACACAAATCCCATCATGGGGCTCCACTGTCATGACCTCATCTAAACCTATTACCTCTGAAAGGCGCCCCCTTCAAACATCATCACTTGGGGGATTGGGGCTTCAACATATGAATTCTCGGGGCACACAAACATTCAGTCCAGTCAACAATCAGTATCATCCCCTTTCTCCCATGTGAAGAAACTGGGGCTTAAGGAGATGAAGTAATGAGCCAAGGCTATAGAGCTAGTAAGTATCAAGGTTTGAACACAGGTGTTCTAAAGCTAAGGCCAGTTCTCATACTGCTACAGCATACTTGGGGGTTATGAAACGGAGTTAAATTATGTTTAGCCAAATAGAGCAGAATTAAAATGTCAAAAATAGGCATTTTTCTCATAGGACGTTAAAAAGAAGTATAAATTTTACTTAAAATAGTAACAGAGTGCACCATACATGTTTTGTTTCTTTAATTCTTTCAACAATTCCATGAGTTAGGGGCTCTCATATGCCCATTTTACAGACGAGAAAACAGAGGCACGGAGAGGTTAAGTAAATTGCCTCAGGCTCCATAGCCAAGACTCTAATCTTTGCAGTCTGACTATAAAGCCTGAAGTATTAAGCACTACTCTAGCCCTCGAATGGTATTTACCTCCTAAGAAAGCAGAGTGAATTACTATGGAAGGCCATTTACTGAAACTACAGATTCAGAATTAGCCCAAGATTCTTTAACATAAATACTCTCTTTGCTAAAAATGTTAGTTTTGGAATAAAGTTAAACTCTGGACCTATTTTCAAAGCAAATATTCTTAGAAAGGGATTGTTTATCTGTAGTCAGTTGGAAAATAAGGGGAACTCAAGCTTCTCTGTGGTATAAGGGCTACTGAATATTTATATCTCTGGAAAGAGGAGAGGTAGACTCATATTCTCCACCACGCCACACATGGATTTTCAGGAAATAAGGGGAATTAGCTACCAAAGGGAGTAAACTCTCTTGTAGGCTTTGAAGTCCTAATGAATGACAGATCATAATCTGTATGTAAAAGGTGAAGTCACATGGGAGCACCCTTTGCTAGGTATGGGTCACTCTGGTCACCACTGGTTAGCCGGGGGGATGGGGCAGATGGGGGAGTGTGGAGGTGGGGGAAGGGATGCGGAGTGTTCAGACTATGGGTTTGGTTTGCAAACAAATACCAAAATGAGTGAGTACACTCTGTTTTTAGCAAAGAAATCATTGGGCTGGAAAGCCCTCAAAATATCAATCACTCAATAAGACCTCCTTGGGAAAATAGTAAGATTTTTGTACAGAGCCCTTTTGAAGTTAACCCATTTGGGCTTAAAATTCGAAAATAAAAGAAGAGAGCACTCTAGGTCAGGAGGTCATTCTGAGCTACTTTCAATCCAGCAAGACCCCTAAAAGGAAAGTAGGGCCTCACTTTTGTTAAAAAAAAAATTTTGGCGTTAGGTTGGCAGAGAGGGCCAGAGTCCTGATTCTTCAGTCCTGTACTTCCCCTCCTAGCCCAAGGAAGGGTGGGGCGATGCCAAGACCAGGAGGCTATCAAAGACTCCCTCTGTGTGTTCGGATTTGGAATGTATTTCTGATGTCATGATAAGAACAAAAGAATCTGGCTCTGTGTCAGGCAGGAGTATGCATGCTCCCAAAGGAGAGGAGTAGGGTTTGTGTCCTCCTTTGGGGTCCATCTCCAAACCCTGGAGTTTTCCCTGAGCAAACCTAACTTTCATTAGAGAGCTTTCTCCATGAATGTGTCTGAACCCTCCATGAACCCATTTCCGCCTCAGCTAGCACAGTCACTTAGAGTTAATGCGGTCCATATGTTTGCCCCCCACGGGGAGAGTAGTGATCATTTGTCCTCAAATTGTCTTCCTGTAAGCTGCTTGCTTTGTCTCATCCATACAGTAGTTCAGTGGTCCCCACCTCGTTTGCTCACCGCATCTCATAGCTCCATAAACTGATCTCAGCACGTGAGAAGGGGCAGCTTTTGAGAGGCGCGTTTTGCACAAGAAGGTTAGTAAACATTCTGCAGCAGTTAAAGATCTGGGCGTAGTAACAAGTGAATTAACTTCAAATGCATCCATGTGCTAATCTGTTAAGTGGAAACAAAAGGTTCCCAGAATTTGAGAGAAGAAAACGAAATATGTTTCAATCTCATTTTGAAAGCACTATGTTGCTCTATAATGGTAAGTGATAAAAATGCCTCTAATTTCCCTCTATGTTCTTTTCACTAACTGGCTGGGCATTTTCTGGGGACAGGAGAACTTCATCAAATTCATGAATTCAAATTAGTTGTTCTTAGGAAAGATACTAGAATGTGCCTTTGTTGGGTCAAGTGAATTTCATGATTATATCTTGAGAGTTTGCCAGAAAATGCCACTACTCTTCAATATTTAATTCCTCTCTAGCACATTTTCGTAGCTGGATATATAATGCCACATGATTATCTTTTACTCAGTGGTGTAGCTTAAATTCTAGGACAGCAAAATTTTTAGAGACGATTTCTGTCCCTTTGATTATTACAAAATAAACAGAGCATGGTTTACCTAGGAGCTCCAGCCCTTTGTGTATTTCTTCACATTTTGTGTACAGGATTCATGGGCACTTTTTATATCCTGTATTAAATCTTATAAGAAGATTTTCATTCTGCAAAATTTATTAACTACCTTCTCTGTTTCTAGATGTACATGTGTTTATGTACTCATCTCCCCAGATGAATAATTGTATTAAGGTATTATATACAGTATAAAATGTACAGAAAAATATTAAAAGAATGGGAAAGAAGGAAATAACATTTTAATGTTATTTCATATTATTTATTAATGATGCCAACTCTTTTTCTTCTTTTTAAATTAGTAATAATAATTTATGAGAGCAATGAGTTTGAACCTACTTCATTATTTAATACTGGGATAAAAATATTCAAAAGTCTGATTCTTAGGTCAGTTAATTTTACTGTTTGATTTTAATAGCTGCTTTGGCTGAAAAATATACCTCATATGAGGACACAGAATAATATAGGAAAAGTATATCATTGACTGTCTTCCTTAATAATTATACTCGTGTCAACCTCCTGCATCAATTTTGCAAAGATTTGTATTAAAAGTTGGCAGTTTTCCATCTTCTTTGATGCATTTCAGTTGTTTTTTCAAACTAATGAGATAGGTTGTGTTTCTATATTTCTAAGAAAGTGTTTGAAAACCCATAGAGGTTCTTCATTTGTAAGATTTCTGAAACAGATTTAAAAGTTTTGAGTTATCTCTAGGTACAGTATGACATATTATTTTCAGTAATAAAATCACATACATGTTCAAATATCTCTTTTCAAAATAGTTGCTCCCAGTGTACTAATTTCCTTCAAAAGCAATTGTTCTTCATGAGTTGTTATAGGATCACAGAGTAACAATGTTTATTTTGTTTTTATTTTTAAAAAATATTTTATTTATTTATTTGAGAGAGAGAGAGCGCACAATGGTGGGGAGGACAGAGGGAGAGGAAGAAGCAAACTCCCCCGGAGCAGGGAGCCTGTTTCAGGCCTTGATCCCAGGACCCTGGGATTATGACCTGAGCTGGAGGCAGATGTTTAACTGACTGAGCCACCCAGTACACCTGTTTATTTTGTTTTGTTTTAAAGATTTTATTTATTCAAGGGCGCCTGGGTGACTCAGTCGGTTAAGCGTCTGCCTTCGGCTCAGTTCATGATCCCAGGGTCCTGGGATTGAGCCCCGCATTGGGCTCCCTGCTCAGTGGAGAGCCTGTCTCTCCCTCTCCCTCTGCCAGTTCCCTTGCTTGCTCTCTCTCTGTGAAATAAATAAATAAAGTCTTAAAAAAAAAGATTTTATTTATTCATTTGAGAGAGTGAGCGCGCGAGAGAGAACACAGCAGGGAGGGGCAGAGGGAGAGGGAGAAGAGACCCCCTGCTGAGCAGGGAGCCCCACATGGGGCTTGATCCTGGGACTCCAGGATCATGATCTGAGCCAAAGGCAGACGCCCAACCGACGGAGCCACCCAGGTACCCTGAATTTTGTTTTTAAATTCTTGTTAGATAGCAAACTTTTGTACTTTTGGGTTCATTGTTTTTGCTGCAATTAACTATTTTATGGTTTCTTTGTAGGAATCTGTTTAAATGACTAGCTCTTTTTGTGGGGTCAGTTAAATAAAAACAGATAATGCAATCTGTAAATCCACCTCAATGGGTATTTGTAATATACAAAGTATCATAGCTTGAAATGGTGAGGGTGGTGAGGGTGGTACTGTCTACCCCTCTTCGATGAAGACGATCCTCTGTCCTGGAAGCTCTTAGGGACCCGGATGACCATCAGAGGGTCAACATAATCCACAGTAAGCCACCTAATGCAATATAACACAAATAAAATTAAGCCTTATATTCCACACATTGAATATCTTATTATTGCATGTTAATATACATTATAATCATATTGAATATAAGGCTTAATTTTATTCTTATTTTTTAGATTAAAAATTTTGGAAAAACTGTTCTAACATTTTCTTTTTTATATTTTTTGGATGCTTCTGATTTATAGCAGGAAAGAGACATATAAACAAATAACTGTATTCAACATGTAAAATGCTATATACATTAAGAAAAAAAAGAATGCTACAGGAATGTGTGGTTGGGGGAGGAGTGGGTAAGGCAGGGGTTAAATTCCAGAAATTCAGAGGGGATACACTTGAGAGGAACCCTAAGGATGAGTGGGAGTTTGCCAAGGGGACAAGGGGGTCAAGGACATTCAGAAAGACACAAGAGGGCAAGAGAATGTGCCTGGAACACATTCAGGAGTCTGTTAGGGTCAGAATATAGGACTCTTGGGGGAGGGTTGGACGTGAGACCCGAGATAGGGATGAGGTATAGCCTGGGAGGGGCTGCATTCTATTGGCAAATGGGAGCCAGTGGAGATTTTAAGTAGAGGAATGACCTAAAGAAAGATACATTTCATTTATAAATCATGATCAGTATGGACATTTTGAAAATAATTATATTTTTGGCAGGTGTGGATGAAATTCTGTTCGATCGAGTTTGACAAATAATTATTGATCATTTTCTGCATGACAGGCAGTATCCCCAAGGCAACAAAAAGTTATAGTGGCACACATTTTATTTGGTAAAAGGATTAAACTGAATATTTACAATTACATACACAAATAATTTGCATTTGTCCTTCAAAATTAAGATGTCTTTTAATATTCTTGACATCTGGAACCAATTAGCACTAGTATTGAATTCTTAACAATGTATATGTGAGCCAAGTATCCAAGCTAATGAACTCTACTTGAATATGGCTCCCCTCTGTTGAAGAAATAGAAGCATCCTCAATTTATATGCACCAGTGCAGAGAGAGAGAGAGATGCCTATGGCATGGCATTAAGAGGATAGCTTCTATTACTTGTGTCATTGTTTGGGGGAAGCTGTCAGGGTCCTTTCTTGGCTTGCCATTTAGGACATGGTAAATATTTGGAAAAGCCCTCATAGGAAATAAAAGTTATTTCTGCAGATAAAAGTAAAATATTTTTTAAAGAACATTTGGGAACAAACAGAGGAAGTATAAAAAAGAAAATACAAAATTATCCCAAATCAGACTTCTCAGAGGTAGCAATTGTTAGCACTTCATATAATCTCTTAAATCTTTTGCTATGCATGTATAAAATACATATAAAGACATACTACATAAAACCTTTGCATCCTACTTTTAAAATTTAACAATTAATGAAGATTCTCATGTCGTGAAACATTCTGAAGACATTTTTAGTTGGCTGTACAGTACTGCGTTCTACAGTTACACCCTAATTTATTTCAAAACCTCCTGTTTGGGACATTAGGTTGACTTTTAGGAATTTTCCCCCTGTAATTATAGAGCTATTCTTTGGCATAAACCTTTGACCATATTTCTGATGATTTATTTTCTTAGGATCAATTTCTAAAAAATTGAGTTAAAGGATCTCAAATCTGTCAGAGAGATGAACTGTCAAATATTTAAATAGAGCGATTGAAATTGTTCTCCACTTTGGCAAAAGTGTAAGGAGGGCCTCCGGAGGGTGAAGGAAAACTCAACTTCTTCTTTTTTTTAAGATTTTATTTATTTATTTATTTGACAGAGAGAGAGAGTGAGCACAAGCAGGGGGAACGGCAGGCAGAAGGAAAAGCAGGCTCCCTGTTGAGCAGGGAGCCCATGGGGGACCCTGGGATCAGGACCTGAGCCGAAGGCAGACGCTTAACCAACTTAGCCACCCAGGCACCCCGGAAAACTCAACTTCTATTCATTCAGTCCTTCAACAAATATTCTTTGAATGCCTCCTGCATCCCAGGCTCTGCCCTAGGTGCCAAGGTGTAGCAGGAAGCAAGAGAGGGGTGTTCACTGCCCTCATGGGAGCGGTCTGGAAAGTTAGAAATCATGGGTCAATTTCTTGTTTACAGATGAGGAAACAGTGTACAGAGCCAGCCACGGAGGGCTAGGACTGGAATAAGGTTTCTGTCTGGCAGACCAAGCCTCTTTGCACCCCACCTGCCATCTGTCTCCTCTGAGTGATCTTGGGGGCATCCGTTCAGGGCAGGTTTATGGTATCTTCTGCCCTTGATGTGTTTAGATCTAGCTGTTAGCAAGGCTGTGAAGCGATGGGGCCAAGCGTGGCTTTGGGACCCTGGTGTCTCCCTTCTGTGCCATTTCACCTCTTGGCATCTCCCCACCCCCGGTCAGGCACCCGGAGACCCCACAGTCTTTCCTCATGACTAGTGAAAATCCGCTTTCTGAGAAGGAACTAGTATTAGTCATTCATATCTCAACCTGCTTGAGTTAAGACACTGTGTTCCTTCTTCCAAGGGGAGTTAACAACTGTGGAGACATTTAAAGATCTCTTTTTCATTGAGGAATGCCAGACTTTGTTTCCAGTGGAGGCATTTGGGCGTCAGGGAGTAGATAGGGCAGAGGTGCCCTCCCTCTGCTGGTCCTCAAGGCTCACAGCCTATCTCCTTCCCATGCCCTTTCCACGGGGTTGGTCAGCCCAACCTCTGCCTTTTTGTACAAGATTGACAAGGCTGGATGAGAAAGTTGAGGACAGTGTATCCACACCTTGAACGGTTTCCAGGACATTCAAAGGGCTGCTTTGGATACAGAGCTTCATAGAACAGGGAAATCTCATTGCTAGGAAACCCCCTACCCCTGCCTTACCCTGCCCTATGAGGAGTGTCTCTGCTAGGAAGGAAATTCAATTACGGTCTTCTGGCCACCAGAACTGAATATAGATGGACTATTTCCTCTTTGGATTCTGTGCCAAATTGTATTCCTGCTGCTGTGTTTGAAGTTAATTAGAGTCACAAATCATTTGTATTTCCCTTCTCTGAAGGAAAGCCTGCCGCTGTACTTATCTCAGCAGGTTAATTGACTTACAGAGGGCTCATCCCTTTCTGAAAACACTCTAAATGGCTCTGATGAGTAAGCATCAGGCTTACACATAGATGTAATAAAAGCTTGGAGAATTCAAATTTCTAGGTCATAGAAATGGGGTGTGTGTGTGTGTGTGTGTGTGTGTGGGTGGGTGTGTGTGGTTTTCTCTCTGAGCCTCATAGCTTAGAGTTTTTCTTGATTTGATTGCGGCCAGTGTGAGAATGGAAAACACCTATCCTCATGTAGGGGAAGAGATGCTTGTGGGCAAAGGAGAGGAAGGGAACTGGACACAGAAATGTCTCTCATTGCCAGGCACTGGACTGCTAGTAGCTGGAAATAAAATGTAGAAGAGCTGTCAGCTTAATGTTTGGGATATTGGGATCCCTTACATTTCCTTTTTTTTTTTTTTTTTTGATTTATTTGAGAGAGAAAGAGAGACAGATAGCACGAGCCGGGTGGAGAGGGAGAAGCAGGCTTCCCGCTGAGCAGGGAGTCTGATGCAGGACTCGATCCCAGGACCCTGGGATCATGACCTGAGCCGAAGGCAGACGCTCTGATGACTGAGCCACCTGAGCAGCCCCCCTTACCTTTCCAATGAGGTATTTAATTTTTAAAATGATTTCGAGTTATGGCCCAAGGAGAAAATTCCTGGGGTACCTGCGTGGCTCAGTCGTTGGGCGTCTGCCTTCAGCTCAGGTCATGATCCCAGGGTCCTGGGATCGAGCCCCGCGTCAGGCTCCCTGCTCGGCAGGAAGCCTGCTTCTCCCTCTCCCACTCCCCCTGCTTGTGTTCCTTCTCTCGCTGTCTGTCTGTCAAATAAATAAATAAAATCTTAAAAAAAAAAGAAAATTCCTGTAAAGTAGCTTTGATATTCTGAATAACCTTTGAATTTTTTTTCAATTTTTAAAATTGTGGTAAAATATACATGACATGTATCATCTTAACCGTTTTTATTATTTATTTATTTATTTAATTTTTAAAAAAAGATTTTATTTATTTATTTGACAGAGAGAGACACAGCGAGAGAGGGGACATAAGCAAGGGGAGTGGGAGAAGGGGAAGCAGGCTTCCTGCAGAGCAGGGAGCCCGATGCGGTGCCCGATCCCAGGACCCTGGGATCATGACCTGAGCTTAAGGCAGACGCTTAACCGACTGAGCCACCCAGGTGCCCCTTAACCATTTTTTAAGTGTATAGTTCAGTGGTATTAAGTACATTCATATTGTTGCACAGCCATCACTCCATCCTCTTGTGAACTCTTTTTTTTAAAAAGATTTATTTGTTTATTTGAGAGAGCGAGAGAGAGAACAGGGGGAGGGGCAGAAGGAGAGGGAGAGAGAGAAAATCTCAAGCAGACTCCCCCCCTGACCACAGAGCCTGACACCAGGCTCGATCTCATGACCCTGAAATCATGACCTGAGCTGAAGTCAGATGCTTAACCAACTGAGCCACCCAGGTGCCCAGGATTTCCTTCCTTTTTAAGGTTGAATAATATTCCATTGTATATATATACCACACTTTCTTTATCTATTCATTCATTGATGGACACTTGGTTGCTTTCAAGTTTTAGCCATTGTTGAGTAATGTTGCTGTGAACAAATGTCTTTGAGATCCTGCTTGTAATTCTTCTGGATATATACCCAGAAGTGGAATTGTTGGATCATATGGCAATTCTATTTTTTTTTTTGAGGAATAGCCACACTGTTTTCCACAGGGGCTGCATCATTTTACATTCCCACTAAGAGTGTGTAAAGGTTCCAATTTCTCCACATCTTCACTAACACTTGTTATTAAGTAACCTTTCAACATTAAGACCCATGTAGTGAGGTTGAATTTTGGAATATGAATCCAATTACTTTTGACCCTGGTAATCCCCCATTCCAGGTTGTCCTGTGACTCTTCTTGGATACTATTTGTAAATAAGTAAATGGGTAACTCTTCCACCAGTAAGAATGAATTACAAGGTGTATAACTCACAAAAGTTATGAAAAGTTAACAATTGTTCTCGGGAGCAGGCTGCCGCACACCACTGGCTATAAACGGCAATCATGGGCTGTAAGCATCAGTGAGCAAAGTCCAGAAATGATAGTATATCATTAGTGAAGGAAGTAGCTGGATACTTTTGCCCGAGGTGGTGCTCCTGGTTCCCTGGGTCTCAGAGGGGATGCACTGGGTTCTAAAGCGGAAGTGCTGAGGGCTTGGTGGACCAGCAGAGGCCTGGAATCATACAAAGGAGCATCTGTGTGCAAGGAACTTCACAACGGGGGTTAAATGCCAGACTTGTGGATTTTGGAAGTGAATGTCGTCATGAAACCCACATGGCTGGATGGGTCAGTTCTTCTTCAGTGGTCCCTGTGCAGGCAGCAGTCCACATAGCCATTCTGCAGCAGCAAGGGTTCAGAGCACCCTAGTTCTCATCTGCTCCCCCAGCCTCCCCCCTCTGCCCCCTAGCTTCTTTGAGATCCTACAGGCTCTCTTCCCAGATGCCATTTTGGAGAGAAGCAAGGGGGAGGGGAGGAAATCCAAAAGACTGAACATTGATCCCAAAGAGACTCAATCATCTAGCAAGAGACTAAACTCGAAGACAACTGTGATTCCACAAATTAATACATTTAAAGTTTGTTTTTCTCACTCTGCTATTCAGGCAGGTAGACCTTCGCAAGGGCGAGCAATGCGTTGTAGGAAATAAAGATGGCAGGTTCTTTGTAACTCATGGGGTGTTACATTATGTGACCCTGTCTACCGCTTTACCTTTTCTCCAGATGTCACTATTATACTGTCAAAAAGTAAAAATAAACCACTACAAATGCTATCTGTAGGCAGATAATGTTGCTCCGATTTGTCCTTAAAATGAATGGGGGCAATGAATTGGAATGCTTGTTGGTGCTGAGGGTGGAGGGCAGGGGTGTGGCTGTGGGTAGGAGCTGGTACTGGGAATGGGGTAATTCCGGAGGCAGTGTAGTGGGGGTCCCAGACAGTGTCCAGGACTGTGTTAGAAGAAAATGGTCAAAGGGAGATTGGGTCACTTGCTGTTCTCCCAAGAGTCCACTACAGAAGAACTTCCGTCCTCTTCATGGAAATAAAGTGAATTTAAAAAGATAGGATGGCACTGACTTTCTTCAAATTTAAATTTTAATAGTCGATTAGCTATAATTTTTAAAATATTTTTATTCTGAAAACGAATTTTCCACAATAAAGCATTTAGTTCCAAAAGAAATGAACTCATTTATCTGGCTTTTCTACAAAGGACAATTGAAATATTTAAGGCAAGATTCACTTATTCATCTCCATTTTAGAATGGAAAGGAAGTATCAAACTTCAGGTACTGGTTAAGGTTAACAAAATACGGGAAAGCTCCTTTTTTTCTTTTTTTTTTTCTGTTGGTAGTCTTCTGTGTAAAAGCTTTACATTACTATGGATATTTTATAGTAAGACACTTTTGTTTCTGACTTTCCTTATAACCCATTTTTAAATTTAAAGGCACACAATAAAGCTTTATGCGTTTATTAAAATATACACATTTTGGTAAATTTAGAATTTTCCCTTAATATCTTGATAAATCAATATATTGTCAACACCACAGTCATTTGAAAATAAAACACACTCCATAACACATTGGCATATTATTTCTTTCTTGATGATACACTACCACACCCCATTGTACAGTGCACCAATGGGAATTAAAGACCACAAAACGAACAAACTTTAACAAATACAGCAATTTCATACCAAAAAAAAAAAAAATAGCAGAGAAAGACACTAGAAATTACCATCTGCAAAAAGCAAATTGTACTTCTCAAGGACCCAACAAAAAGGAAACAAGTCAGTAAAATTTACAAGCTGTATTTATAACTTTGGATATGGATTAAACAGTAATGTTTCTTTTCCACAGTGAGAAAAGCTAGAATGTCGAGTCCTGTCATTAGATGGTGTAACTACATGTAGGAGGACAGTATCTGCTCTCTTAAAACCTGCAGCCCCTCTATCAGCCCAGACAGTTGAGGTATTTATGTGCTATTGTAGCATTAACATAGCAAGTCTTTGCTTTGGGGAGTTGATTTCTGGTGTAGATTCTTGTCTTCAGGAGCATGAGTGAGTGAGACGCGTGAACTGGCAACTGCCAATACCCATCACGAGGGAATGTGCAAGAAGCACTCCCCTCACCTCGCTCTCTGAAGGAACACAAGTCCTTCAAAGTCTGCGCTTCCCGGGAAATTTACATGACCCACAATTCTCTTTAGCCAATGTCACCGGTGTCAAGTGTTAGGAAAGCGGCATAAAAAATAAAGCACAGAGGGAGTCCCTGATGAAAAAATCCAGGCTGCCTCTGTTTCCTAATTCTTATACAAAGCCGTTTTCTCCCTGTATCGTACCAGAATGTACTAATAATGTTCTCCGGGGGTAAGAAATTACAGTTCCCTGCTTTCAGAAGACTTCAAGCCCAAAGCTGATTTTGTGAAAAGTCCTCTATGAATTTCATAATTCCATGCATGTAGAATACTGTTTAATGGTTTCTAACACTATTTTAGTTGATACTGCAGAATTATGTTCACTTTTGATGGGCTGCAAAACTTCCACTAATCCCTTTTGGGCTTTAAGTCCTAAGAGAAAAAAAGAACATCTTAGATAATTTTGACAAAAGGCAGCTGCCTAGGTCTTTCAGAATGATGCGTGTGTTACTCAAGCCAAGCAGTAGAGGAAAGCGTTTTAGAAAGCGGTAGCTCCTGAGGAGGAAAAGAAATTACAATAGCTTCTCCTCTGGAGTCTTAGAGAAAAAAATGGACACAGGACTAACAGTTATGTACATGGAAGGGGCTTTTTGCTCCCCATCACCATTTCAATTGAGAAATACAAAGTCCACTCATCGAACAACGTGCGGGTTCCTGCTAGCTGTGGGGCCTGCGGTTTGGGATGCAGTTTCTGGCTTTGCCTGCGGTTTATTTACAAATATTGGCTCTTTCACGGCCAGGCCATCAGTGGTTATCAGCTGGTGCCTCTCTCTCTCTTAGGGCCTCCAAAGGGCCCTTGAAGACAAACGGATCCTCGGTGTCAGGGAGATACAAGCATGCAGAAGAAACCGAGGCTCCATGAAAATTTTGGTTAGAAACACCCTCTTTGACTAGTCTTGTTCCACATGGCATAAACATGGGGTTGTCATGCAGCCCTAATGTGTGTTTTCTTCACTCCCCCTCCCCCTGCCAGCATCAGAAACTAAGGCCATCTCTGGATTGTTTGCTAGCCTGAAAGCTTACATCCAAGAGAGGGCCATTAACTCTGCCTGGATTCAGTGAGTTGGTCCCAGCCCTGGCTTTGGACATGCTCCCCAACTTCTGACTTCTCCACTCTGAGATGCAAAATTAGGTGAACCTGTGGCTGACCCTCCATGGACTTCCACAGACATCTCAGTCCCCGGTAAAAGCTGGGGAGAGGGGACGCCATTTCTTCTAGTCTCATGAGCTGATTCTCAAACTCCTGTAACTTCTATTTATCATGCAGAGAAAAGGTATTCCCTTGTAGACTTCCAACAAATGTGATGTGAAGGAGGTCAAGTTTATCAGTCCTTTTCAGGAGAATAGGGGAAAGACATTTTTTTTGAAGGGGCTCGTGTTTTGTTTCCCAATAATTGCTGGGTTTATATCTACAGAAATGCATCGTTAAATTCAACATTTCTCCCCCTGTGTATCTAACATCATGACCACGATGTAGACATTTGATTAGCTGTCAGTTTGTTACTAAGTAGTAGAATTGGTTTCTTCACCCAATTCTATCATCTGATTCCTTTCACCAGTTCAAAGTGGCCTTGCACTCAAGCTGAGTAAAAGCTGGAGCTGAGGTTTTACTTTTTTAGATTAGTTAGATAGAAAAAATTGTTAGGTTTGGTTGTTTAAAATTACTGTTGAAAACTTTAAAATGGTTGTGAATAACTTTGTGTTGTCTGTCTACATGTTAAATGACTATGCTTCTAGGTTAATGATGAAATCAGACAGGATTCAAAAGAAGAATCAATCATACATTGCTTTAATTTGGATATTTTTTTCCCTTTAACATATTAAATCAATTTGAAATGTGTATGTGATCTGTTAGCTCCATACACAGGTGGATGAAGCCACCGACCCAGCTTCTTAAAGCCCAGCCCTCCCTAATTCATAGGTTCATCATTTCCCCGGTGCCTCCCCACCCAAGGAGAGCCAGCCAGCTTAGTTCGCTGTTTAAGTCTATTTGTGAATAAGCCCTCACCACCTTCTTAGCATTATTTCGTACTGTTGCATAGATCAATCATGCATACATCGTAAGCTCCTGTCAGACTAGCTTCTTGCTTTCCCTTGAAGGAGGCACAGTACACATTATTAGTCAGAGATAGCTGTCAGCCCCTCTCCTCCCTACTCATGCTGATTCTCCACTTGGCAAGCCTTTTCCCCATTTCTAACTGGGGGAAATGTTCTGCCCATTCCACAGGGCTCAACACAAAGACTGCATTCTCTATCATTTTTCCCAATGGAAGGCGGTCTTTTCCGTATTTGAACTCTCGTTGCACCTTGTAAGTCCCTCATCTCACATGTCACCTTCACTATGGTTTTTATTTATATATCTTATATATCCTATTTCCCCCATGTCTTAGGTCATAGCACAGATAAGGACTCCACAAAAAATTCTTGAATAAATAATATTTCATTTTCCTTTCACCCATCTATTCAGCCATCCATCCGATTATTAGGTATTTATTGAACATCCGTTCTATGCCAGGCACATGTAGCTGGTAAAATCTAAGTCTGAAGCTTGTACGTGGGTTTCAATGATCTATGCTATTCTCTGCCCTCATGGGGAAAGATTTGTTCTTATCATGCAGGAGTAGTTCTTCATGTCATTACCAATGATTTCATTATTTTTCAAGTTTCCCCCCATCGGCAAATTTAGCAATGCATATCAAGATTTTGCATTTGTGCACTAAACACACTTCTAGCTTCGTCTTATCCTTTCTATTTCTGTTTTTATTTACCCAAACTCCTCACTTATTTTTTTGCATTATATGTATTTCAATAGCCGCCTTGAAATCCTTCTGAAAGGAAGCAGAGTACCAATAAATAGAATACAATTACAAAAAAAAAAATCAAGTAATTGTTTCCACACTACTAATTCAAACGATGAAACCTCCCTGGAAAAGCTTTTGCAGGAGAGAAGAATTCAATAAGATGTAGGTCTTTCTTGGACTCCATTCAAGAAGGCTAAGTTTCTACGGTAATTATAAGATGATCTTACTTTTAATGCGATTCCACTAACGTGGTCTTGAGAAAATTGCTAGGAAACACTAATATAATCATTCTAGTAATTGATGGTATTTGAAACTGCATTGTGAAATCTGGGACCATTTCACAGAGGCTGGGAAACATGAACTAAAACATGTCAATTTACCTTAAAAATCTTTTTTCTATCTTACTAATTTTTTTTTTAAACCAAGATTGTTAGGGAGATGACTAACTTTAGAGAAATAGAGACCAAGATTATAAAAAGAAGGAGATACTACTTGGGAGAAATGTCTCCAGAACCAGAGCGGTTCATAGGATCTTCACAAAATCAATACCAACGATGTTTACTCTGCGTTCTCTCTCCTCACGCTACAGAAATTTCATACATCCACCACCGAACTATCGTTACCAACCCTCACTGCTAAAAGGGAGCTCTTTCACCCATGTTAAGATTTTGTTATTTTACACTCATATTTCTTTTTGGACATTTTTAATGAATATAGCCCCACCCCATCTATCTGGATATTTCAGGTCTCACACATTGTATTTAGTTTAGGCAGATTTGTTGAGTCTCGAAACTAGTTCAAAACTTTGTATTCACAAAAAATTACTGATAATTAGTCCACAGTTCATCCCTAAGGATATATTTCACAGACCAGGCACTGTATCTTTAGGGTTAAATTTAGGGAAGAGAAAACACGGCATTGCCATGCATTACATTAAAATGACAACATTACCCGAGGAAACCAGAATTCTAAACAATTAATACAGAGGAATGGAAAAGAAGTTCTAGAAAATAGGAGTTGCTTGAATTTACTGGCATTCATTGGCCCTGGGTGAGATATGCAATTTACCTAAAATCATGTTTAAAAAAAAAAAAACTATCTTCAATTAACCTTTTATTTTATTCTATATTAAAGCCCAGGGCATCAACCAGGAAGACTTGTCAGGCTTGGTGGTTTTATCTGCGTTTGTCAGGGGCCAGTGCTGCTCATTCCCTGCCCTGGGAGCTCCCAAGGGCATAATGTTACACTTCGTTCTATTCCCATTGCTTAGCACTTGATACAGTCTCAGTGTTCACTGAGTGAAAAAATGGACTTTTGCCTCTTCTCTGTAATCCTAAGGCATACCAAGATGGTACGAACCTCAACCTTTTAACAAAGAATAGCTTTACATTAGTTGATGTATTTTGGAAAACTTTTGGCATAATGCTAGATCTGGAAGAGAGAGGGCGAGAAATTTGCTATTTTGCCCCCCTTTCAGGAAGCCCCACAAAGACTGTAGCTTGATCGAAACTAGGCCTTCACGTTCACACATGCACATCTCAGGGCAGCCGAGGGAATCCTGGGGACCCAAGAGTAAAACTGATAGACCATGTGTTTTTTCCTGCCGCACATTCTCTCCTCTAGGTTATTTCTGAGAAAATTCCTTTAAGAGTCCCCATTAGGGCCCGATGTAGACCTTACCAGGTAGGTATCTCTCTGGGCTTCAGTAAACCTGCTCTGGGAAATAACAGACAAAATATGTATCTAAAAGCGAGCTACTTGGGAGGAGTAAGGTTCAGAAGTGAAATGTGATCTCTAGGAATGCCATTACCTAAGTAGCTGAGCTTCAACAGTTTTGTTTTCAGAGGGGCCCCCACCGCTCAAGTGGTGGCAAATCTCAACAAACAACACAATTTGTAATTTTGGAAATCTGAAATAGAATTTGCAATGTGATCTCAGTGGCTGGGTCACATCTCCTTGTAAAGATTTTTATCTGATTAGAAAACAAGCGGCCTCCTTCTTCAAGGCATATTAACGCCATGAAATCATGCTCCAACTATGCCCCCTTTCATTATATTAGCAGGAGCTTAGAGGCTGGTCGAAGAAAAGTATGACCGAGAGTTAATTTCTGCCAACGCCCTCCTGGCCTTCACGGCAAGAGATGGCTAATTTTTTTTTTTTCTGGTCACTGAAGTAGCAATAAGCAAGACTGCTTTATGGTAACTCTGAAACCTCTGGGGAAATGGTCTCAGAGTCCCTAACCTTTGCTGGATCCTAAAGTTAGAGTTTGAAGACTGTGAGAACCTTGGTGAATAAGAAGAAGCATGCGTCTTCTCCATGAATTCGTTTTTGTGAGATTTCAGGACCAAGTGTTGCTTGCTGAGGAAGTGCCAGTGTCCACCTGCACACATCCTCGGGGAGCAGCTCTCAGCAGGGCGTGCTCGGAGGATCTTTCCCCGGGTGATCCCGGTGGTGGAAATGCTGCCTGGTGCCCACACCCACCTGCTTTGGCACATCTCCAGGAGGAGCTGTGGCCTCAGTGTGGCTCAAGAAGTGAGGCCCCTTGCCTCCGTAAGAAGCAAAAAGATTCAACCAGCAAAGCAAAGGCCTAGGAAACATTTGCTGCCATCAGCTCTGATGGTTGCACCTACGATAGAATTTCTTGCAGCCTCTGGTTTATTTATTTATTTATTTTTTTTACAAGGGGATCAGTGATGAAACCCAGGTGAAACCCTTCGACAGAACTATCCTGAAGAACAAAAGTAGCAAATGACAGGCTATGACTGGGGACTGACTCTGGGGGAAGGCTGGACTTTTGAAATGAGAGCCAAAAATGTTTTCACCCTCTAGCCCACAGGTTAAGTGACTGAAAAGAAATCGCCACCGTTTCTACACATTTGTGTGTTTACTCCTACTCGGGAGAGTAATCTAACTCATCATTTGCGATCAGGGCCTCTGAGTTCTGTTTGTGTTTGCTTTTGCTCTTCGCTTTGCTACTTGTCCGGGTGTTGGCCTTAGCATCTGACATCTGCTGGTAATAGAAGCCTTTGTCCTCGGTGGGCCCGCCCCAGTTCTCCTGGTTCTCGCCTTCCGTGGCGTAGGAGAAACCCTCCTCCACCGAGAAAGGGTCATCCACGTCATAGCGCTGGTACGTGCTTTGGTGCAGGGCTTCTTCTCGAGCGCTGATTTCCAGGGTGCTGTTCCAGATGCCGTACCCGAAATAAATGAGCATACCTGCAGCGGGGGGAAAGGCACAGGCGAATAAACAGTTGCTCTGGGATCCATGGGACTAGCCGGGAGATACTCAATGGTGAAAGGAGGGCTGGCGGTAGATATGTTTTCTTTGGTCTACATCGTGTCCGGAAAAGACTCGAATTAGATGTCATTTAAAAATTGGGATATCTGGGGCGCCTGGGTGGCTCAGTTGGTTATGTGACTGCCTTCAGCTCAGGTCATGATCCTGGGCTTCCAGGATCGAGTCCCATGTCTGGCTCCCTGCTCAGCAGGGAACATGCTGCTCCCTCTGACCCTAATTCTCTTGTGCTCTCTTGCTCGCTTGCTCACTTTCTCTCTCTCAAATAAATAAATAAAATCTTTAAAAAAATTTGGGATATCTTGCATTAAGCAACCCATATTTACAGCTTCCCCTAAAAACGTCAGGTCTCACAACACTACTCCCACATTCCTATATGGCAGTTTTGGCTGGAGGTGAGCCCTGGCTGCCTCTTTAGATAGAATATGGGCTCTCTAGTCACCTCTGTCCCCACCTCCCTGTTCACTACACTCATGTAGGTGCCAACCAGGAATTTGCATTTTCCGCCCTGGCTTAAATATCTGCGGATCACCCACAGTGGGTCCCCAACCTTCTTGTAGCATTTTATTATCCCACACCCCCAATTAGGGATGCCATCTTTTATTTCACCACTGAGCAATGCGTATATATTGCCCTATTGTTTACTTTGCCATTTTTCACTCACCGAAGGAGTATTATATTACTGCTACTCAGAGCTGTTCACTTTCTTCTGTGGGCTCTCAGAGTGTCTGGTGCCTGCCGCTGTTACGGCCCTTAGAACGTTTACTGTGTGATTATCTGCACAGGGTGGTTCTATTTTATTTTTTTTAATTTTTATTTATTTATTTATTTATTTATTTATTTATTTATTTATTTAAAAGGTTTTATTTATTTGACAGAGAGAGACACAGCGAGAGAGGGAACACAAGCAGGGGGAGTGGGAGAGGGAGAAGCAGGCTTCCCCGCAGAGCAGGGAGCCCGATGCGGGGCTCAATCCCAGGACCCCGGGATCATGACCTGAGCCGAAGGCAGACGCTTAATGACTGAGCCACCCAGGCGCCCCAGGGTGGTTCTATTTTAGAGACTGCAGAAAACTGGCACTTAATGTTTGTTGAATGAATGAATGAGAACTCTGATGAGCATGAAATTTCCAGCGCAACCTCCTTAGTTGATGTCATTCCAAGCAAAGGGAAGAAACTTGTTTCCTAGTTAATATGGAGCATTAACAAGGGCTAATGTTTCATTTCTATTATAATTTTTTTGAAATTACATATGGAAATAGTTTGAGGGGCGCTTGGGTTGTGCAGTCGGTTAAGCATCCAACTCTTGGTTTCGGCTCAGGCTGTGATCTCAAGGTCTGCTCAGCACGGAGTTGGCTTGGGATTCTCTCTCCCTCTGTCCCCCTGCTCATGCTCTTTCTCTCTCTCTCAAAATAAATAAATAAATATTAAAAAATAGTTTGAGAACCCCCATTTTCTATCTTGAAAAGCTCATGAAGGCTCAGGGTTTGGAATAGCTGAGAACCATTGCCTTGGGGGGTCATAGGGCACGGTGATTAAGTGTGAACCCTGGGTTCAAATCCTGCCTCCATCACTATTAGCCATGTAACCCTGCACCAGTTATTTAGCTTCTTTGTGCCTCAGTTTTCTCTTCATGATAGTCACTGTACCTATAACATGGGGTTGCCATTAAGATGAAATGAGATAAGCAGTGGCTTTCAACCCTGGCTTCAGCTGGAAGGTCTCTTGGGGAGTTTCTGAACCGCCCTTAAACCCAAGCTCCACCCCTAGAGATTCTGATTTAATTGGTCTGCAGTGTGATCGAAGCATAAGTATGTTTTAAAGCTTCACAGGTGAGTCCAATGGTCAGCCAAGACCCGGAATCCCTTAGATTCTGAGCACGTACTCCATTGCCAACACCAGCCATATTAGGGCTTGGCCACCGGATGCCACTCAGTTATGCAACCCCCTTCCAGACCCCAGACACCCCTCTTCTGAGTGGCACTAGTCCGTTTGACTTTGCTAACCCTGCAGGCATCTGCACAGCTGTTTGCTTAGAACCACAAGGTCAAGTTCTGCTTTCCTCTTTGGTGCTTGAGAAATCCTGCTCCTTTTGAATTTGAAGTGGGTCTTTTTTAAACTTGGATTTCTCCCTCTTTGTTTTCAATGACTTTCTCCTCACCCCCTGCCCAATCCCCCAGTGAAATCAACTTGCCAGGAGCCAAAGTAAGCAGAGATTTATAGTCCTAATTGGTAATAAATCCTGGAGTTAATCATTTGCAGATGTAGCTACTCTCAAATAGCGACTTCAGTTTTCTGAACACAGATCTTCACTCTTTCTTGTTGGGGGTGGGGGTGAGGGGGAGTAGCCATGGGGGGATAGTTAATTACCCTTGTGTAGGACAAGGCACCAAGTTAAGGCCCCTTCTAAAAGGGCCAGCATGCTACTTCTTGGAGAATGCCTCCGTTGGAAGCATGTTTGAGACCTGAGAATAAATTTCAGGAGACCAGGTGGGATCAACAGGCACGCAGCTCTTTTTGCCCATTTTTGCTTTTTTGCTATCTTTTCTTAGACATTGAGGCAGGTGTCAAATCTTGCCTCCTATTCCTGCTTGGTCTCTATTATTATCAATTCTTTCCATCTGATCCCCTTCTCAGACCCTATTTAAAAATGAGTTATTTCCCTACTGAACTTAATACCATTTCTTTTCCTTTTCCCTTTGCTCCTAAGCTCTATGTTCTGCCATCACACTGCTCATCATTCAAGCACTGGTTTGACATCCGTTCTGACAGACCTTCCCCTGCCTCCACCCGGTGTGGTGGCGTCAGGTAGACGGATTTATGGACATTCTCTAAGAGCCTCATAGAATCCAAATATTTAGAACTGGAAAGAGTCTATAGATCTGTTTGAGTACCTTCATTTTACAAAAAAAGAAACAGATTGGGAAACGGGCCGAGGGCAGAAACAGCATTCCATATGGATAGAGAGAGGACTCTTGTATGCCCAGTCCTTCACAGCTGCCCCCCGCAGGCTGGTTTAGAGACTATGCTTATCACAGTATGTATTGAGTAAGAGGTTATTTGTTCTTTGGGAATGACTGTGTCTGAAGGAACATGTGTGTGCATGAATGCATTGACTACGATTACTTTGAGAAAGCAACCCATGGAAATCTGCTATGTAAATATTTATGGGCCTTTTAATATTTGCTCTGAGCCCCTTATCATTTCAAAGGTGTGCTATTTTGTCTTCAAAAATATATTTCGGGGCGCCTGGAAGGCGCAGTCTGTTGAGCGTCCGACTCTTGGTTTCGGCTCAGGTCATGATCTCAGGGTCGTAGGATGGAGCCCCACGTTGGGCTCCGTGTTCAGCCCAGATCCGCTTGAAACTCTCTCTCCCTCTGCCCCTCTCCGCCATGCTCTCTCTCTCTCAAATAAATAAATTTAAATATATATATATTTCGAATATAAGTGCTCTGAACCAAGAAGCGACTGTGTGCATGCAGCCTAATGGAATAAACGGTCAGCCCAGGCAAAGGTCTGTCATTCTGTCTGACCCTTCTTGCTGGCCCTTAAGTTCAAGGAGAGTGGTGTAAGGCACCAAGGATTGGAGAAAAGGAAAAAAAGATGGGGACAAAGAAACAGAGGGGATCAAATAAAGTGAGGGAGGGAGGGGAGAAGGGAGGTAGAGAGAGCAGAGAAGCATGTAGTACCATCTGTCACACATAGACAAAGGCTTTGTGTCCGGGAGTAAACAGAGCTGCTAAAAGCCTCCTGTGTAGGAGCAGGGTGTTTTTTGTTTCTGCTCCTTTTTTTCAGCTGGCTTAGAAAACTAAGCATGAGGTAGTTTCTGAAAGATCTGTGGGGATTCTGGGAATTCTGAATCATCTAAACTGAACTTCACACAACACTTTTGGGTGCTGAGGTCTTAATGATACATTATTTATGTTGTACCTTTTCCCCAAGGAGTTCAAAATGTTATACATGTGATTGTTTAGATTCCTCGTAGCCTGTTTGGGAATGTGTGTGTGAGAGTGTGCGCGTGTGTGTGAGTGCACGCGTGTGTGTGAGAGTGCGTGCGCGTGTGAGAGAGTGCGCGCGCGTGTGAGTGTGTGCGCACGTGTGTGTGAGTGCGCGCGTGTGTGTGGAGGGCCAGGGAGTGGGAAGGTTAGGATTATGTGTATCTCACAGACAGGGAACTGGGGCACAGGACAAAATAAGAGATTTTCTACAGCAACACGGTTAGTGGTGGGACTGTGAATCCCATGGAGGGGCTCTCCATGTCCTGATCCAGGGTGTATCTCCCCTATCAGGGGTGGCCAGGGGGTATAGACCGATAGAAAACAAATTTGCTTAGCTTTTTAGTTTGAAGAATTCCGAACATATACCAAAGCAGAGAGAATAGTATAAAGAACCCCATATACGCATCACTAGCTCCCTCCTGACACCCACCCTCCTGAGCCCTTCTCTTTAGATTATTTTGAAACAAATCCCTTCCATCCTGTGCTTTATCTGTAAATAATTAAGTATGTATCTTTCAAATAGACTTAAAAAAACTTAACTTAGTATCATTATCACATCTAAAAAATGGTAATTCCTTAATATCATCTGATATCCAGAAGTATTAAAATTGCCCTGAATGATTAAGCATGTGGGCAAAAACTCTACACCTTATGAGACTATAGACTCACTCCAATGATGCTATTACTGCTTGATATAGTTTTGGGGCGCTGTTATTTGTCACTGGGACTGGCATCGTATTCTTTTGTAAACCCTTACAGATGGTAAAGTTTTATCTTTTGAGAGAGGATTTGCTTTCAGCATAAGCCAGAAGTCATTTGGAACCAAGCCTCAACAATGAGATGGCTAATTGATATTTGCATATTTAATCCTGCTGTTCCTTAAAAACTTAGATCCATTGCATTGTAGTTATACATCTTCAAGCTGTAATACATGAAAGGCAGGGGTGGTGTTAAAAATCAGAAGGGAATTAGCTTTTGTGTTGCAGCAGGGTCTTGGAGACCCTCCTGCTGGGCTGGAGTTATTATTATTATTATTATTATTTTGAGTTGTTGGATCTTAGGGAGAGGAGACACTCAGGGCAGCAACTAGTTAGCAGTAGGCACAGAAGTGTTTCAGTATTTTATTTATTTATTTTAAAAGATTTTATTTATTTATCTGAGAGAGAATGGGAGACAGAGAGCATGAGAGGAGGAGGATCAGAGGGAGAAGCAGACTCCCCGCCGAGCAGGGAGCCTGATGTGGAACAAGTGTTTCAGTATTTTAAAAACAGACATGGCTGTACCCCGGCACAGGGGCTGAATGCCAGCCCTGCTCAAAGGTAATGGCAATGAGTCCTGAGAAGGGCTGTTTGCAGCGAAGGGAAATATTTGAAAGGAGGCATCGGCTTTTCTTCCAGACAGAAATTCCCTGATGGAGAATGTGCCCAAGAGAGGTTCAGGCTAGAAAAGATGAAGAATCATGCCTTTGGTGATTTAATGGGCTTTCTTTATGTAGTAGAACACTTTGTGATCGTAAAACCCTTTGTAAAAAAGTACTTTCTCATCCATCATCCCAGAGAGGTTAAAACCTGTTTAATAAATCAGTGGTTGAAATGGCACTGGAACTCACATCTCTTGAGTCTAAACTGAAGGCTGTTCCCAGCCCACCCAGGCGTCTCCAGGGAAGGTTTAGAAATGCCAGGCTTGCTTTCAGATGCTGGGACACCTGAGCATCAGTGGGCAATACACCCATTTACTCTCCTTGTGTGAATCCATCTGTGCAAATTAAGTAAATGACCCCAAACCTACCAAGTAGAGGGTTGCGGGGGGTGTCTCTGGATCATATGGGGGGAAAACGAACAAAAACTCAACTCCGTGAAGAGCCCGGGTGACCTGGAGAGAGACAGTAACTGCAGGTTTCTAACCCCACTGGCCCCAACTCTGGCTGAGGAGAAGCTGCCAGATCTCTAGAGTCCCATGGGAGCTTCCTGTCCTCTGTAGGCAGTCACAGGCTCAGGGCCAGAGGAGGTGGGCTGACCTCAGGCTGGGTGGAGCTACCTCTTCCTGGGGCTCACTTTCCAGCAGGAAGCCCTGCCCTCTGCAGATAACTGAGGCACTTTGTTATGCCCAGAGCCTTTTTTATTTTTACTACCCTGGGATCAGCTTTCCAAAACAGACATTTGCCAATGCAGAAAGGAAGACTGGATGGTCATGAGAGGGTGTCCTCCCCACCCACTGCAATCCCTACCAACTCCCACTTTGCTGGTTAGTTTTTAACATACCTTCACAAGCCCTGTTGATTATAATAACAGTAAGGTTTGTTTAATATGGTGTGGCCAGGAAGAGCGGTCTCCGATTGAACTGAATGGGGGGGGGGGGTTAGGGGGTGGTGGAGAGTCTCTCCCTGGCTCTGCCACTGGTCAAATATAAAGTCACATTACTTTATGCCTCAGTTTCCCATCTGCAAAATGGAACTGGGGACCCTTATTTTATTGGAGGGGTATAATGGCCAGGAGACAGAATGCAATCTTGTAAAGGAATATTAAAAAAATCCAATAATCCAAGCCAGCAATTCTACTTCTAACTCCACAGAAACCCCAGGGAAATGTGTCCATGTGTCCACCAAAAACCATGTACAAGAATGTTCACAGCAGCCATATTTGTAACAGCCCCAGACTAGAAGCCAGCTAAATGTCCATGGGCATATTATTATTATTATATTATAATATAATATAATATTATTATTATATTATTATATTATTATCACGGTGGAAGGCTAGCCGGGCAAGGAGAATGAACAACCTAAAACCACAAGCAACAGCATGGATGAATCTTACAAATGTAATGTTGAGGGAAAGATGCCCAGTGCTCACTCTGTCAGGGCTCTGTGTTCCAGGCACCCTGCACACGCCTGCTCCAGGGCCTTTGTCTCTGCCACGGCCCCCTCTCCCTTCATTCTTTTGTCTCAAAGGAGAGCTGACACTGCAGCTGCCGCTGGGCGTAGAACCTTGGGATCTCCCAGCCCTCTTCCCCATGCTCAGCCCCCGACCCAGCACGCAGCCTTGACTGTAGAGGGATCCCCTCCACACTCTCTCTTGGAATTGCCCTGGCCCTGTTGTCATCCTCATCCTGGCCTTCATGACTTTTTTTTTTGCCCATTTGAGCATGATTTATTTGATGAAATTGCCAATTGTTTTCTCTTCTGCCTACAAGGAGAATTTCAAGCTTATTATGGGACATATCCTCAGGAGTTGATTTATCTTGATGCCATCTCTGTCCCCAATTCACAACTCTCTTCCTTCCCTCCTCTTCCCTTCATGACAATGGCTGCTTTGAGTCCATTTCCAAAAGGACTTCTGAATGATAGGGCAGGTAAAGACCATAGGTGTGTCTTCTCTTTGGAAATTATGTCTTAGTACAGGATTTACGAAGTTCATTGCCAAATCACTGTCTGTTCTTTAAATCTATAGACAAGAATTTGCTTTCTCAGAGGGGCTGAAAAAATTCCAGGTGAGAACTTGGCAGCCCTTGGGGTGAGGGGGCCCAGGAGCTGGTCTACCAGATGATTACTTTCTAATAAAGTCCCACAGGGAACAGTAGACGCTGGAAAGTGCCACTGAGTAGTGTCATCATTGGTCACTGCTAGTTTCAGACTCCCTGAGACTGCCCAACCCCTTGAGGTGTTCTTTTACAAAACCACATCAGCTAAGAGGAAAGGAAAACTCAGGCTTCTCTGTGCTCATTTTGTTGGGATTATCAAACATTTGCTATGTGTGTTATTTCTCTTGTCTGAAGGAAAAGAAACAAGCGCTGAGTAATCTTATTGGGACTTGTGCCTTATTTTACTCTATGAGTCGTGCTCATCTGAAGGTCAAAAGCTTAGCAAAACATTGTTAGAAAAATGCTGTAATTAAGATTCATTTAGAGAAGTCTGGTTAGAAAAAATGTGCCCAAGAAGATTATCAAGTTATGACTCAGCTTAACCATGTAAATCTTTTTAAAAAGTAGCTGATGTTTCATAAGAAGTTCCATTTAAAAATATCTCTACTGTTCTCTCCAGGAAAGTATACTATGAATAGAGAAATTAGGAAGAAAAATCTGACATTTTGGAGACTCAGAAGTTTAGAGGTGGGATCTTTGTTCTATGAGAGCATTGAAAATTTTATAAGCCAATTTGGGGTTGTGGGATAGATATATCTTACATGGGCAAAAATTTGTTTTTGGAAAACAGGGAGTTTTTGTAATTAAATTATCTACCTGGTTTACTAATTTCTTATTTTTCTCTCTAGGTCTGTGGTTCTCACATTTGAGCATGCACCAGAATAATCTGTAGGGTTTGTTAAAACCTAACTTGCTCTCAGAGATTCTGACTTGGTAAGTCTGGGGTGGGGTTCAAAATCGCATTTCTAACTAGTTCCCATGTAATATTGATGCTGCTGGTCTGGGACCACACTTTGAGAACCACGGTTCTAGATCACTGTAAACCCGACCACTCATTAAAATTACCTGGGGAGCTTTGAAAAATACCCAGTACTTGGCCACATCAGACTCATTTAATCAGAAAATCTCTGAGGGGGGATCCTGGGCATAGAATATTTCAGAAGCTGTCAGGTGATTCTGCTGTGTAGTCAAGATAGAGAATTTCTGTTCTAGGCAAAGCTTACTCATGTACTGGTCTTCAAAGACCATGATGCTAAAGCAGGTAGTGGCTAGCAGCTGGGTGCTTGTGGAGCAAGCTCCTGTGCCCTCTGTCTGGCCAGCCCCAGGCTGCAGGGTGACATCCTCCCATGTCAGGGAGTATCCGTTTCTGGAACGACTTTGAAGTTTATGCTATCGCCAAGATTACAAAAGGCTCTCTGGGAGTTTTCTTCTGCCTGATAACTGGGAGGGCAGCCTGAGTCAGAACAGGTTCATGCTGTACTTTGGCATGTGATAGCTAGTCTGGGGAATAATGAGTCATTTTAGATTTTAAAAAGAAAGGCAGGAGAGAAAGAATTCATATTACTTTCCCCAATATTTTCTTTTTAAATTTTAATTAATTAATTAATTTTGGCGGGGAGGGGCAGAGGGCGAGGGAGAGAATCCCAAGCAGGTTTCATGCCCAGCATGGAGCCTCGCACTGGGCTTGACCTCACAACCCTGAGATCATGACCTCAGCTGAAATCAAGAGTCAGATGCTTTACCAACTGAGCCACCCAGGTGCCCTTTTTCTTATTTAAGCCCCAAAGGGCAACCAGATCAAGACTAGTAGAATTATTTGCGTTTTTACAGATGAGTAAACTGAAATGCAAAGGAGGTAATTGAACTTCCCAAGGTCACAAGACCCAGGGGTGGCAGAGCTGTGATTTGAACCTGGGCTGTTTGACTTCAAAGGCAAGGATCCCCGCCACCTTACCGCTTTTGTAAAATGCCTCTGGTGCTCCAGAAACCACAGATGTGATGCAGAACTGGTGGTGTAATTTGTGGGCCCCAGTGCAAAATGAAACTGTAGAGCCTCTTGTTAAAAAGTCGTTAAGAAAAAAAAAGTTGTTAAGAATTCAAGGAAGCAGCAGCAGAGCATTAGACCAAATGTGGGGCCCTGTGTGACTGCAGAGGTTCTGCACCGTGGAGACTGCCCTGATGTCAGTCATTGATCTGCACAAACTACAGATAGCAAACATTCTGATCCAATGAGAAGGATGCTCAGGGACAGCGTGGTGGGGAGGTACCAGCAGCAGAGCTGAGCGTGGAGACACTGGGTTTTAATAATAGCCTTGTGAAGAGCTTGCCATTATTCCTGTTGACCTAGAGCATGTTATTGAACCTTTCGGAGGCTCCGTCTTGTCATCTGTAAAACTGAGAGAGGGAGAAGTGGGGAGGGGTAGGCGATGTCGGTATTTCTCCGACTTCCATTATTTCTATACCACGTATAGTGGCTATGGTCACGATCCCTGGACCCACACGACTTGACTTCTAATTTTGGCTCTACCAAATTCTAGCTACAAGATCTCAGTCAAGTGCCTCAGCTTCCTCATCTGTAAAATGAAGGTCATTGTGAGGGTTACATACGTTAATGTGAGGAAAGCACTTGCATAATGGCTGGTATGTGCTAGAACTATATTAAGTGTTAATTATTTCTATGAATCATGGCACCAGCACTAGGACTGATGTTTTTTCTTTTAATTTGACTCACTTTTTAAATTTCAAAATAATCACCAGATTCATGTGAGTATATATATTTTTTCTAGTATGTGTGAAAATGTATAATAACTATACAATATTTTTAAAAGCTCAAAAAAATTCATTCCTAGACTCTCTAAAATCAGCCCAAATACTACCGATGGGAAAGTCACCACTCTGTGGGGAACATTGTATTGGATATTGAAGGTCCCTTCCAGCTTTACTACTCTAGGAATGAATGAATGAATGCCTGTGTCTTTGCATCTATGCCTTCAGTCATTTGACAAATATGTGACTGAAATATTTCTCCCTTCTTCAGTCGAATCTTTCCGTTGGTTAGCTACATGTTCCAGGGGAAACACGTTTCAATGGAGAAGAGAGATTGTGAATAAATCAGGTAAGTAGTTAAAACCTTGATGAGTTACTGGGGTTCTCTCACGAACTCCCCCAAAAGTCTAACAAAGGATGACACCTAGAGTCGTGAAAAATTGAGACGGGATGCTTATAAGACGACACAGGCTAGCCTTCAGTGGTGAGGAATCTGCTGGAAGACCCTGGCCCTTTCATTTGAGCACTATTTTTTTAAAAATATTTTATTTATTTGTTCATGAGAGACAGAGAGAGAGAGGCAGAGGGAGAAACAGACTCCCCACAGAGCAGGGAGCCCCATGTGGGGTTCCATCCCAGGACCCTGGGATCATGACCTGAGCCGAAGGCAGTCGCTTAACTGACTGAGCCACCGATGCGCCCTTGAGCACTGTTTTTCCGCTACTTCCCTCTATGTAAATTTTATCTTATAGGCTTACAATTTAAATTCCACCTCCTCATGCTCCTTTCCAGCTACTCCTTTTTTCTCAACTGAAGAGTAGTCAGAGAGAAGTGTTTATTAAGCACGAGTTGTGTTCCAGGCACAGAGGATGCTGTGTTGAACGCCCATATTCCTGACCTCAAGGAGTGGATGGGACTTCGGGGCTACCAATTTGTATAGGGACCATCAAGATAGTGACTGAGGAACTTTAAAATTAGGCTTCACTTAAGCCTCCCTCTCAAGTGATCATGAGCACCAATCCCCAGCCATCTCATGAACATCAGTGCTTGTTGGGTGTGAGAAACATATAATAATACAAATCGAGCACAAAGGAAAATTAAAAATCTTGGGAAAGGTGCAAGACTTTTTGAAGGCAATGAACGTGAACTTAGAGAGAGCATCTCTGATTTACACCCAAAGCTGTGGACAGTTGAGGAGCTGGCAGAGTTATTTCAGTTATCAACAGAAGAAAAGAAAATCAGTAAGAATGATGGCGTGATGGGTGCTTCCCAAGAGAATGATTGGAATATCGAAGGATGAAGAAAGAATCTTGGGAAAAAATGAAAAAGTCTTTAATATTTTGTAAAAGTCAATATGAAGTGGGGATGTTAAATGGTATAATTTAGTCAGAAAAATTATGCCAAAAAATCCACACTTAATTTATACTTTGCTGATTAAAAAAATTAGGGCATGATTGGTATTTTAATTTAATTTTGTCAAATGTAAGAAAAATCCTTTTTTCTGTAACTTTTAGTTTCATAATTTTTAGTTTCTAAGATAGAATTCCAGTTGAACTTTCCCGCTCTCACTTTTACTGTGCTATTTTTGTCCCTTTATTATGTGGATTCATTTGAAGTGGATTTCTCATGGAATTAATTATCCATAAAAAGAATGTCCAGTAATAGTATTCAATGAAGTGATGGATTGATCAGCATCATTCTTCAGAACCAACGACCAAGACCATAACAGGCAGAAAGGGCACAACTGGCTTTATGGACTCTAATGCAGAAAGCAAGGGTCCATAAAACCAGCTAGATTCCTCTTGCAATGGAGATGCCTAGTCCAGCTAGGAGGTAATTTTGGGATAAGCCTGTTCAAGGCCTTGAGAGGGAACTCTCAAGGCTCCAAAGGAAGTTGCTTACCCACAAAGCACCAGACTGCAAACCGGATCCATGTGATGGTGGAGAGCTTTAGCATGAGATAAATGTTCACCAGCATGGCAAAGGCAGGCACGAAGGGGAGGCAAGGGGCCATATAGGGCAGCTTTTTGGGGTTCTCTGGCTGCTGCAGGATCACAAACACCAGGGCGCTGATCAGCAGCACCATCAGAACAACCAGAAGGATGGCCCACCAGCTCTGCTCTGAGATGTAGTCAGAACCAAAGATGATGAAGGAGCAGAAGATGAACATGAGGATGAAGAGCAGGAGCACGCAGATGGTCACCGTGTGCCCTGTAGCTGCTGTGGGCCGGTCCATTTTGCCTGGAAGGCCCAGCCGGATCCTCATGGTGTAGTAACGGGGCCCAATCAGCTTCTTTAACTTGATGAGATAAATGTTTTCAGATTCATCGGTTTCTATGCCTGTGGTCATGTCCACAGTGCCATAGTTGGGATGGTTCACGTTGTAGGTTGACTTGTCTGATTTGCCTATAAGCATCTCGTTGTCTCCCAGAGATGGTAGGTTTTTGGCGCCACATGTGTTGGTGGCTGGGCCAGAAAACTCTTCCCCTTCACTCACAGGAGAACAAACTTCCTTCTCACAGTCAGCCAGGATGCCCTCCTTCTTCTTTGTGTGCTCCTGGGACAAGAACTTGACAAAACCATCAATGTCACTCTCCGGTTGGTATCGAAGGAGCAAGACGCAGACAGAAACCAAGGTGTAGGCAAGGAGTGTGCCAATGGACATCATCTCTATTAGGTCTCTCAGGCTGACTAATAGCGAGAGGAGAGCTGCCAGGAACCCCGACACAATGCAGGCCACCACTGGTGTCTCTGTGTAGGAGCTCACATGAGCCAGGAACCTGGAGGGAGGGGCAAGCAGAAGCTTAGCAGTGAGCTACAGATGGTGACTGACTCTAACATGGTTTAACTCCTCTTTGTCCTGCTCCTCCAATTTGCTTCTGGATTCACTGCTTTCAATACAGCTGCTATTCCTACCACAGGATTTGGTTTCTGGAATATAATTTAAAAAGAATTTACTTTAATGCCTTGGTTTTGAGGCAAACTTCTTTATTAAAGTTCCTACTTCATTATGTGATGTGAAGGGTTGATTGGATTTGGGAAGTATGTCAGAAACCTGAATTGAATTGCAAGCTTTGCTGGGAAGAAGTGAGGGGTGGAGAATTCATATACTTGCGTATATACCTGTGTTACCCAAAGCGTGGTCAATCCATGGATCAGCAGCATCAGTATCACCTTGGAGCTTATTAGAAATACATATTTTCAGGTTTCACCAGAGACTTACTATGTCAGAATCTCTGGGCATGGACCCTAGCAAATTATACTTCAGAAAAACTCCAGAGGATTCTGATTTATGCCAAAACTTGAGAAACACTGCTCTACAATGAAAGTGCAGGGGTTTAGTTGGCAAAATAGCACAATAATTCAGAACATGTGTTCATAGATGCAGGCTAAGTCTGGCCAATTACCAACTGGAGAAGACCAACAAAGGTGAATGAATGACAGGTGCTTCTTTAGCAGTTCCTGTGGGCCTTAAATAGGTTCCTGCTCTCCACCTCACTCTCCTCCTAATCCTCCCTCTTTCCCGCTCTTCCATTTCTTCCTTCTTTTCTTTTTCTTTCTTTCTTTTTTTTTTTAGAGAGAGAGAAAGAGAGAGCATATGCAGAGGTGGGGGCAGGGGCAGCGGGAGAGAGAGAGAGGGAGAATCTTAAGCAGATTCCATGCCCAGAGCCTGATGTGGGGCTCAATCCTACGACCCTGAGATCATGACCTGAGCTGAAATTGAGAGTCAGCCGTTTAACTGACTGAGCCACCTAGGTCCCCTTCCCTTATTTTTGTGTTTTACACATGACTATCAGCTGTGCTTGGGTTTTTTTCCTCTTAGTTTTCTTTGACAGCAGAAAAATCTTTTGGATGTGTGAAGTGTCTCATCTCCATGATAATCAGCCTATTCTCCAACTGTCTAGCTCCCAAACATGGCAGCTCTGACCTGGTGATGACTTTGAGGTTATGCGGAGGAAATGAAGCAGAAGATGACAGCTCATGGCAGAGAGAAAGTCCCTGAGGGGATCCCTCCATACCCCTGAGAGCTCCTTGGCCTCTATGCTTTACTCCGTGCCTTGTGAACTTGAAGAATGCCTTCGCTGCAAGGCCCTCATATGGTGGGCACTGGGAACCAAGAGGTGGGCCACGTTCCCTTTGTGCCCATGGGCAGATTGACTGCTTTATGGCCAATGTAGGGGCTCAAAGTCCATACATTGGTGTGGTTAAAAATCTGGTCTTTGGAGTCAGACAGTCATGAGTACAAATCCTGGCCCCCCACTTAGCAGCTGGGGGATTGGGGCAAGTTTTTTCACCTGAGTATACTCATCTACTATATTCATCTGCAGAACAGGGTTATTGTGACAACTAACTGGGATACTGTATACAAAGCACCCAGGATACACAAATGTTCAATAAATGGTAGCCATTGTTGCTACTGTTATTAGGCTCTGTTCAGATGGTCTTATCCTCCCTGCAATGGTAGCTTTGAATGTTTTCAGCTTCAGAGGGACTGTGGAGAGATGGGCAGTACCAGGCCTCAACGTGAGGACAGGCCTAAGATGTTCCTGGGATGGGTCTTTCCTTCTGGAAGCTACCCAGCATGACAGTTGGACACCCACAATCTTTAGAAAGGAACACACAGTGCCGAACAGGATGGGTGGGGGCAGTTAGGGGAACATATCAGTTTGTGCTAGATTGGGGGACCTAGAGTCAAACTGAGGGACTATTTCAGGGCTTACATTACTTTCACTCAAACTCTTTGTCAGGATATATGACAAGTTCCATCGTCTATGTGACATACACTCACATCAAAATTATAGTCAGGCTGACATTCTCCCTGGGCAGGCATGGCAGAATAGAATACATTTCATGGAGCATAACCCTTACCTGAAAAGGAGCCCATCACCAGCCATGGCATAAATGACCCTTGGCATTGGGAAGAGGGAGCCCAGCAAGCTGACCGTCAGTCCTGCAACCGACCCAATGGCCACTATGAATTTTGCAGCATAGAACCCATGAGCCACAAACATCTCCATGAGCGGGGATTCTGTGTCAATGGCATTGTATGGCACCATCAGAGTTAAGATCATGCTCACCTGTTAAAACAAGAGAAAACATGGCTGGAGGTAGAGAGGACGGTCAGCATGGACGGATGTCCCACAGGAGAGCAAAGAAGCCTGGATGTTGCATTTGCCACTTCCTGGCATGTGCCCTTAATTTAGACCTCTCATTTGGGCTCCAGAGCTCTTGGTCTCAGTATTTTCTCTTCTTGTTAGAATTTAGTGGACTTGGCCAGATGATCCTAAATATCTCTCTCTGGCCCTTTCATAGCTGAGGAATAAGTATGCAGGTATTTAAGCACAACAACAGCAGAACTACATTGACAGTTCAATGAAAGGCAGATACTATCAGGTAGAAGGAATGACAGCCAAAGACACTGGAGCCAGGGCCTAGCAGTGACCATGGGCACCCTGCCCACATGAGCCAGACTCTCATTTCTTTTATACTTTCAGGGTCTTATACACTCTTAACTATATGTTCCCTTTCACCCTGAAGACCAGAGATAGAAACTCTGAAGATAAGTGATCAGAGGGCCATAGCCAGTTAACAGATGGGACCCAAGGAAGGACTCATATTTCCATTTCTTCTCTGTAGCTCAGTGCCAGGAGCCAGGCAGACCAACAAACAAATTATGGCATCAGGATGGAACCCAGTTCTACTCTGGGGTTGTAAGACTATTGTGGCTTTGCTTAGCCAGGAATCACGTGGCTCCCAGGACCTACCTTCCTTCGTATGTCATAAATCTGCCATAACATCCCTTCCTCATGGCCCTGGGCAATGAAGCCATTGGTCATAAGGCCAGGCTTCCCCTGGCCTGCAGAGGCCAATGCTGGCATCAAGAAGGGAGTTCAGAGCCTGAAAGGGAGAGGGTGGTGCACTTCTAGACCACTCCTTCACATATTCGTCAGGAGCCAAAATCCTCCTGCGAAGCCATGGGCTGCTAGGGAGGACAGGAGGATGGACCACCACAGGCCAGCAATTTGGCTCTTCTGATCATGGAATGGCAGCCTGCTGACCAGCACAACACCAAACAACCCCGGAGGCATGGGTAAGGGTCATGTGTTCTAGAAGAGAATGTTTCCCAGCAACTTCACCCCTTGCAACATCCCCTTTGGGGGTGGGCTGGAGGAGAATGGGATTGATTCCTACAGCAATTTGCATTGAGTCTACTGCTCAAGTTAGGTCAGGATGGGCAAAAAGTTGATAGATGCATAGAAGTACTCTGCAGTCTATAAAGTGCTGTTCTAAGGAAGGAATTGTGATTATTAACTTTATTGTGTGTGCTGTAGGGGTTGGCCCCTGAAGGAGGGGGAGGTATGTAAGGGAGGAATAGAGGGGAAACGCAGAGCAGGGTGTCTCTCCTGCTCCCCTGACACCACCCCTACTCCCTGAACACCCTGTCTGCAGGGATAACCAGGGTATGGATAAGATGAAACCGCTTGCCTGTGTGTGCATAGGGGAAGGTGATAATTGACCTACTTCTAAAACAATTTCGAGGAGCAGCTGAATTTCTATAAACCACATCCAAGGCTGCTCTTGTGTTTCCCTTTGGTGTCCAGGACACTCTTATTTTGCAGCTTGCCTTAATGATCAAGCCAGCCACTGATCTGGCTTCCTTAGTTGCTAAATATGTTTTTGTTTTGTTTTAGTTTTGGGGAAGGAGGTTCTTTTCCTATGCTATGCAGCCAGGGTGGCAGGGCTGATAGGGCATGTCTCCAGCTGCTGGCTCTTTCCTATTTGTGGTAACTGAAGTGAGTGGGACTCTCAGGGCCTGGGGCATTTGTGTAACAACATACCTACTGGCTTGTTACCTGGTTCTCTCCATTGCCAGGGGCTGGGTTGGGGCGGTGGCGGCGGGGGGGGCATGTTGGCTGTGAGTGAACTATTTCTGTGATAGAAATTCTGGGATGGGACCTGAGAAATGACACATCGTAAGTGTGAAGATCATCTCAGGGAGGTGATCCTGAGAAGACAAGCCTGAAGGCTTCCTTCTGAGGATTCCCTTCAGTAGGAAAACCTTAAAAAGATGCTTGGACTGGTATAAAAAGAGGGAGCAACAACAGAAAGAAATTTCCCCCGAGATTTAAGGGGAAGAGTGTCTCTAGAGGATGATGTACTCTCTTTCCCCACTCTGGGAGAGCCTTGCTTCTCGCTGCCGGGAAGCTCCCAGAAGACAGAAGAGCATTGAGGAGGGTGCACAGAGGTCCACAATGCCTCTGCTTGCACACCCACCCGTTACTGCCAGCCTATGATCTGAGCTCCTTGGACAGCAGCCCACTCCCTGTACACCATCCCCTGGGCAGCAGTGGACACCCAGAGTCTGTGTGTGGGGAGGAACGGGGATGGAGACTCAGAGGCCAAGGCTGAAGGAAGTGAGGGGTGCTCCCATCTCCAGTTTGAAGTCCTGATTTTCTTCTTGTCGTGGGTGGGTGGGATAGAGGGTACATGGACACATGCATACAGACACCAAGATAGCACAAGGAAGGGACCACCTGACAGAAGGTAACCCAGTACTGGAGCTACATTTTATGGCCAAATATGAAAAGACCATCAGGACGGTCCTGAAAGGATGTAGTACTTACAGATACATATGCTGTCAGGCAGATGACCAGGGAGGCGGTGATAGCATAAGGGATGGACGTGTTTGGATTCTTGGCTTCCTCTCCAGTGGTGGCAATGATGTCAAAGCCAATGAAAGCATAGAAACACGTGGCTGCTCCTTGCAGCACCTGGTGGGACAATGGCATTTCTCAGACTCAGAGTGTCCGAGCAGCACCAGGGCCTAACATGTGGTACCCACAACTGCCCAGTGCCTGGCGACATTCCTGAGCAGCAGAGGGAGGAACATGGCGGAACTTGTGCTCAATGTTTGGTTCTGATCTCCAGTACTTTCTAGCTGTGTGACCCTGGGCAATTCCCACATGTGTAAAATGGAGATAAGGAGAATTTCGGCCAAATGAAAACTGGGTTGTTCAACACATTCAAATCATTTTTGGAAATGATTTGGGGTTATAAGCAAATCAATAAGTTGGCTGTCTCTATCTCTATGTCTTGGGGGAACTCATTAACATTTCTGTGCTTCATTTTCATTCAGTGGTTCTCATCCACAACCAGGGGCTGTCTGACCTCCCTTAGGGGTTGTTTGGAAATCTGAGGAGCTACTTGTGATGGTCACGGAGACATGGGGCATGCGCTTTCAGCATTTAGTGTACAGGGCTCAAATACTTCTGCACAAAAAGTTGTCCTGCCCAAATTACCGTTAGTACCCCTAATAGATCATCTCTGTGGTAACTTCTAGATCTGAAACGATATAAAAGATGTTCAGATCTTCAGAACTCCCAATTTCACATCAGTGAAGTCCTTCATTTCAGGGAATGGAGGTTCACAGGTTTGGAAACATGCTTGTTTTCAGTTGTCTATTATCCTATTGTCTTTCATGGGAAGACAGGTAGAGACAGTTGGATTTTTCTGCTCCTTTGGAGGCTTGAGTGACCTCGTTGGGCTATAAGGCAAGAGAAGATGTGTGGTACAAGGCAGTGTAGGGCTGTGGAGGTGGTATCCAGTGACATCTGCTGGATGTCTGTCGGACAGGAGCTTGTATGGCTCCAAGAGTGGTTGGGACATGATAAGTCAAGATGTCAGTGAGAATCTTCCCTTGAGGAGTACGTTACTTTCTTCCAAAGAATCAACTAAAGTTTCCCCACCTTAGCATTCTCAGTGTCAGCTGAAAGTAAAAAGTGTGCCTCTTCGAATGCTTGGGGAATGTCCTTTTAGGAGAGGGTGAGAGAACTTTTTCTAGACTTGTATGTAGAGGGTGAGGGGCCTTGGCAGTATGCAAGCTCTAGCCAGGGGTCCAGGAATGAGCTTCATTGTAGAATGGACCATTTTTCCTCTTTTCTCCACATACAGCTTATAAATGATGAAATTCAATACATGTACCAAGCCGATAACCTGTGCTCAAATTTTCACTCCTAAATTTTTCCACTAGTTTCTCAATAACTAAAAGACAAAATACTAAGTACTGGAATGTATGAGGTACATTAAAAACTGAAGATCTCACACCTCAAATCAAGTTTTGCTCACTTGTAAGATGACTTGGTCATTTCTACAGTCTCTCCCATTAAGATTCTAAAGTTTCAGTTCCCTAAGGGAGCTCATCCTGGGGTCCATTTAACTCAGGGGGTCTATGAATTTTGCTGGGAAGAGATTACATCTTTATCTTTCCTAACCTCTGACTGAACATTAACATTTCTTTTAATAACGAATGCAAGTAATGAACAGTGCCTGTGACTCTGTCACCAATAGCGATCAGATATTTTTTCCATAATAGATTGTTGCAGAGTTGTTGAAATATCGCTTGTGCTTGTTGCTACTTCCAAATTACGATAGTTATTAGACATAGATATCAATATTTAAAACACTATTAAAGAAGCACATTGTTATTATATCACAATTTAAAAATATTTTATAACTATATTTTAATATATTTGATTTCTTTTGAATTCCTATGTAATTAGGTTATTCATTTATAAACACGATTCTTAGAAGAGCTTCAGAGTCTTCACCAGACTGCCAAGGAGCACATAGCACAAAACAATAGAAGAACTCCTGGTCTATTTTAATAACTCAGGGAGAAAGAACTTCTCAAACAAGCAGTTGTTGGAGGGCTACTTTCTGGGAGGGGCGTTAACTCCCGATTTCACTTCAGTGAAGTCCTTTCATTTCAGGGAATGGAAAATGTTTGGGCCTCCAGTCAAGGAGAGAAAACAGATCTCACTTCATTGTGCATGGAGGTTCACAGGTTTGGAAATGTGCTTGTTTTCAGTTGCCTAGAACATGTTTTTGGTCTTTAAGGGTGAATAGATGCTGGGATTGCAGACTCCCTAAACTTCCCCCATCAAGGAAAGCCTTGCTTTAAGACAGCTTCCAGAAAACAGGTTCTGCTTTCTCTTCCTATAACATCCTTCTTCCCTTACACATACATGCACATGCATGCACACACAACTCCTGTGAATCATACGGATCTGTTACGACAATCAGTCTGATGATGTATCACTCCCAGTTAGGGTGTCCCAGGAAGACAGTGTTATGCCTATTTGGTGTCGTGAGTTCTGGATGGAAAGTTCATAGATATAGCCAACCCTCACTGCTGAGGAAGGGGGGAGGGGTGGAAGTGTCTTAAATAAGAACTTTGGGGCACATCTACACTAGAACAAGATGAGAGGTCTGTAAGTCACGCTGTGTGAGGAATCACTGGGGACCAGGGATGTGTAACTTGAAGAAAAGAAGACTCAGCGGAAGACATGGAAGACACCTTCCACAATTTTGACGTACTGACCATGAAGCAGTTGGAGGAGAAGTATACTGTGAGCTCCAGAGGGAATGGCAAAGCCATACATAGGGCAGGGGTAAGAGGGGCAAGCATTGGATTTGGTTGGGAGAGCAGATTCTGTAGACTGTCAAACTTAGGGTGGTTCTGTCACATACAGGCTTGGTGACCTAGAACAAGTTCCTAACCTCTTGGAACCTCATTTTCTTAAATGGAGATGAAAATAATATTTAATTCATAGTGTGGTTACAAGGATTAAATGAGATAATATAGTGAACTGCAGTCATAGACTACAGTAGGTGCTTAATATATATTAGCTCTTACCAGTGGTATTTTTTATTACTATTTTAAGTTTTCTAGAACAGATGAAACCCAAAGGCATAAACAAGTTCCTCCTCCTCCTTGTTTCTTTTTTTAGAACTAGACACGTATTTTATTACCTGCTCCCTTCTGCCAGGCACTGTGCTTTGTGATATGGATACAGTCATGAGCAAAAGTATTCTGAGCTTAACCCCCTGGGGCTTGGAGTCTAAAGGACATTGCAAGATCCAAAATACAACCTTGACTGTAGTAATAAACTGAACAAGATTAATAGGTGTCTGTATTATTTGTAAGGCACAAATGCTACTATTTTCCAAACAACTTAAAAAATAGATGGCAATTACTGATAATTATGTGATATCAAAATATTGACTATGGTCAAGTTGGGAATAGAGACAAAAAGTTTGCAAAGAGAATGTCTGTTAACCTGAATTTGCTATGTAGAACTAGAAAGCCATTATGGTTGGAGGACGACTGGACAGATCAAAGGTAGGACATTTAGAGTTTCCACTGCATTAGGTAGGAAACAGAATTTAACTCAGATGGTTTAAATGAAATGATTTCAGTGAAGCCCACTAGCTAAATCCAACAGGGAGCAACCAGCGAGGGGCTTTCTGGAGCATAGAACAGAGAGTGGATAATGGATCTGGGGGGTGGGGGCAAATAAAAAAACCCCCGCATACCTGCCAAGATCAAACAGATCCTGATCTAACAAGATATAGATCAAATAAACAGATTATCGAAGAGAAGATAATAAAATTAGCAAATAAGGTCACCTTTTTACTTAAGTTAGTTTGAATGAGTTTTTCTTCCTTGCAAGCAAGGATTGATGAGGGACCTGATTGATGAACACAAAAGAGCCAGGAAATGAACCTGTGTATGCATGTGTCTCTGCCCTAATGACCACTAAAACTACTTTCCACTTTGCTCTATCCAGACCTCAGATTTGGCCACAGGGATTTGTGATTAGGATTCCCTTCCATGTATGAAAGAATGTGTATGTACTTAGGAGTGAGCATTGGTGAATGAAATCGGTGGGTGAAGTGTGTGTATATGTGTGTCTCTAGGTTCATTGGTACTTTATCATAACTTTTAAAATTGACTTTTTAATTTGATGACATAAGCAGAAATGGTTTCCCAAAGTAATCCTGGGGTAGCTGCTCATGTGGGTGATCCAGATCAGCCCAACCCTCTATAGAGCTTTAGTGGGGAAGCAGCACGTGCCTCAGTTGCTGGAGGGCTGGCTGCAGCTTATTTAGTTGTCAAAAGCAAGGTCATGAGTGGCATGCTATTCAGAGTGTGGAGTCCCTAAAAGGTGGCCCCCTATGTGTTATTGGTATTCGTGAGGCAGCTCTCCATATTCTGCCTTGGCCAGTCTGCCAGATGCCTAGGAGCTAATTAGGCAACTTTATATAATTCACTCCCAAGGTAACAAGACAAAACTCCAAATTTAATAGCATTTTCTACCACCCTCATGCTCCACAGCTATTAGCAGCCTGTCCACAGTGACAGTAGAATGTGCTAATAGGTTCCAGCAAATGAATTAAAATATAGAGAAGATGAAAAACAACTTTCCCTTTGTTTGGAGGCAGTCAGCATTCCCCACAAATCCTTGTTATGGACCATTTTCCTGGGAGCTATTTGTGCAGGTAGAGTATCTTATTTGGTTAAAGAAAAACCATAAGATAGCATCAAGAACAAATAACATACAGGGAATACACATCCAACAATGTTTAGGGGCCGAGGAACTGTAGAGGGAAGCAGGGGTTCAGCTGAAGGCCAGCAGTTACTTGATCTAGAGAAAAATATTTGTTGTTCTTAAGCTCTTCAAGACCAAAGAAGCATTTGACCCAGAACCTGTAAGTGAGTAAACCATTCCTTAAGCTATTTTCTTTGGAACAATGTGGTTGGAGCAGGGAAAGAGTAAGCTTATGAAGGGTCCATAGCCAGAGGACAGATTGTTCATTATTAACCCCTTCAAAGTACTTGAGAATTGTGTTTCAAGTCATGTAATGGTATCCTTATAAACCATCTCCTACACAATGATCTTCTCCATCCCATCCTACCTGAAGTGGATTAGAACTCTGAACTAGGCCCCTTGTCAGGGGTAGGGGTCAGGTTTTCCCTAAGGAGAAGACCATACAGCTGCCAAGTAGGCAAATCACTTTTGTTGACAATTGTTAGGTAAGAGAGTAGGGAGTGTGTTTATTAACTTGGTGGATGACATGTTCATGAGAGGGTGTCAGACCTTAAAAATTAGGATCCATATTCAAAGTGGCCTTGCTAGGGATGCCTGGGTGGCTCAGTTGGTAGAGCATGAAACTCTTGATCTTGGGATCATGAGTTCAAGCCCCATGTTGGGCATAGAGCTTACTTAAAAATCAAACCAAACCAAACCAAACCAAACCAAACCAAAAACAAAGTGGTCCTTTTGGACTGGAAAAGTGACCAGAAAACAAAGTTGGGAAAGAACAGGTCCAGGCCAGTTTGCTAGGGAGGATATGTACTATGCAGAAACCCAAGGCCAGGCAGATAGGAAAGAGGATGAATCAGCACCATCCTCAAACTGGGCTGTCCTTTGTGCTCAGCTGATGCTTTTAGTCACAGCCACTAGAACACATATTTGAATTTCCTACAGGGATAATGAATTTGCAGTGAAAAATGCAAAATCCCAGCCAAAGCTTTCTGGCGGCCAGTGACAAACCTACTCAAGACATAGGGTTGGGTTGGAGTGAGGTTGGGTTGGTGAGGCCAAAGGTGCAAAAAGAGACATTTGGTCCCATATGTCCAAACCCAGGTCGGGGTGGGGTAGTGGAGTAAAGAAGGACTTTGACTCAACCAGGACTAGGATTGAATTTCAGCTCTATTACAATCTAGATCTGTAACTTTAAATTTTCTCAACTTAAGATATTTTGATGTAGAGGTAGAGATCAGGCCTGTTGTGAAGATTACATGAAAAGTGCATATGAAAGAGTGTGTCACAAAGAAAATGGTAAGTTAAGAATGGAATCCTTCCTTTCTTTTTTTTATGCCTTACTTCTGATCTTTTCTTGCTACAAAAGCTAGTGAGAACTTGGGTGTATAAATGGGAACCCCTAACGCTGGCTTGATTAGTTCCTTCCTCCATGGGGTGGATTTCTGACTATCTCGAAAAGGGATATGGGGCCCTTGAGTGGGAAGAGGAGACCCCCAGAGAGAATAAAGACCCCGGAACAAAGACAGAAGGACAGGTTCAAAGACTGGTTTGTCTTCTTCAGCATGGGCAAAGGGTATTTGCACAGAAGAGATTAACTGCTTCCAGTCTTTACATGGGGCCGAGACTGTAATGTGTGCCATGTGGGTGAGCTCTTAGATTTTTGAAAATTAGACATGAACTGACTAATTACGAAATGTTTTCAAATTGTTTTGCTATGATGTCTTAGCAAACAATGTACTTTGGCCTGGGCTGGTTTACAGGGCCATCTGAAGGTAAGAAAAGAGGCCAGACCATGTCCTAATGCTCCTCCTAGCCCTAAGACTCTTATGACTTTGTGAAAGCTTAAAGGAAATGAGAACGTAATATGTTAGATTAGTTATCTTATTACATTTTTAAGGAAAGCTCAGAAACAAGGGGCAATCATGCACAAGGTAGACCATGCAATAGAAAACGCTTTGGAGTCACACAGACCCGACTAGGAATTTCAGTCCTGGCACTGACCAGCTAAGTGAATCCAGCCTCTCTGAGCCTTGGATTCTCCATCTGTTAAGTTGGGCACAGCAGCACCTGCTTTAAGGTTTTGTTGTAAGAGTGAAATAATATTCGTAGATCACAATGCCAGGCACCTAACAGGCAGTCGATAAACTCTAACTCCTCCCTCCTGTAAGTATCACTATTGCTAACCACACAATGTGTACCAAAAAACCATCCAAGATGTTATTCTTTTTGGCAAACATTAGGTGCAATTAATTTTCCCAGTTGATGAATGAGAAAATCTGAAAGCACAGAAGTTAGCTATTGGCCAAAGTCTTAACACTAAGTCCATGACCCCAAAATTTCTTAGACTGTGAAAAAAATGGTGAGAACATTTTCGTGTGCTAGGATGAAAATGCAGTTGAGTTCCGGAAAAACACTTCTTTCTTTGCCACTCTTGTAATTTGTTGTTTCTTTTATTTGATAGGGAAGGAACGATTTGTATTGTAAGAAAATGTCGACTTGGGGACCCAGAATGGGGTCAACAGTGTTTCTTTGTCTCTTCTGGTTTTGACCAGTTTCAGGATTTATGCATTTCAAGGGGGATGGAGGAGGGATGAACTTTGCGGTACTGTGGAATTCTTACAGATAAGCAGAAGACTAGAAATCTTGGCTTAAATTGCTCTCTTGCTTATTTCTTTGCATTGAACAGTATGGCACGGCTCAGAATAGACAGGAGTTATTTTGAGTGTTCTCCAAGAGAGATTTCTGGTCCCTGGACATCTTGGAGGAAAACCAGTCTAAGCAAGAGCTTTTTACAAAAGCAAATCTGGTGGCGTCCCAGACTTGCTCTCTACCAGGGCTAGGCAGGCGTACCTCCCTTGACCTCAGTTTCTTCACCTGCTAGATGAGGGGTAGAAGCAGGTGATTTCTAAGATCTCTTCCAGCTCAAAATTCTCTGATCTATGTTCTACTATTTTCAAGAAAGGAATAGGTAGTTGAATTTTACCAATGAATTCATCAAGTAGGTATTTTTCATCATACCAGAAAAAGGATCCAGGCATAATTTAGAATTCCTTGTCAGTATAAAGACTTTGCCCTCTGATCTTCCCATTTTTTTTTTTAGTGTAAACCTCACCACTCAGATCAGGGGGATGAGATCTGAAAATGTCCTTTTAGTCCAGCCTACTCTTTGGCCAACTCCCGTACCACACCAGGTGGACTTCGATGCCATGAACCATGCCACTAGAATGGGATTTATGGCCAGCCTTCACTGTGCCCTCTCAGCTGCACCTAGACCTCAGTGGGGCTCTCTACATTGGGTCAAACATTGGGATTAAATTTAAAAACTGTTGTTTCCCTAGTTTTATACCCAGGCAACATTCATCCCTTAACCTACCTACCCTCTCTTCTGACTCCTTTACTGCCTTGTCTGTTTAAGGTGATCTGTCTTTCTGAAAATACTCTAGAGGGATTCTCTAGGACCAAGCTCTTCAAATACAGGCCTTGGAGTCAGACAGTCCTGGCTTTGGGTCTTGACTCTGCCACTTAGAGTGTGCACTTAATAGCGAGTCCCCTGACCTCTCTGAGTGTGAGTTTTTCATCTGTAAGACCAGAATGTAAAATATCTTCCTTTCAAGGTTATTAGGACACTTAAGTATTACATGCAGAGCACTTCGCATAGGATTAGGCATATTTCAGATGACCAAAACATCAAATCTATTATGGTTACTTGTATAAAATAGGGTCTCAATAAAAGTTTGTGAAACAAGTAAAAAAAATGATATAGGAACCTCTTTTTCAGAGCATTCCAATTAAATTCAGATAAAAAGTGATGAAAAAGATGCCATGAAGATTATGGGACAGAGCAGCATTTTTTGAAAGTATGTCTCACACTAGCCACAGGGTGGAAGGCAGAATGTGCAATAGCCTTACGAGGCTTTAGAGATGAACTCACCCCTGACCAGCCATGGGGCAAAAACTGGCCCTCAGACCAGTATTTCCCATTGATGAAGAAGAGGCCTGCGATCATGATGAACACCCATACTGCCAGGTTCAGCACGTTGAGGATGTTGTTGAAGCCCACGGAATTCTTTACCCCCAGCGCAACAATAATGGTGACGATGATGGCAATCACTAGAGCCAGAAGGTCAGGGTATGATTCTTCACCTTTTCCTAGAGGGCAAAGATATGAGTTAATATTGTCTAGAGGGAAAAAAGGGCCATGCAAACTCCTAGCATCCTGTCAGGCATTTGCACTCAGCTCTGGCAAGGGTGATCAGTTTGTCATGGAGGGAGGAGAAGCAAGTGTGTGCGGGCATGCGTGTCCACATGTGCGCTTGTGTGCAAGTGTGTGTATGTGTGTGCACGTGTGCCTACACTGTGGTCCACAAGTGTCTATTTGCAAATGGGAAGATTCTGGTATATAGGTAAGAAGACCTGATATCCTGGACCCAAAATTGGGCGACATGACATGACAATGACAACACGGCCTATGGAACTGTGGCATAGAACACTTGAAGTCAGATCTGTCCTGAGACATTCTTGGTGTATATATGGGTTTAACATGTTATTTGAAAACCGGTTTATCTTCACTGTTGTTCACTTTATAGTCCATAAATTTTCCATTCCATTCCAGCAATCTTTTCATTTTTAGAAAGTTTTAAAATGTGTATCTCTGAAAGCTATTGGAAGAAGGGTGTTCTTTGCATTTATGTGTATGTGGTTGCAGAGAAAAGAAGCAGTGAACACACCCCACCTGTTACGGCCTGTTCTGTTGGCCAGTGGACTCCTGCCCTCTATAGAGGGGAAAAGGCACTGCCTCAGCTTTCAGGCTCCTGAATTTCAGCTGCTCTTTTGCCCATGATCAGCTGTGTGGCCTTGGGCAAATGCCTCAGTTCCCTGGACCTCATCTGTAAAGTGAAGGGTTTGCACTACCCGATTTTGGAGGCCTTTTTGGACCTAAAATCTTTGTGAAATCAGTATACTGTGGAGATGTGGTCTTCATACTTTTTAATCTTCTCACGGTATCTGGATGCTCAGCAATTTTTATCAATTCTTCTGAGATAGGGACACCAAAGTCACATGAGTAGCACACAGCCATGGAAGCTGTCCTTGGAAGTTCTGTGGCAAGACCCCCAAGCTTCCTCAACTATTGTGTGGCTTCCCATAAATATGAGAGGGTAAAGTCAGACATCAGGATGGAAAGCAGGAGCAAGCGATGGATGGAGCTCCTGGTATTTGTTACGCGAAGTTCTGATTATTTAGTATTTACCCAGTTATATTACCCCTCCTTGACTTCTGCTAGACTGGAATCCATTTTGTCCCTTTTAAAAGTATATTTTGGGGCGCCTGGGTGGCTCAGTTGGTTAAGCGACTGCCTTCGGCTCAGGTCATGATCCCGGGGTCCTGGGATTGAGTCCCGCATCGGGCTCCCTGCTCTGCAGGGAGCCTGCTTCTCCCTCTCCCACTCCCCCTGCTTGTGTTCCCTCTCTCGCTGTGTCTCTCTCTGTCAAATAAATAAATAAATAAAATCTTTAAAAAAAAATAAATAAAAGTATATTTTGTCATTTAAAAATTAACACGTGCTTATTTATGAAAATTAAAAAAAATCTGATGAAACCACTGGAGAAGTTCATAACAGTTATTTTTCCTGCATTGGTTTTATTTTTATATAGTTATAAACATGATGCATATACAATTTGTATCCTTTGTCACATGACATTACATCAAAAACATATTCCATGTTATTACAACAGTCTTCCCAATCATCCTTTTAAAGCTTTAAAGCTACCTAATATGCTTCCACAATTTACGTAATCATTTGCTCCACTGTAGAATACTTAGGCTGCTTCTAATTTTTTTTTTATAAATAAGGCTGTGATGAATATTTTTTCATATAAAGCTTTTATGGAAATTAGGATGATTTCTTTAGGATAGATTCACAGGATAACTACTTTGCAAAAAAAGAGAGACATATTTAAGGCTTTTGATAACATTTTGTCAAATTGAATCCTGAAAGGGGAGCCCATTTATTTGTTGGGGTAAGAGGATATGGCAGTCTCACCCAGGCCATTGAGGGTTCCCACGCTGTCCACCATCCAGTGGCTGATGGTGTGGTTTGCTAAGGAGTCGAACATGCTGCTCAGAGCGCTGGCACCAGCTGCAGTGCCAATCAGGTACTCCAGGATCAGGTTCCAGCCAATGAAAAACGCCACAAATTCCCCGACAGTGACGTAGCTGTAGGTGTAGGCTGACCCCGTGGTCTTGGGGACGCGGACTCCGAACTCTGCGTAGCAGACACCTGCATGGGACAAGCACACATGGGTGGTGGACTTCAGGAGAGGAGCCTCTTCACTAAGATGTTTAACCATCTTGGGTACAAAATACTGGGAATCTCTGCAATCTTAGAACAAACACATGAAGTTTTATATATATGAGTAAATTCAAGGCCAATCTAACGTCTTGCAATGTCAGTTCTGAAAAACTTTTAACCTGAATTCCTGTGAAGGCAATCAAAATGGATTCTAACAAACTACTGGAAACTGCTCTTTATTTAGAAAAATTCCTGTTTGTTGTGTATGTCTCTGTGATGTTCCTTAGGTGTCAGAGATCCTGAATGAACGTGGGCCTAGGTTATTATGAACCCCACACTTAATGGCTACATTACATTAACATTCTTCTCTTTCATTTTTACATATTGTGGATGGAGATCCTCATTTGAGAATGAGAGTTTAAGCGATCTGTGAAGATTTTGTACTATATATGGGAGTTGGGGTTGATAAAACATGCAAATGTAAATAAGTGACTAAGTTTTTAACAAGGAAATTTAATATGTGGAAAAGATAACTTAATGAACACTTATAGAGTGCCCACTAACTGCTTGGCAGGGTGCTAAGTGCTGGGAATAAAAAAGGCAAGTGAGACATGACCCTGACCTCAAGGGGAGATATACCAAAAGATCAGTGTCCATCATAGGCTGCATAAACTCAATAATGCAGAGATATATAGGAACAGAGAAAACAGAGGGGAGAGACATGTGCATCAGCTGGTTTTGAGGTATATGGAGGAATTAACTGGGCAAAGAAGGTGGAACATGAAGCAAAGACATGGTGAGTAGGCAGTCTGAAGTATTTGGGTGGAGGGAAGTGTGCATGAGGGGACTGGGGGCAGAGAGCCTGGAGAGGTAAGTAGAAGCCATGTATTTTCCAGAGTGGGTCAAAACCCACTTCCACGAGAATCATCTATTAAATCATAATTTCAGGGATGAGGACCAGGAATCTGCATTTTCACAAGCTCTCCACTTATAATTGAAAAACGCTAGTATATTCCCTCATTCTTTGATGGAATTATAGATCAAATTAGAAAGAGACTGGGAATACGCCAAACTTCTGGGAGTTGGGAGCATTTCCTACGTCATGCTGGGGACTCTGGGTGTGAGGCCAGTTGGTGGGGTGCCAAGTTGGATGACAAACATAGGACAGCTTGGAGGAAACACATCAGGAATGGGATGTAGGAAGGATTTCAAAGTAAACTTTTCCTTCAGTCACAATTTTAAGGGCCAACCCTAAGTTTCTTTCATCACAAATCAGGGAATAAAATCAATGCAAGGAAGCAAAAACAGTTGTCAGAAGCCAGGACACAATGAATGATTAAAGGTGATGCAATATCTCTTTTCCTACCCCTTAGTGCTGTCAGTTCTCAGTCCATCCATGTGGAAGGAGCACTGGACAAGTGGGGCTGTGCTCTTGTCTCAAATCTGCCTTGACCCTGTTCATTCCTTTATATTCAGTTTCCTTCTTTGTAAAATAAAGGAATTAGACAGGGATGCTCTTTTAAGGGTCTTCCTCTTCTGACACTCTAGGATTCTACCTGTTTCATTGAATTTTACGGATTTTGCTGCTAAATATATTGGGCATAGTTTCCTTTTCTTTTACATCAATTACTATATTGTTCTATATATGGAGACATTCTCAGGGCTAGCAAAGCCATCAGTCTCTGCACTGAATAACCTAGGCTACCGTTTGAGTTCTTATGTCGGCACCCCCTACCCCTTTGTAAAACAGTTTTCCACCTTCTTCCTGGAGGTCAGACTGTCAGTTGTTTTTTTTTTTTTTTTTTTTTGATGCTGACACAGCGGTGACTTTGAGCAGGCAGACCACCTGTGATGTTTAAATTGTTAGAGTGAATCTAAAATTAAGAGGAATTGTTCTCTGAAGGAAGGGCTGGAGAATTTTTCCATGAGTAGAGTATAGAGTGTATAAGCACTGAGTATGAGGACCTGATAGTGTTTTCTTGAATGCTTGAAGGACTTTTGTGCTCTCATCTCCTGAAGAGAGTTGGGTTTGCAGATACACATTAGGCTGCCCTTTTAGTATGGTGTGAGGAAGGGATTAGGAGGCAATCCTAATTCTACTCTTTGGTGTAGGATCCACAGCTTTACCCAATAATTCTTATATCCTATGAGTTTCTTCTCTTCACCTTCTTTACTCCTAATAATGCACAAGTCTTGTAAATTGAAGTTTCTCTACCAGTGCTTTTGAAATTGACATTAAATTTGATTGTAAATTTAATTTGGAGAGCCAGTATTATGAAGTTTGGGCAATCAGTGGTTCTCTCCTTAATATTTGATCTGCCAAATTAGATGTAAAAATACCCAATTCAGCATCAGAACCCACTTGCCAAGGGTAAATGGCAAATAGCCAAGTCTTCCTTAGGTCTTGTGAAGGAACAAGCGCATTGCTGTCCTGAGGCAGAGACAGAGGCCCTGAGCTGGGCACGGTGCAGGAGCATATGAAGTCAGTCATTTAGTTCCCAAGGTCCTGCTTGGATGCTGATAGCTGGAGTTTGGGAAGAATAGTGGGAAAATCAATTAGACACTAACCGGGTTAAGACAATTTCTGCTCCTAGAGACCATTCTTTTGGACACTTTGTAAAGGATTTTATTTTTGCATCTTTCTGATTTATTTGCATGCAAGAATCCAGGCTTTTAGTGGGCACTAGAGAGTATCCACCCTGGCACTGAAGCTCAGTGGTGAAGAGTGATTTCAACCCCAAATGTCCTGAAAAAAAACCAGAAAATGTTGTCAATCACTCAACTTTTCAAATATCTGGTGTGTAAGAGAGACATATTCAAAGGTATCTTTCTAATTTCAATAAGAAATAAAAACCAAAGAAAGGGAAACCATGGTTTTTATTCTAGGTCGTGTAATAACTGAGTGTCTAAGGGCAAGTTACTTTCCTAACATGGGTAAAGGGAGGGGGCCAGATAGATAAACTTTAGGGTCCCTTCTAGTGCTATCATTCTTTGGTTTCACAGAATCAACTTTCAGTCATTTGAGTCAGTGGGGGCAGCCCTGGAGAAAATACTGCAAACCAGTAGTTCTCAGAAAAAGTGGTACTGCTGCCTAGGGGGAATTTTGGAAATCTGTGAGGGTGTCCATTGTTCTCATGAGGATTGTGGGCACCTGAAGCATTAAGTGGGTAGGAACCTGTGAGCTGTTAGACATTCTACAGTGTGGGACTGTCCCACAGAATGAGGCATTGTCCTGTGTGTTCCATAACTCCTATGGGTCAAAATGGACGTGTTTATAAAAACAGGTTTATAAATTATAAAAACCTGTTTATAATTTCTGATCCTGAATCTATCCCCATTTTATATATTAACACATTTTTTTCATGATTTCATATACATTGAATTTTCTAGGGCTGCAACAACTGGGTAAATTGAGGGACAGTTGTAATTTGTTTTGTTTGGAATTTACCAAGATTTGACCATTATTTTGGAAAACCATACATCAAGAGCAACATGACTCCTGGTCTCTGAACATCAAACAGCACACCTGTGTGAGTTTGCATTTATAGTGATTCTGTAAATGACAGCAGACTTCTGAGGACTTCATTACCTCTCTTATTGTTCTTATGCCCCGGCTTCTACACATTGAAATATTATTTTTACTAGAAGTGACTTTTCTTTTTATCTTCCATACTCAGGGCATATTGACTTTTAAAAAATTAAGTGTTGTAGCTCTGGAAGACAGGGCATATTGACTTTTAAAAAATTAAGTGTTGTAGCTCTGGAAGACAGTAACTTTTTGAGGAAACCTCAAAAAGTTAAAAATAGAACTACCCTATGATCCAGCAATTGCACTGCTAGGTATTTACTCAAAGAATGCAAGAATACTAATTCAAAGGGATACATGCAACCTAATGTTTATAGCAGCATTATCTACAATGGCCACATTGTGGAAACAGTCCAAGAGTCCACTGACTGATGAATGGACAAGGAAGAATATTTCTCAGTCATAAAAAAGAATGAAATCTTACCATTTGCAATGACATAGATGGAGCTAGAGAGTATGATGCTAAGCAAAATAAGTCAGTTAGAGAAAGACAAATACCATATGATTTCACTCATATGTGGAATTCAAGAAACAAAACAAATCAGCAAAGGGGAAAAAAAAGAGAGGCAAACCAAGAAACAGACTCTTTTCTATAGAAAATAAACTGAGGGTTAGCAGAGGGGAGTTGGATGGAGGGTTGGGTTAAATAGGTGATGGGTATTAAGGAGTACACTTGCTGTGATGAGCACTGGGTGTTTTATGGAAGTGTTGAATTACTATGTTGTATACGTGAAACTAATATTACACTGTATGTTTTTTTTTAAAGATTGTATTTATTTATTTGACAGAGAGAGAGAGAGAGAGAGAGAATGAACAAGCAGGGGGAGAGGCAGGCAAGTGGGAGAGGGAGAAGCAGACTCCCTGCTGAGCAGGGAGCCTGATGTGGGCCTCGATCCCAGGACCCCAGGATCATGACCTGAGCCTAAGGCAGATGCTTAATTGACTGAGCCACCCAGGTGCCTCTACACTGTATGTTAACTCACTGGAATTTAAATAAAAACTTAAAAAAATAAAATATAATTTTAATAACTATAAAAAAAAGAAAATTAACTGTGTAGGAAGGTAGCATTATCTCTAGTTTGCATTTTAGGGTAGCAAAGGAAGAATTTCAAAGTATTTATTACCTAAAGTTGATTCGGTGTACTAGGGTGGAGAATCACTATTCTAAATGAGAGAAAAATTTATAAATGTTCTCTATTCAAGTTAGTAATACATTAAAAAATTTCTTCCCCTGGGGTTATCTTCCTACTCATATTTGCCTTATGCTATTATCAAAGTGATTCTGCATTCCTTGGCTAACCATCAAGTGACTGGAGAGGGAGAGATATATTGATTCCAAAAGTATAACTGCATAGCTGGAGAAAATCAATATGAAGTGCAATGTTGGGGTACAGATGGCCATCATGAGTGACTGCCTGCTGCAGACCATCGGGTGGAAGTTTCCCAATGTAGTTGTTCAGAGATGGCAAGTCCAGATCTGAGAAGGATTTCTCCACTCAAGAAATATATTCCCCAGGCACCTGGGTGGCTCAGTCGTTAAGCGTCTGCCTTCAGCTCAGGTCATGATACAAGGGTCTTCAGATTGAGCCCCGCATCAGGCTCCTGTTCAGCAGGAAGCCTGCTTCTCCCTCTCCCATTCCCACCACACTTGCATTCTCTCTCTCTCTAAAATAAAATAAAATCTTTAAAAAAAAAAAAACTGGTGTCACTTAAAAGAAATTAGGAAGTCAGGAGTTATTGTAGAAAGTTGGTATGTTAGTTGATAGATAGGTTAGGAAATTAGTCAGTAAGTTAAACTACATGTTAATGGAAAAACCTCTATTTAAGTAGAGTAATTGGCATTCAAGTGTGAATAACCTCTAGATTTACTCTTTCCAGGTGAAAGTACACTTTTAAAAAGTACTTGTATATCTAATGGCTTTCTTTAGTGGAATGTGAAGGGAAATATTTTGCTTTTGCTTTTTCTTTAAAGATTTTATTTATTTATTTGACAGAGAGAGACACAGAGAGAGAGGGAACACAAGCAAGGGGAATGGGAGAGGGAGAAGCAGGCTTCCCGCGGAGCAAGGAGCCCGATGCAGGGCTCAATCCGAAGACCCTTGTATCATGCCCTGAGCTGAAGGCAGACGCTTAACAACTGAGTCACCCAGGTGCCCGGGAAATATATTTCTTGAGTGGAGAAATCCTTCTCTTTCACCTACTTCCAGGTGGATCTTTCTTTTTACATCCTCTCAGGATGGAGGAGATGGTTCTAAGAGAGTAAAAGAGAGCCAGAGCAGGCTGTGAGTGGTGGGACGCACAAATAGTGATTATTTTGACTATCAGAGGCACCATACTGGGCACAGTTTGGAAAATTCAACATCATACATGGGCTCTCTACGAGTAGTTAATGTAAGCTGGCTGATTATACCTATTTGTGATAGAACCACAGACTCTCTGAGTTCAGGAAAGAAATTCACAGTGAAAAGGACCAAATTTCTCTGAACTCCAAATCATACTTCATTTAGGGTATGCAAGAGGAGATCATTAGGGAATATTTCAAATATGGAATCCCCTTGGTATCTTATCCCAACCCGCTTTTCAATGTGTAAATCCTAAGTTTGACTGCTCTTTAGGCTGGCAGTTTGTCAATTTAACCAAAAACAGTCCTGGGTATAAAATAAAACAAAACACTAGGGATGTGACAAAATGAAAAGAAAGGTATGTTTACAATATACTTAAAGAGTGGAAAATTTGAAAAGGATATCTGACTTGCAGGCTATGAGAAATCACTCTATTCCCTCTTGTTCTGCTCAAATGAATCCTCTGTATTTGTCGAGGATCTGGACTTGCCATCTCTGAACAGCTACATTGGGAAACTTCCACCCGATGGTCTGCAGCAGGCAGTCACTCATGATGGCCATCTGTACCCCAACATTGCACTTCATATTGATTTTCTCCAGCTATGCAGTTATACTTTTGGAATCAATATATCTCTCCCTCTCCAGTCACTTGATGGTTAGCCAAGGAATGCAGAATCACTTTTAATTTTAATTTATAAACAGAAAAAAGATGTTTTAAGAAAACTAACAAAATGAGAAGGAAATAGTAACAACCATCTCAACAAAATGCTGTTTGGTGAGGACTTTCTTAGAGACTTGTTTGGTGGGACACTGGTTCAGTCCAATGGCTGATTCCATCCTGTATCTGGGAGATGGCAGGTAATTGGCTCTCAGGACTAACTGACTTCATGACCGAGAATCACTGATAGATACAGTATGTTCAAAATAACTGCTCAGAAACCTCTATTCAGCCCCCTGGCATATGGGAACCTGCCATCTTGCACCCATGTTCTCTTCCCAATGTTCTTGATTAGCCAAGAAAATTGTGCATTTCTTTCCCCAGGAGGAATCCATCAGGCTCTCTCTCCCTCTCCCTTCCCTGCTCCTGTCTCATCTACCTGAGTAACCTTTGTCACTCCATCACATGTCAGTGAAGCCTAGGCAATTTTAATAAATGCGTCTGGAAGAAAAGCAGTTTGTCTGACAACGCCCGTTTCTTTGCATCTAAGAAGAGACTTATAATTTTTCTGCCAAAGCAGGCCCCAGGTGGAGAGTAAGAGCCTGTGTTTAGGGGATGGGCAGCATCAACAATCAGGGTGTGTGTGTGACACTATTCGTTACTAAACCTGACAGGACTCCAATTAAATTTGAGTAGGGAACAGAGAGCTTGCAAGGTCCCCAAACCAGAACACTGATTTATCAACACATACATGGGAAGGAAGGAAGATGTTCTTATAGTCAGAGAAGTGACCCTTGAGACAGGTCAAGGAAGTTTAATAATTTACTGATTAAATGTGACCAGACTATCTGTTTACTTTCTTCTCTAGATCTCCTTCTGTGAAAATATTTTAGAGCTTGTCGGAGGTACAATTTCCATAGCATGATGAATTAGAGTATTATATCGTTTGGTCATGCTATTGTTAATATCAATAGTGTACACTAGTTTATTTTATTGCTTTATCAGATGATGAAGATGGTAATAATAATAATGCTCATGCGGTTGCTTTCAACTAAATTACCCACAGGGTTAGTTGTTCCCGGAGCCTATTTGACCTGGATTGGTCCCTCTTCATTGCTGTGGTGGCAGGTGGGCTGGGGCTGCCCTTTTCTCTGCTCCTAACATTTGTATGTAGGCGACCTCAGGTCAATGTCAAACACAGTCTCGGAAGGACAAAGATGTTACAAAAGAGAAAAGCGCCTTTTTTTTGGCATCCACCTATTCTAGGCCCATTGTACGTGGTTTCTCATCTCATGCTCAGGTCAGCTGTTTGCAGATGCTGAGGCCACCATCAGCAGCCCGTCTCTGCTTTAGGAGAAGCAGTGAGTGTTATAGGAGCCACCCAGCCTCTGGAGAGAGGTCTAGAGTGTGGTCGTGACAACTAACTGAGATATTGCACACAGATCACTTTGCCCAGTGCCTGGCACACAGCAAGTGTTTACTAAATGACAACTACAATTAGTACTAACTATGGCCATGAGTAAGGCATCCAATTAACTGAGTGTTAGTTTCCCCATCTGGAAAGTGGCGATAGTGATCCCTACTGGGGGGTTGCTACGGGTCTGTAAAGGAACGCATGTTCTGACATGTAGTGGGCACTCCTCCAGTGGGAGCCATGGCGATTAGTACAGAGGAAGAAAGGGAATCCCCCAGATTTTCTTAGCAGTAGCCTCCCGAGTGTTTATGCAGGAGCCTCTGCCTTGCGGGTGGGACCAAAGGGGTTGGAAGCAAGAATTGTTGGCAGATGGTTTTAGATGCTCAGCATTGGCAGGGATATCAGAAATCATCTGGAGTCTAGACCAAACCCTATGTGTGCCCAATTCACTTCTAAATCAGAACCTGGAAAAGTTCCTTCTTAGGTTTTAAATCCTTAATCTGGAAACATATGTTCTCTTCGGCAGGTCCAGTTAGAAATTGTGAGGATGGAGAGAAATTTCCCGTTTTCTTGCTCAACCTTTCTTCAGGGGGCCTCCAGCCCCTCGTTCAGATGACTCTGACAATTGGCCTAGGAAGGCTTTGTGCAGAGAGGACAGAACAGGAGTAAAGTGACAGCTGGCCATTCTCGTGCACCCAGATATTTTTCAGCTCACCCCTCTCTAGGAGGAGGCAGTGCCCCCATTTCTAAAGCCGATGAAAGGGGTGCCAACAAGGACAGACCTAAGAAGCTTCTGTGAGGGGACCAAGCCATCCCTCCCTGCCCTGAGGATTTTGTGGCTGGGGTTAAAGGTGAGTGCTAAGAGAGCACATTCCAGCCCTTACGTGGCTCCTCAGCCCATCTGATGAGCAGGTGGGTCTGGTTTCCACTGGGATGGGCTGCCTTCCCAGCAGATGCCCGGGAGCGTGAGACACAGCGACTCTCTCATGGGCCTGGATCTGTTCTCGGTGGAGGACCTTCCTAGAGACATGAGACACCCCTCATAAAAGAGGGGTGCCATCTCAACTTTTTCCTAAGCAGGGCTGATGTGCAGGGATGACACCATGAGGAGGGGCACTGAGTGTTCAGAGCGGATGCTGGGCACATGCAAAGCTCCTGAGCCTCCACGCACAAAGTCGGCTTCATACCAGGCTCCCCTAGGGCAAGGGTTGATGCCTGGCATCACTCCTCTTCAGGGCTTTTATCTCGTGGCGGTCATGCCTTACTCATTTTGAGTACTTTTTTCAGTGTACAGAGTTGAGGCTGCTTAAATATCACTTCTTCAGAAGGAGTACTTTGTCATGGGAGCCTGTTTAATTTCCTTACAGCACTTACCAATATTTGTAGTTATATGTATTCATTTACTTGTTTTCTGAGGTGTAGCCTCCTTGCACGTTTTGAAGCACAATCGTTTTGAAGGGGGCTATCCTGGCAGAGATGAGAATTCCTCTTGGGGAAAATACCTTCAGATCTAAAAGAATGTTCTTTGTGCAAAGTTCACCTGGCAAAAGGGTGGATAGGAGGCAGGCCTGCTGGGTCTTTTACTAGGTATGCACCAAGGGACTTTAGAATCTGAGACATGGAAGCTCATTTGCATTAAGAACAAATAGAGCCTCCTTAGGTTGGAGACCTGGCCAATTGTATGGCAGTGGTGATAAGAACATGAGGAAAAGATACTGAGCATTTGCCATGTGCACTGGCTATCCTAAGCACTTGACATACACACTCTTCATGAGATGCTTATGATGCAAAACTGTTATTATTTCCATTTACAGATGATGAATCCAAGATCTAGACAGGCTATTGGGACTTCCCAATCTTTCCCACTTGACAGAACACACCCAGAGAATGGTCACGTTTGTATGGCTATGAGAAGGAGAGCAATATGCACAGGGGCGAGGCTGCTCACACGTGGCGGTGATAGCCTGCGGCCTCTGCCACCTCCCAGCTGTGCCGAGGGCTCAATACCCTCAATAACCATTGTAAATAGCAGAGCAGGGCTTGCAGTGAGGTGGATCCATTCCAAGAGGGCTAACCCCATCTGGCGCCAGGATGCTACGTGGGGTTGGAAAGTGTGTGTGTGTGTGCGTGCGCGCGTGTGTAATGTTGAGACATTGGACCTTTCTATACAAATCTTTCCCCTCCCTGGGTTCTTTTCTTACCCTCCTACAGGCAATCGAATCTGAACTGTTCATTTTGCAGAGAAGGAAACTGAAGTCAAGAGGTGAGTGACTTGCCTAAGTGTCCTGAGCTGCTGAAGAACAGAACTGGAACGAGGGTTCAGGTGTCCTGACTTCTGTCCCAGGCCCTGTGGTCTCTTGCAGTGCTCAAGATGATTTCAACATGTGCCTGTCTGGTTTCTTTGCACGGATGTTCAGAGTTCTTTCCTGCATTCTGCAGCACATCTGCCATGATGCTGAGCCCAGAGCAGGTAGCCGGTCCCTCCCACACCACACTAGCTGCTCTTGGCATGCACCGTCCACTCTACCAGGTGCTGTAGAAGATGTCAAAGGAGCCCAGGTTCTCCTTGGTTTGCTGGAGGAAGCTCATTTCAGAATCAGCAATTTAAGTGACTTGTAAAGTTTTATTAAAATGAGCTCACCTTCTCTGAACTGGTAACTGACATCCTTCCTACAGGGCTGTCAATCCAGCTCTATATAGAAGACTTACATGAACTTCACAACACCCTTCTCACTGCTGACAGGTGACAGAAAGACGCTGAGCTTAGAAAGCATTTTCATGACCTGGGTTACAGAAGTTATGATCTAGAAAAGTGCTCAACTTATCAATAGAATAGGGAGAGCTACCTGCTCTTTTGAAACCCCAATAAGAGTGAAGCGTTTCTTGATACGCGTGATTCTCTTTGGTAAGTTCTTAAGTTTGGAGGCATGTGTCTGCACGAGGCAGTTTGGGGGTAATAGCCTCTGGAGCCAGGCAGAATCAAAGTTAGATTCAACCTTGGCCACTGCTTGCCTTAAGGGCCTGGATAAGTCACCTTACTTCTCTGACCCTGAGTTTTGTCATCTGCAAAATAAATACACAATGGCACTTATTTTGTAGGATTTGCTGGGAGTATTATGCAGCTGTGTGCAGCTAGTGCCAGGCACATCAGAAGTCCCCAGTGGTTTAGCTGTTATGATTAATAAAATGCGGACACTAATAGTCACCCAGTAGGGAGGTTGAGAGCATTAAATGCACAGTGCCTGAGGCACAGTATTGGATTAATAATAATAAAAGCAACAATAATAATAATGACTAACATTTACCAAGTGCTTATTAAGTTATGTCTTAGAGACTTTACAAACATTGAGGGTAGCTCCTATCATTATTAATATTTCGACAAAGAGCTGTGAGCTTGGACAATATTTTGGAGAGCCAGTTTTCCAGAGGCTTGAAGACTGGCATGCATCTGTTCATCTTTGCATTTCCTCTGTATTCTTTCAGTGTTTTGCCTCTCCCACCACCATTATGGTTAAGAGCAGCACTCAGATACCTTTGGGCCAACAAAGAGATGCAAGCTTGTGGAATGAATGAGTGATCCTAGATCACTGAGAATGACCAGCGATGCAAAAAGGCCAACCCTCCTGTGTCCATCTCTCTAGTCTGGCTTCAGTTTGAGGAGGGGAAAATGGTCTGTTCTGAAAAACAAAACAAGGGAACTCAGCAGATTCTCTAAATAGACAGAATCTTTAGAAATCTTCCTTGGTCATGAAAATCCAACCCGAGATGAATACTGCAATGGGGAGATTCTGCTTAGGCTTTGTGAAGATCCAGCCCAGGGAGGAGGTTTGGGAACCCCGCCTGTGGGAAAGGCATCTGCTTGACAGAGCTCTGCTCCCCTCACCACATCCCCAGAGTTTCAGCTCCCATGGTCTCACCTGATGATGGATTAGAAGATGCCAAAGGGCAAATGAGGATGGCAGGAAATACAAATTAGAAACCCTAGTGCCAAACCATAAACTAAGAATGCCAAGAAAAATGCTACTCGGCCTGATGGCCCATATTGCCTTTTAGATGCTTGGCTTCAAAGATCTCAGAGGCAGCTTGCTTAAATGGAAGAGCGTGAGCTTTGGAGTCCTGCATTCTGAGGTGAGAGTTCTGGCCCTGCCACTGTCTGCCTCCCTCCCAGGAAGTTACTTTAACCACTGACTACCTTTTGAGGGAAGAAATCAAGTCACTCTTCTCTCCACCGTGTGGGTGAGGATAGGAAAGAGGGGCTATGTGGGAGCCTCCCTGTGGTGTTCTGCACATGTGGATTTGTTTATTGTCCATGGTGGTGTTCTGTGGCGGTCCACTTTTCTAGGGTTTTCTGCTTCTACTTTCACTTTCCGTCACCAGAACTGTGTTGTAAATCCGTTATTCTAATGACATTATTTCAAAAAACACTTTCATTTGTTCTGTCTTTTCTCAGTTAGAGAGGGCATTTATCCCTCTGCCACATCCTCCCTCGCCCTTGCCCACACCCTCTCCATCCTAAGCTTCCTTCTGATCTCCGCTCATAATCTCGTCTGTTCTGTACAGTATGTGCAACACCAGTATCTCCATCTCTACTTTCTTCCCACCGTGTTACTACAGTACGGATCTGATTGTGTCTCTTGATCTCTTGGCCTGTCCTCTTGGGCAGGACTTCCTGTTTGGTCCCCAAGTCCCTCCTCTAAGAACCCACTTTGTTTAGTGAATGATCGTGATGGACCATTTTAGTTAGGGGACAATATCTCTGGAGAATGCCTGGGATGACATTGTAGAGAGATAGAGACAGAGACTCCATGGGAGCAGAGACTCAGAGTTGGCAGAACTAGGAAAAGGTAAGCCTCACAATTCCCTATTGTTATTGAGGGGGACTCTAGATTTTCCAATTATACATTATGGGGAATCAGAACCAATTTTATTAAATATGTCAGAACAACTTGATCTCAGCAAGCTGGAGGGCTTAGGGGTTGTACACCCACCATAGATGTGGCAGTGACAGGCAGTTTTCCTTTTCTTTCCCATTAGCAGAGCTTCTGTAATACTGGGGTTGACAATGTACCCAGTCAGAAGACTACACTTCACAGCCTCACTTGCTGTGGCCAAGTGTTCCAGTTTCAACCAGTGTAAGTTATAGAGAAGGACCTATAGAAATAACTTACATGTAAGTTATAGAGAAGGACTTATGAAAAAGTTTCTTAAAAAGGGGACAGAAATATGGGAAATGACCTGTCTCAACTTTCTGTTCTCTTTCTTGCCTTCTGGAACTCAGATGCACTGACTGGAGCTCCAGCAGCCATCTTGGATCTTGAAGTCACCTTAAGGAGGGAAGCCGAGCATCCTCCATGGTCAAGCACAAAGACTAAGGGCTGAGTCCCCATAACTGCAGAATCACAATAGCAACCCCCCTCCAGATTCTTTCTACACAAGAAAGAAGTGAAATTGTCTCTTGTTTTTGGTTTTCTGTTGTGTGGGATTGAATCTGACCATAATCTGTTAATACAGTAGCAGATGAGTGAAGTGATTACCATGTGAGCTCTGGAGTCAGACTGCTTTCACTCCATTCCCTGCTCTGTCACCTCTTGATCAGGTACCTTAAGCAAGTTACCAAACTTTTCACGAGCCTCTGTTTTCTCATCTGTAATGTGAGGATAATGACACCACTTATCGCATAGAGTTGATGTGAGGATTAAGTAACAATGTGTTAGCACTTAGAACACTTTTGGTACACAGTACGTGCTCAATAAATGGTAGCTGCTGCTGCTATTATTACTATTATTACTACTATTGTTGCCCCACTTACCCATCAGATTGGGTGTTCATCTCCATCCATAAGCAATGGGTCCTTTAGAGTAGAATTTCTTATTTGTTTTTGGTATTGCCCCAGAACTGGCAGATGGTGGGTACACAATACATCTTTACTGAACCGATTCTTATTAGATTTTTGTCAACTATTTCTTGTAAGTAGATGATAAAACTCACTGGTATTGTGCATCAGACTGGGGACTGATGCCCTGTAAGCACACTGTCACTTCATCCCTACCAAAACCATTTGAGATACAGGCCTAAAGAGTTATTGTAGGGTGTGCATGAGCTTAGGAGTCATTCAGACCTACATTCTATTTAAGGTTCAAATTTGGTAATATTAAAAGAGAACTGGAAATAAACTTAGGGAAAAAAGTCAAAGCAGGCATCCTCACTCAAGTTCCTAGGAGGCTCTTAGGGCTTTGAGTGGCCAGATGTCACTGGCATGGTGGCTTTGCTCTATGTTTCTTCCTGAGTCAACAGAATTAGACAACCTCTGGAAGCCATTCTGCTTCCGTTCCTCAGTCTCTCAACATGGTTGTAGGTGGGAACCGGGAAGGAAAACAATTTCCCCTATCTCGTTTATTTAATCTGGTGTATTCAAAGAGTTTTTTAGGTTTGGTATGGGCATGGGGTCTGGTTGTGGCCTGCTGAACTATTAAAGAGTAGATAAAACCTTATGGCCAGAGGGTAAAGCTTATAGCACAAACTGCTTCCTCTGATAAGTTTCCCTCCACCTGCAATAGGGCTGTGGGTGGTATGGTGTTGGGACATGACTGGTAGGAGGAGCTTGGGAGGTTCCTGTAAATTTGGCTCTTGTCAAATTGTAGAGGAAGTGGCTCTCTCTCTTAGATTTGTTTCATGGTATAAGTGAGTTTGCCTGGCACAGGGGATGATGCCACAGGGCCAAGAAAATCTCTTAAGAATCTGCTGGCCAAATAATTTATATCCTAACATATGCTTTCTCTTTTTGTAGGTCATAGCTGAAGCAGGAGTTAAGTTTTGGTCCCAATGATAGAGTAGTTCTTAACCCTGGCTGCACACTCAAATCCTCTGAGGCTCTTAAAAAAATATCATTCCCTGGGTTTGACCCCAGTCCAACTGAGAATCTCTGGGGGTAGAGCCTGGGCATCAACATTTTAAAAAGGAAATATACAGGAATTAAAAGAAAACTAAAAGATGAGCCACAAAAGGGGAGAAAATATTTACAAAATCACATATGTAATAATGGAACTATATCCAGAATATATAAGAAAATCTTAAAAGTTAATAATAAGAAAATGAAGAACCCAATTAAAGAATGGGCAAAAGATTTGAACACTTCACCAAAGAAGATGGATGGCAAATAAACACATAAAAAGATGCTCAAAATATTAGCAGTTAGGGAAATGACAGTGAAAACCACATTGAAATATCATTGTACACCTTTTAAAATGGCAAACAAACAAAGCAACAACAAAAAGCAACACCTGACAATTCTGAGGGCTAGCAAGGAACAGAACAACTGGAATTCTCAGGTATGGCTGGTGGGAATGAAAAATAATACAGTCACTTTGGAAAAGAGTTTAGCAGTTTATTATAAAGTTAAACCTACACTTACCACACAGTCTGACAATTCCACTCCTAGGTATTTGCTCAAGAGAACTGACAACTTGTGTTCACACAAAAACCTGTATATAAATATTTGTAATGGCTTTATTTATAATGACCCCAAACTGGAACCAACTCAATTCAACATTCAACTACTAAATGGATAAATAAACTGTAGTATATCCACGCAATGGGATACTACTCAAAAATAAAATGGAACGACCCACTGATATATACAATATGAATGAATCTTAAATGCATCATACTAAGTGAAAGAAACCAAACTCAAAAGATTATATACTGAATGATTCCATGTATATAACATTCTGGAAAGGGCAAAAGTAGAGGGACAGAACACAGATTAGTGGTTGCCAGGGGGTGGGGGTGGAGGTGAGGAGAATTGCAAAAGGTATCATGAAGGAATTATTTGGGGCTGATGGAACTCTTCTGTATCTTGATTGTGGTGGAGGTTACATAAATTGTATGTGTTGGTCAAGCTCATAAAGTTGTATATTTAAAAGAATACATTTTACTGTATGTAATTATAACTCAGTAAAGCTGACTTCTCTCCCCCAAACCATTCTTTAGAAAAAAAAACTTCCCCAAGTAATTTAAATTCATAGTCAGCGTTGACAGATGTTGTTGGTATAACAAATTTGAATCTAGGTTCTGGTATTAAAATTTCAGTTTTCTTATATGTACAACTGGAGATAATAAAACCTACCTTGAAGAGATATTATGAATCTTTTTTTTTGTTTTAAAGATTTATTTATTTATTTTAGAGAGAGAGTGGACCAGTGGGAAGGGCAGAGGGAGAGGGAGAGACTCTCAGGCAGACTCCGCATTGAGGGTGGAGCCCAACACGACGTGGGACTCGATCTCATGACCCTGAGATCATGACCTGAGCCAAAGCCAAGAGTCTGACGCTCAACTGACTGCACCACCCAGGTGTGACGCAGAGATGTTATGAGTCTTAAATGTGCTAATGTACAAGCTCCAATACAGGGTTTGGCGCACAGTAATCATAACCGCTTATGTAGCGCTATGTACCGGGCATTGCAGCAGCACTCCCAGGCATCTCTGATCTTCACAGCAACTCTGTGAAGGAGATATCATTATGACCACTTTCAAGGTGGAGAAACTGAGGCTTAGAGAAGTTATGGAATTTGCTCAAGGTCTCACAGCCACAGGTTGAGTGGCAGAGCCAGTTTCCAAGTCTAACCTTAACATCACTGATTACAGTACCCCTTCTGAAATTTCAATTAATTTCAAACATCCCGCTTTTTGGCTTCACGTCTATCCCCCTAGTGCACTTTCTTGGTATTTTCAATGGTGTCTTCAGGGTTGAGCCAGGTTTTGGTAAGGCCAGAAGGAGAAAGGAACATGTATTAAAAAGTCTGAAGATACAAGAGAGTTCGATTATCGTGATATGGAGAAGTGGAGAAGTGGAGGGAATTTGGTCAGAGGAGATGCAATTACAGGGATGATGATATGGGAGTGGAAAAAAGACAGCAGAGGGGCCTTGCCTTCATTCAGTGACAAAGGATCATAGAATGAGAGGCCTGGTTGGAGTCTTCTGTTATAAATACTCTACCTTTGGCCTGGGCTCTGGCTGGGGGCTATCAGAGAATGCTGGCTGGCCTCAGTCACAGAGTGTAGAGAAGTATATGGATGAAGCCACATGTGGAAGGGGGGTGTCCCTGACTGAGAGAGAGGTAGGGTTTTCTTTTGGTGCCTGGTGCAGTGGTGAAAGCACCAGTTACTGGGCAGTTCCAGGACCTTCAAGTAGAGCTGGGCCAGTGGTGTCCTGGTAAATGCTTAACGACGGACTCTCTGAAACCAACCAACCAACACACCAAACTCTGGAGCATTTGCCGTTTTTTGTGGTGTAAATACTCCTACCATAGCCAATTTCAAGGTAACAAAGGAAAGTTGGGGAAAGGTGTGCACAATTAGGGCTCTTGGCAGCTGGTGCAAGCTGGTCCCAGCACAGCACTGGCTGGGTCAGTCTTGGGTCCTCCATATAAGCAGCAGGAAAGTCTGGGTTATATAGTGCCATGAGCACCTTGGCAGGGGGACAGCTTCCCAGAATGCAACTGAGCCTTGTTCTGCTTTCTAGATATAATGTAGCAATGTGAAGGATAAGATGTGAGTGATTTGTTTGCAGTACTCACTGTGGAGAGGGGGACAGGGCCATAACAGAATGGATCCAGAGGAGACTGGGCCATCTGCATTAACTGCGCAGGACTCAGCCATCTGCCCTATACCTTCGGTGGGACCCCTGGTTATATGTCTGTCTTTTGTCCTACTATCACTAATTTGTTCTATATGCTAACACTTCTCGATCTATAAATTTATAGCGAGTAAGAATCTGGCACTTCCCTCCAAATAGTTTCTTTGCCAATAAGCATGAAAATGATTGCAATTGGGTTAACAGCTTTTGAAGTATCCACAGAATTCATCCATGTGAATAATGTATTTTCATCTGTAAGAAAAGAGTCCTCTTTTCTGAAGGAACCTCAATTATTAGACTATTCATGCATCTTAGAGATGACTTCAGGAAAATGGATAGTTATACAACCAACAGGGAAGTAAACCTTGACAAGAGATAAATAAAATCAGTCTGGAATTAATTCCCTCATTAAGTTAAAAAGATGTCAAATATAAACTGGTGCACTTTCTGGTTGTGTGTTCCTGGGCTGTGCATCCCCCGTGGAAGAAGGCTAGTCTGGATAGACAATATTCATGTAGAACTCTTCTTGTGATAGTGTGCATTCGTACACAGGAATCCTGATATATGATATATGCTAGCATTCTTGCTTCTGAGGCACTGGATGAAGCCATCACGTTCCCTGTCAGGACACGAGCTGACCCACATGATCTGCCACCAAAAACCCAGCAAAATGTCATCCTTTTGCAATACAATGCTCAAGAAGCAGGATGTGTTCTTTTTCCTTCTTTTTCAAGTTATTATCTATTGACCTATTCCTGGGAAGATACTGTGGATCACATCTCAAGAGAAAACGAGGGAAGAGGAAAGGGAAAATAGGAGAGTTGTTTCACAACTTATCAATATATATATACAATAATAATATATATAAAACTCATAAAATGAGTTTTATGCTTCTTTCCCAAGGAGAGAGACAGCACTGGTTGAACTACCCCTGTAGAATACAATCTGTTGAAGTGCTTATGGCAGATGGTGCTTTGTGATTCTCACGATGGCTTTACATTTCCTAGCTTGGTTTCCTTCTGCTTAGGGGTCACAATGCCAGTTTTTGGCTCATCAAATCCCAATTATATCAAATTTAGTGACTTGTCATTTTGCTACTCTGCCTAGCCTTTATGTATTATATTATATATATAATATAATATTATATATTATACATATGTATTATATGTATTCCCACAAAGGGATTAACCTATCTTCCATTTAAAAGGGAGAGTTATGATAAAAATGGAGCCATTAAGACATGACAGGGAATGAGAAGGTGGGAGGTGGTCAGACACCAGAATAATTATTTGTATCGAAAAACCAAAGAAAAAAGAAAAAGGAAGCTACAGTTGAGTCTTGAACTCCCTGGCAGTCAAGGCAAGAAAAGAGTGTGATGACTCCTTTGTTGACACTTCATATATTTCATCACTAAATATTCTAGAGGAGCGGGTGAGCAGTAACAGACTTTCCACAGGCCTTCGACTGTATTGAGACACTTACCTGATAATATGGACGCAACGGCTGCAATGATGAAGGACACAATGACACCAGGTCCTGCCATTTCCTTGGCCACCAGACCAGACACCACGTACATCCCTGTGCCCACACAGCTGCCAACGCCAAGTGAGATGAGGTCCATGGTGGTGAGCACCTGAGCTAGCTTGGTGCCATGGGCTGTGGTGGCCCCAGTTCCCTCCAGCATGGACTCCACTGGTTTGGTGCGCAAGATCCTGGAGTGCATGGCATACCAGGCGGCCCCCCACTGCACCCGCCGGGGGTCCAGGGAGGCAAGAAAGCCACTCATCCTGCGTGATAGGGGTTACGGTGAAGGTCAACTGATGGAAGAGGTTCTATGGGAGCCTTAGTGGATGCTTCTGGAACTCATCTAGTGAATAGGGAATCTCCTTTTTTAGGAAAGGTCCAAAGGGACCCAAAGCAGCCTTCTCCTGGGCATGAATGTCTGCAGGAAAAACACAAGAAAGAAGATGATGAGACCAAGCAGGAACAAACGATCACTTGGAGGTATGGTGGGAGGTCAATATAATGAACTGGTTGAACAGGTCTATCTTGTGTATTCACAATGCAGGAGGGTTGCATTTCCCCCTTTGTGTCACCTCCAGTCTTAAATAACAATCTGTTGTTTGCACTGTGTCCCTGAATCGTTCTGAAGAAGATGGTCTGAGTCAGGGCTCTGCCACTTACTGCTGTGGGACCTTGGGCAAGTTATCCCACTTCTCTGTGCTTCAGTTTCAACTGCATAATGGGGTTAATAAAGTCTTTTGCCTGGTGTTGATGTGAAGATTAGATTAGTGTCTAAAAAGAGCTTAAGGCAATGCCTGGCACATGGAAAATGCTCACCTGGCCTGGGTCTGCCAAGACTTACCTGGTTTCTTCTTCTTCTTGGAAGACTTTGTCTGTGGCTTTTGGGCACATTCTTTGGGGACACAACACCCTCATTTTTTAAATACAAAGATGCAAAATTAGATTTATGACTTTTAAGAAGAACAACCCCACCCCATGGAGTTGTTTTGGACCTTTGCTCTTAAATAAAATGAAAAGTGTCTTGAGTGTTTTTTTGCTCTCAAAGATTAAGAGGAAGTGTTCCTGGCATTTGGTGGGTGAGCCCCAGAGATGCTAACTGGGTGGGATGGTGTCATCCATTTTTCAATGATCTCACAGGCATTCCTGTAGATGAAAATTCTTCTTATGATGATCTAAACCTAAAACCTAATTGTTTTATGTATAAACACATGGGATTTTCAGGGATGGTTTTAATATACAAGTACATCGACTTTTCCAGGAATGCAACTATAGAGTAAATGGAAGGATGATTGTAAATTCTTTAGTTTGGGACCAAAAAGGAATTTTTCACTGCTTCAGAAACTCAAGGTCCCCTTTCAACGCCACCCATGGTGCAGCATCTCCCATGCAGCACACCTATGAGCGCCTGCCATTTGGAACCAGCACACTGATGGTGACTGTTTATACAGTGAAAGCATCTGACAGCTCCCTGTGTGCTCACCTGAGTGTTTACATACTCAAGTATGTTATATACAGGTAGGTTATTCATGCATTTTGCTTCAGGGTCTAATAAAACCTTTATTACAGAAAAGAGGCGTTGGGCTTGATAGAGCTGAGAACTATTATATTAGACGATTTCCAAAGTTTTGACAAGTTAGAGAATGCCAAGATTAGATGAAGCTACTTTCTTTGGAAACCAGAAGCTTTATACAATTCTATAAAGACCTTCTAAAGTACAGCTGAACGTTGATTCAAACTACTGTGCTGACAAGCCTGGGACGTTTACATTTACAAGAAATACCAGCCCATGTAATCTACAAATATTATTAATTAATACTACTTAGCACTTAATATAACACTTGGGTGCTTCTAAAGGCTTTGCAAACACAACCTAATTAGAAGAATCAGGCGAAATGAGGCAGTTTGGTTCACAGGGGTTGGGTGATGGACCTACTGGTTTAATTTCCTCCTAGATTTGACAGTGTTGCTTCATGCTGTGTTTTAATTCTCAACAACACCTTAAATATCAGTACAGGTGGATAGTGCCATTGTATATGGCAGAGTTATTGAAAAGCCTAGAGTGTCAGCAGTCTTTTTCCTTTTCTTTTTTTTTTTAAAGATTTCTAGATTGAGAAAATGTGTCACATATATACCAGGGAGGCTGCAAGAACAATTGCTTTGCTTGAGCTCTTGAGCTCTTGTGAGAAATTAATGTATATATCTATTTAATTTCAACTCAGCCAGCATATACTGAGCATCTGTTATGTACCAGGCATGGTCTTAGGCTTGGGGGTGCAAGGACATGTTACCTGCTCGCATGGAGGTTTCAGTCTAGAATGGGAGGTGATGAACACCTAAATCACAATGCAAGGAATAAGGTTTGGTTTTGCTTTTTTCCTTAAAAGCCACCACTGACTGGGTGGCTCAGTCAGTTAAATGTCTGCCTTTGGCTCAGGTCATGATCCCAGAGTCCTGGGATCGAGCCCCACATCGGGCTCCCTGCTCAGGGGGAGCCTCCTTCTCCCTCTCCCTCTGCCTCTGCCTGCCGCTCCCCCTGCTTGTGCTCTCTCTCTCTGTCAAATAAATAAATAAAATCTTTAAAAAAGCTTATCTTTTATTGTTTTTCTTATTATAAAGCCATACTGTGTCTACTGCAGAAAAATCAGACAACATAAATAATGATGTTCAGTGAAAAAAGAATATAATACAATACACAGGATGATAAATAAAACCTGATCATTCCAGGGAGGGATGAGGGGTATGTTAGATGTTGAATTTTGTCCCCCCCCCCCAAATTCGTATGTTGAAGTCTTAATCCCCAGTGTCTCAGAATGTGCCCTCATTTGGAAATAGTTGTTACAGATGTAATTAGTTAAGATGAGGTCTTCTGGAATAGGGTGGGCACTTAATCTAATATGACTGGTGTCCTAAAAAAGAGGACATTTGGACACAGAGAGAATGAAGTGTGAAGATGAAAGCAGAGGCCAGGGTGATGCATCTAAAGGCCAAGGAACACCAAGGATTGCCGGCAAACCACCAGAAACTGGGAGAGAGCCATGGAGCACACATCTTCCTCACAGACGGAACCAACCGTGCTGCACCTTCATCACAGACTTCCAGGCTCTGGAACTGGGAGACAATACTGCTTTGTTATAGCAGCCCTAGCAAACTAACACCGGTCACGAAGGCTACAGAATGGGGTGCTGAAGGGTGAGAGAGGGTCTATGAGGCCATGGCATTGGCATTGGCCCCGAGTGACCGGGAGTCAGTCGTGCCAGGTGTCAGGAGAGAGCGTTCCTGCACAGAGGTCCCAATGGGAGAGCGGGTGTGACCGGTTCCCGGGACGGAATGAAGCTGGGAAGGGGTGAGGAGGAGGACTCCAGTGCCTGTCAGAGCTTTACGTGTGCCAGCTAATCTAATCCTCACAACAGATCAGCCTTTAGAGATGAGGCCAGGAGAGGTCCAGTAACTGCTCCAGAGTCAAGGAGCCCACAGCACCAGCGCTTGGCCCTGGGACACCTGCTTGCGAGCTCATGTCCTTCCTCCTGACCCTCCTGCCTGAGGTGCTCGGGGTCAGCCTGAGAGGGCTTGCAAGCCAAGACAGGGCTTGAGTCTCTCTGAGCACAGTGAGAAGCCATTGGAGGGTTTTATTACAGTGAGTGACATGGTATGATTTACGTTTTAAAAAGCTCATTTTAGCTGCCGTTGAAGTTAACCGCAGAATCATGTCCTAATGATAAGTTAGTTCCCGGATGGAGTAGAAAGGTGCATGAGGTGTGGCCCCGCCGCTGAGGAGACAGACAAACCAACAGAGAACCATCACCAGAGCAGTTACACAGCAGCCTGTGCACGAGGACAGGGGACACAGGGGGGCGGGGGACAACTGTCAGGAGGGCCAGGGAGAGCCCCACAGGTCACCTGTGTCAGAAATGAGGAGAGTGGGCCCGTGTCAGGGCAGGGCAGTGGTAAATGCAAGCGGCCTTAATGTCGGCTTTCTGAGGGAAGATCACAGGGTTTTCTGATCTCCTGACCCGTTTGCAGTGGTTCTCCATCTTGACCGCACACTAAAATTGCCCAGGGTTCTTCCCGAAACACTGCTGCCTGGCTCCCACCCCAGAAATTCCAGTTTAATTGGCTTGAGGTGTGGCCTAGAGAGAGGGATTCTTTAATGATAGTTCTAGCAAGGCGCAGTTGGGTCCACATGCCACCAGGGAAAACTAAAGTGCTGGGTGTGGAAAAACACGTATTTCCTGTGATAATTAATTTTATGTGTTAACTTGACTGGGCTAAGGGATGCCCAGAGAGCTGGTGAAGCATTATTTCTGGGTGTGTCTGTGAGGGTGTTTCTGGAGGAGATTAGCATTTGAATCTGTAGAGGAGAGAAGATCGTCCTCCCTTACGTGGGTGGGTGTCTTCTGATCCCTGGAGGGCCCGAAGAGAACAGATAGGCAGAGCAACGGTGAATTCACTGTCTTTGCTGGAGGTGACACCCATCTTCGATTCTCGCACATTGGTGCGCCTGGCTCTTGAGCTTTTGGACACAGACTGGGATTTATACAATTGGCCCCTCCACCCTGACTCTTGGGCCTTCAGACTCAGATTTCATTACACCTGGGTCTCCAACTAGAAGAGGGCCTATGGGACCTCTTGGCCTCCAGAACATGGGAGCCAATTCCTGTAATTAATCTGGATCTTCATATGTATCTGTAGATGTCCTCTTAGTTCTGTTTCTCTGGAGAACCCTAATACATTGTCATTTCCCACATGGGGCCACAAGTTTGACAGGTACCTCCTATCTCTCTTTTTGGACAGGTAGCTGGGCGTCTAGGCAGCTGTCTCTTCCAAACAGTGACTACAGACGCTGTGTGGTCTGGAAACACCCTCTGGGATACTTGTCTGATCAGCCTTCATCAGAAACTGTCACAAGGATGCTGAGAAATGAACCAGGCTTGTTAGGGGGGTGATGGCTTTATTTGATAGGTAATCAGAAGCGTGGTGAAAACATAGAGAACCAACTGGAACACAGGTTGAGGGCGGTGAGCGCTCCTTCCTGGCTCTATTCCCTCTGTGTAATTCCTCTGAGTGTTTGCTTTATTGATGCAAACAGGGACTTGGGGCATTTTCTTTCTTGATTGGAAATTTACTGGAGAGAACAAAATGTACGAGAAAACATGCTTCTAAGTGACTATTGACAATATCCATATTCATTACCCTCGGATTATGTTAATCAAAGATAGTTTTGGATGCTCTTTGCTGTTGTCTTTCCAAGATGAGCAATAAATGTGTGTTGTGCTTTCTCTAGCACTTTAATTCAAGTTTCTCAAAATACTTCACAGCTATAACTAAGAAAGGCTTACAGGGCCTCTGGGAGGGGAGAGTCATCATTGTGGTGGTTGCCAGTGTGCTTGAGGGTTCAGCAGACTCCAGGTATGATGGTAAAAGCAGGTTTGTGTCAGGATGAAAATAATCATGGCTTAGAAGTTCACTGAATAGGTAGGATTATCGAATTAGGTTGGAGCCTGCCTTTGGAGGTGAGGAGAGGAAGGAAATTAAGGCTAACAAAACAGTAAACAGCAAAAATCATTCCGGCTTGATTTTGCAAATATACCAAGGGATTACAAAAATCCCTCTGTGACATCCCCCGAGAATAGCTGGAACATCTGGAGCAGAAGGGAACATGGGCTGATAGAAGCAGCCCCTTCACAGAGGTGGACAGTTAGGACTGCTACAAGATTCTTCTAATCAATGTCCCCTGGCAAAATGAGGTTATAGTTCGACTAAAAGGTGCCTGGCTTGATGAGCCCCACCTGGTGACTGCAGGATCTGGAGGAGCCTTCTGAGGCCTGCCCCACTCCAGTATCCTGGGGTCCAGTGCCAACCCTCCTCCCCACTAGCCTCCTACTTCTCCTCTCGGCTGAGCTTCTGGCTCCTGGTTAAGAACGTAATTCAGGAGTCGAGTTCTCTGGGTTCAAATTCTGGCTCTGCCCTTACTAACTAAGTGACGTTGGGTGGAGCCTTTCTGTGCTTCAGTTTTGCCATCTATAAAGTGGAATAATAATGGTACTAGCTCATAGGGTTGTGGCGAGGAGCAGAGGAGTTAACAAGTGTGAAGCTTTTAGCACAGTGCCTGGCACAGTGTGAGGGCCATGGGAATGCTAGCTGGCATCACCCTGCTCCCTGACCAGGTCTTCTTGTCCCCCACTGCTGACACCCCCTCCCACCGCTTCCGCCTCCCTAGGCAGTTTTCAGAGGACCCTTGGCCTGCTGCCCAGTCCTCACCCATAGCTTTTCTCTGCTGAAACTCCCTTGGGTTTCTTCTGGCTGCCAACTGTGTGTCCTGGTACTTTCCTTCCAAGGATTTGTGCTTACCTTTCTCATGCTTGTAGAGAATGGCTTCCTCCTTTCCTATGTTTCATTATCTAAACGGGCTTCTTAACAGATTTGCTTGGGCCTTTGGGTGTTTCACCTCTTCTCATTCTTTTATGCCATTGACTTTTCTCCACAAGATGCACACACACCATGAGGTGGCTAGGACATGGTGCATTCATCTGCAGTCATCACCCTATCCCTGAAAACATGCTCCACTTCTGACCTTTATACCCGTCGCTTTACTGCGGCTCACTCAGCCAGAGTCTTTGATGGTGGAATTTCTGCTGAGGTCCTTGCTTCTGTTGCTCTTCTTTTCCTTCCAAGCTTGCCAGATACGGCTCTGTGTTTGTGTCCTGACTGTGCATAGGCTTGCCTGCCAGTCACTATAACTGTATGCTGGGTGTCTGAGTCCCAGGGTCTGCCCCACCCTAACAGAACATCCTAGTAAATGGAATTGAGATCTATGTCCTGGTAGCTTCCTCCTGTCATCCCCAGTTTTGTTTTCTGTATCTATACAGATTAGGGTTAATCTGCTTACAGGAAAAGTCTTCAGGCTTTCGAAGACAACTGACATAACTCTTGGGAGTTTTAGCATCCCCGGACTATACATCTTCAATTTCTTCAGTGATCAGCAGCGTCTCACATGGTACAGCTTCTAGATCAATCACATTTTGATTTATACTTCTTGGGCAGGCTGCAGTTTATCATTGTTGACATTTTGGGACCATGACAAAGCAGTAAGGAAGATGTTTTTGATCAGTCTAGGCTCTGTGTGTGTGTGTGTGTGTGTGTGTCCTAAGTCATACAATGCTGGTTCCTGACAAATTGACTCAGAGATATTGTCGACCTCAAAAGTAGGGCTCCTTACTTTTAGATTGCTAATCTTCCTAGTTAGTCTTCGTGCAATGTCAGGTTGATCGAACCCACTTCAAGTATCTTGTGACCACCTACCATATTACTTAACAACGCTACCTCATTTATATTGTATGCAGAATCTGAGGCACAGCTGGTTTTGTTTCGCTTGGAATGTTTTTAAAGGAGTCTGGATCTATTACAATTGAGTAGCTAAGCAAAAAGGTTGTTCCAATTCAGCTTCCTTTTCAAATCTTGTTTCTTTTTCTGTCTCTAAAATGTTATCGAGTGCATTAATCAGCTCTTGCTGCAGTAACAAATGACATCAAGTTTCAATATGTTATAACAATGACATTTAATCTCCTGCTATGACTCTACTCCAGGCTGTGGATTTGCTTCAAGGTTTTTCCTCAGTGTGGATGGTGAGTCTCCACATGTCTTCTCAGACATGAGATTCAGGCTAAAGGAGCAATCCCTACCTGACACAGGCTGTTCTTTTGTGGCACAGGCTAGGAATAGGGGGCTGGTGGAAATGTACGATGCTTCTTCTGCTTCTGGTTGGAACTGGAATTCCACGGATTTTCTATTGGTGAGGCACATGACCAAGCTCAAAGTTAATGGAGTGGGATGTATATTCCTTTCATTGAAGACAGGTAAGTCACATGGCAAAGGGTGAGGTTGCATATAAAGGAGGATATGAAAAGCTGTGACAATAATATAACTTCTCTCACTATGTACTACTATGTACTAGGCGAAGCAATTGTATTATAATTTTCTTTTGAGGCTGTTTCTTCTGGAATGGGCAGAAGTCTGTGCATCTGATATATAAACTTAGAGACTCTGATGTGCTCATTCCTGTACTTCTACAATTAATTCTGTAAAGTTATGAATATTGATTTCTTTTAATGACTAGTATAAATCCAAAATTCATCTGCTTTTGACACCAAGCACAACAAAACAATAAAAAGTCATTCTAACCTCATTTGCTAGAAATAAACAAATATATATATATATTTAACCTTATGAAGATAATTGAGTTTTTTTTTACCTGGTCCAGGACATTTCTGCTTAAAAAAGTTTCCCACTCTGCTTCTCTGTTTGTCAACACTTCAGGGGTTGAGAATATTATCTGTGTACATATTTGGCAGAAACTGTTGTGAAAACACTCTCAGGGGAATGCCTGGCATCTACTTATCGGGAGAATTGAGGAGAAGCTTGTTCGGAGATCTGATTATTCAGCGCTGAGATACCACATCTCTCCTCCAACACCACAGTCATAGATGATATCACAGCCTGATGTAACTTTCCACTCTTTCCTCCCCCTGATCCCAGGTCCAGGGGCTCTGGTCTCTGTGCGGGGTCCTGTGTTACTCATTGTACATATGGCAATATGAACAAAACCAGAGCCCAGGGAAATGCAAAACTCTGCACTGATCAGATTTTATTGGGGGAACAATTCTTTCGGAAGGGACAAATCACACAAGAAAATCAGTTAATTTTTCCATGCAATTAGAAAAGGTTTAAGAAATTGCGTTAAATTAATCATTGCCAAAAGTATTTAATGAGTTTCTACTATGTGCTTAACTCAATGGTAGCTGTTGTGGCCATAAGAGAAATTACTACAAGGCAGAGAATATCAGGAATTGGGCCCCCGGCCTCCATCTTCCAAGCCAGCAGCACACCATCATCTATCCTCTCTGTCCTCCTGACCCCCTCTAATAAGGACCCATGTGATTACATCAGCCCATTCATTTAATCCAGGGGTAATATCCCCATCTCAAGATCCTTAATTTGATCACCTCCACAGGATCCCCTTTATAATGTAAAGGAACGTAGTCACAGGTTTTAGAGATTAGGATGTGGGCACCCTTGGAGGGGTTATTCTTCAGCCCACAAACCTTTTTCATACTCTTTAGACATATCTCTTCATAGTCCCACACTATGGCATACTTCTACCTCTTTCTTTCTTTTTCTGAAAATACTTGGCTCAGCCTTTCTCCATACCCTCCCTCCAAAGTTCCATCCCTAACTACCAACAAAAACGTAACCAGAACTACATTTGCCCACTGTTCTTCAAGAATACCCTTGGTAGAGTAATTCACTCAGCTACTTTCAGATGAGCAACTCCGGGGCCTGAGCACTGAAGGGACATATCCAAGCCCACACACTGGGGTAATGTGGTATTGTGGGTCTCCCTTCCTCCACCCTGGGCCCTCCCTACTGCTCTGTATTTAAGAAACTAATAATACACTATATGTTAATTAATTGAATTTAAGTAAAATTAAGTTTAAATTAAAAAAAAAAAAGAAAGTGAATGGAGCTACCTACATTTTCTTTGTATGATATCACTCCCATGCCAGGCTTGGAATGATCCCCAAAGGAAAATAAGGCATTTGCCCATTTTTTTAATGTGGTAATGTTCCTTTAAAATATATTTTTCTTTCCTAGGAGCTAAAGGAATGGACAGGGGTGTTTAATGTACCTCAGAACTCTTCCTGGTGGCTTGACCTCAGTGGGCATTTCCTCACCCCAGTTTGGAGAAGCATGGCTCTTGTAGGAGTCTTCCAAATGCTGTTCTTCACATGATTAACCAGCTGGCTTCCCCAGCGTTGCTCAGGAAAATTGTTCAGTAGGTACATCCCTTCAGTTACTCTCACCAGCGAAGCTAAACACAAATCAATAACTGGATAAAACTGACTTTGTGCCTTTGGGGGTGGAGCTCATATTTGAAACTGTTTTGTTTTCTCTATTCACTTTGTCTAAACCAATACCCAGGACTCTTTTGTACTGTGGATTCATTATTCCGGATGCCAGTCAGCTCTCTCTTTGAGATTCCCTCCACTGCTCCTAAAGGAAATTTCTACTCTTCTAAAGAGTCTGCATTTTAAGTCAGATAATTTCAAGTGGACCCTTCAAGTTTTGATAATGGCCATTTTTATGTGATACAGCCATAAACAGACAAGTGGACAGAATCTTAATTTTAATCAATGTAGGTCATTTTCCATGCTCCATGAACTTCCAGCTCTTAACAAAGCCTGACTCTGCACACCCAGCCCCACTCTACTCTTTGTTTGTGCTGTTCTCAATACACACCATCTGCTTTAATGGGCTCGGAGCATGTAGTAAATGTCTGGCACCATGTGTGCAAGATGCAGGGACAGAAGGAGGAAGAAGATGGCCCTATTCCTCCAAGAGTTCCTGAGTTGGCCAGGAGGGTGGGCTTGCCAAGTAAGTGACCATCTAGTGTGATACAGTATGTCTCCTCACTGATTACAATGATTTTACTTCTTAGCCTTTTTTTTTTTTAAGATTTTATTTATTTATTTGACAGAGAGAGACACAGCGAGAGAGGGATCACAAGCAGGGGGAGTGGGAGAGGGAGAAACAGGCTTCCCACTGAGCAGGGAGCCCGATGCGGAGCTCGATCCCAGGACCCTGGGATCATGACCTGAGCCGAAGGCAGATGCTTAATGACTGAGCCACCCAGGCGCCCCTTCTTAGCCTTTCTTTTTGCTGTTTTTCTAACCTTTCCCCCCTCAGCCATCCACATTTTCATGTTCTTTTGGAACCCAGCTCATACTCGATCTGCCATTAAATGTGTGTTAACCACTTGGGACTCCTCTTCTCTGATTTCCTATGGAGCCCCCAAGTCAGCATGTATTTTTCAATGCTTTGCACAGATTGTTATATACTTGAGAACTAGGGTCTCCTTAAAACCCTCCAATTTTTGAAAGAAAATGAAATCTAAATTCCTTACAATGGCCTCCAGGGCCCTACACAGTCTGGTGTCTACCTCACCCCTGAATTCATCCCTGCCAGCCTTCTCCTTGGTGCAGCCATGCTGTCCTCCTTTCTGTTCTTGAAACACAGCAAACTGCCCATTATTTCAAGGGTTACACTTCTTCCTCAACCTGGGATCTCTTACCCCAAGTCTTTGCATGGCTCTGTCCTCATGATTCCAGTCTCAGCTGGGTTGTCGCCCTGCAGGCAGAGGCCCTCCTGAACTACCTATGCTAAAAGCAGCCCTGTCTTTTGTACTCTTTCCCTCATGTTCGTTCTATCTATCCATCCATCTGTCCCTTTATCTACCTATTTTTGAGTAATTTATCCCTATTTGATATTTATTTGTTTCTGTTTTCATTGTCTGTATTCTCCCTCTAGACTGCAAACTCCTTGAAGGTAGGGATTTTGTCCATCTTGTTCTTTGGTGAGTCCCTAGTGACCACACCTGGGACTGGCACATAGCGGGTAATCAAGAAATATTTGTAGAATAAAGATTCCTCCACAGTGCTTAGAAGACAGTTGGGCACAAAGTATTTCTTTATAAAAGATATAATTTATAATAGCAATTTGTAATAATCCTTGTGATCTTGAGATATCTATTGCAATGTAAGATGATTAATTAGTCTTTGTGCATAAAATTACAGAACATAAAACTAGAGAAATCAACTGGTCCAACTCTCAGATTTTACAAATGAGAAAATCCTCTTTTTGTTGAATGCCTTCACAAATCCCTTTGGGAAACTAAATTATCTATAACTAAGTACGTCTAATTATAAATAAATTATCTCTCTATGTTTTTGATTCTTTTATGTTCATTAAGAGAAGACTGAATGAAAAATACACAATACTAAAATATTAAAATCCACTTAAGGTTAGAGTCGTACTTTTTGATATAGCTGTTCCATGCAGCAACTGGTAGACCTCTGTTTTTTACCCAACCAGAGCAGCAAAAACCTCCTAAATCATAAAGGATGCACCATAGAAGAGAAGTATATTTTTTAGTTTGCTTCATTGCTTTTTTTTCCCCATCTGGTAGGAAAATATTTGAGACTTTTGATAGCCTGGGAATTTAACATGTTTTTGAAAAATAGAGATGTGCTTTGCCCTGTGGGTGCAGTAATCATGTCTAACTTCTGAGCCTCTTTTGAGAACGGTGCCTGCGCAGAGTTGGTTAGTCTGCAGGCCCTCAGGGTACATTCTGGATCCACAGCCCAGAGAATTCTTCTTTGGGGCAGATTCTTTTCCTGACTGTTATCAGTCATTTCCTTAGGAAATCTGAAAACTGGGAGTGCATCTTTCAATTCCAACAGCACTAATTCACAGAAAAATGCCAGGTTTCACTTGGGGACTTTGAAAAGAATTTCCAACCTACAAGCTATTTAGCTGAAAAGTGCTTGCTACCAAACTGTTGAGTTCAAATTTTTCCAGGCTGCAAGTTCTTGAGTTTGAATGTATTCCTCATAGAGCACAGCAAAGAGCAACTATTAATACAAATACAAATGTTAAATAATATGAAACAATATGTCCATTATTACAAGTATTCAAAGAAATGCCAAAAAAGGAAACATTTTCACTTATTAACATGGCAAAGTTTAAAAAAACCCACTCATTCCTGATGATGGGGATACTTCCATACACTGATGATGGGAGTATAAACTGCCATAAATGTTTTTGGAAAGTAAATTTATCATGTGGAGATAACCAGGTGCAAAATTCTTTTCAAGGGCATCTATTGTAATATTATTTATAGTAGTAAAAACTGGAGACAATCTAAATGCCTAAAACTAAGGATGGAGTTCAATCAATTATGAGCTATTCAAAGAATAAAATACTAAGCTAACATTAAAATATGATTCTAAAATAATATTTAATGACACAAAAAGTATTCTCTGGATATATTAAATTAAAGCTACTATAAATAAAGGATATAGAACTGAGTATTGAGTGTGATCCAATTTCATTCTCTCCTTCTGAAGGCAGTGTGCCAAAATGTTAAAAATATGGACCTAAGTGTGGTGGTGGGAATGATTTCTATTTCATTTTTTCCCCCTGTGGGCAGTATGTATTCCTTTAAAATCAGAAAAGAAATATTTAATTAAAAACCAAAACAGAACACAGAGGATCCCAGAACAATGAGCATGCTCCTACTTCTGGCCATGAAGAGATATCGTGATTTCCATAGTTAACGTGTCGTGTCTATGCATCTTTATTATGGAAAACTGTTTTAGGATCTGTTCCTCCCATAAAATTAGATTAGCCATTATCATTACAGTTCTTTTCACTTTGGAGATAGAATTTTCAGGGCCAGGGAAAGCTAGGACTTCGTTACAGTATCAGCTTCACACAGCAGGCTTGGATCACCAGAAACCTGGAGGTGGGATTCTCCCAGTTGCTACACAAAGCTCAGGCCAACCTCCCTGCTGGGAAGATAGAATCTGCCCCTAAAGCAAACAACTCAGTCCTATGACTTTGTTTTTTCATAGCTTGGTTTCCTTTCTTTCCATGTTGATCATCCCCTAAAGGCAACTAACTCAGATAATTTCATGGACTATTGTAAGAATTCTAATTATTTCTAGGATGTTCATCTTATAAAACAAACAAGTAAAAACATTCTTCTTCACCCAAACACCCTGCCCTCTTTATATATTGCCACACGAAAGCGCCTGTCCTAGGGGCTATCTCCACTTTTTTATGTCTTGTCAGTCATTGAGCCTCTCCATTCTGTCTTCCACATCTTTCTTGTCACCAAAACTGCTTTTGCTGAGGTCATCAGTGGCTTCCATGGTGCTAAACCCAATGAACGTATTTTAACCCTCAACTCTCTCACCTGAGCTGTCAGAGGCATTCAACACAGTTGTTTAAGTCCCCCTTCTCAAAATACTCTCATTTCATCACTAAGAGATTTGTATTTCATCTTTTTTTTTAAAGATTTTATTTATTTATTTGACAGAAAGAGACACAGCGAGAGAGGGAACACAAGCAGGGGGAGTGGGAGAGGGAGAAGCAGGCTCCCCGCAGAGCAGGGAGCCCGATGCGGGACTCGATCCCAGGACCCTGGAATCATGACCTGAGCTGAAGGCAGTCGCTTAACCAACTGAGCCACCCAGGCGCCCTTGGATTTCATCTTATAGCAGTGAGAGCTATGGGTTGTGTGTGTGTGTGTGTGGGTGGGTGGGTGGGTGAATGTCACATTCACTGGACGGTGACCTCCTACCATTCTTTTAGAAATAAGCTCTTGTGATTTTTTTTCTTCTTAAGTGTAATAGGATTTTAAAAGAAAGAACACAACCCCTAGAATACCCTTACTGCTGGTACTTTTTTAGTTCTCAGTATGGTGTCTACTATTACATGGAATCACAGAATGAGATTCTGGTGTGACCATGTATTGGTCAGCATGAGTCAATATCAAGAAACCATTGTGCCTTGATGCCTGGAATGTCTTTGCTGAAAGAGTGGTCTCAAAGAGTAAAGAGACATGAAAAAGCAATGTGACAATTTGCTTGACAAATATGAACAAGAATAAAAATATTCCTTGGGGTAGAGCATCCAATGGTTTATAGACTTTCAGGTCTACCTGGACTGTTTGGCCATCTCTGCACCTGACCCATGCTTGGAGCTGACCTGTCTGAAGCTGTTGCCTTCTCTGAGATTGAAGCTCAGGTTGAAAATGTAAAGGCCCCTTGCCTAGGCTGGTGGATCTGCTGCTCTGGTGTCTTTGACCTCTTTCCTTCCCCCAGAAGACACCTGCCCAGATCTGACCTATTCTTTTATGCCTTCTCTACAAGAGAGGGCCATGATGCCTGCTGTTTAGAATCAACCCAAAAAAAGCCCATTGCCCTATCATCATCATCAGTGGACCATCAGTGAGGTCCACGAACCCATGGTTCCTCTATCTGTAAGAAGCACAATCTCTCTAGAACCAAGGGGGTGGGAAAAGAGATATGCTAAATTACTTTTTATATTTTGACAACTGAAGAGTATGCCAACAAATGAGTCTCTGCATTCAGAGCCTAGTATAGAGAATGCTTAATTGGTTCCACCTGCCATAAGCAAGGGCTGAGCATATAAGTCCTTCCTACCTGCGGTTTGGATCTGACCAGAACCCCCATTCCATTCAGTTCGTGAAGAAACTCCAAGTAGAAAGGGGTGAACTACCCTTGGGCACATCAAAGGTTTGAAAGAGTTTCCTTTATTATTTTGGATTCTGAGTCTCATTTTGTTTCCAGTAGATAAAGGGTTAAATAGACAAAAAGAGAGTTTCTTACTGTGATGCTAAAAACTGAGAGGTTAAGTTGTCATATATCTAAAATATAAATCATAGTACTTAAATAAGAGTGTCTTCCCTCTCTGCCTTCTATGTTTGCACACCTGAGGTAGAAATATTTGCCTATCCCCTCTTATGTGCCAAATACTGCCCATGCCTTATCTTGGGTAACCCTCACCTAAATATTAGCATCACTTATATGATGTTTACTATGTACCAGCCATGAGTTTATATATATATATGTATATATATATATACATATATATATATATTTAAAAAAAAGATTTATTTATTTGAGAGAGAGCGAACATGTGAGTGTGAGCAAGTGTGAGTGGGGGAGGGGCAGAGGGAGAGGGAGAGAATCTCAAGCACGCTCCACGCCCAGCACAGATCCCAACACGGGGCTCGATCCCATAGACCTTGAGATCATGACCTGAGCAGAAATCAAGAGTCCGACACTAAATGACTGAGTCTCCTAGGTGCCCCTATATTACTTTTACAACCACACGAGTCACACTAATATTTTTAACCACCTCCACATTAAAGATGGGGAAACTGAGGCACAGAGCAATGAATGCAGCTCCTAAATGGCAGAGCTGAGCTTTGAGTGCAGGCTGTGTAGTTCCAGACCACCTAGAGCAGCCCTGTTCAGTAGAGCTCTGTGATGATGGAAATGTTCTTTGTGCTGTCTGCTATGGGTGCTGTCTGGTTGCCACTAACCACACGTGTCTATCAGGCACTTGAAATGTGGCTAGTGCAACTGAAGGAATGAATTTTAAGTTGTATTTAGTTTTAATTACTTTAACTTTAAATGGCCACATGTGGCTAGAAGCTATAGAGTGTGCACTTAATAACTTCCAAAATAACATCAGAAAGGTAGTGGTATCCTTTACAGAAGAGGACACTGAGTGTCAGAAAAGTTAGGGGATTTATCCAAGGCTTGGAAGCCAGAATGTGGAAAAGCCAGGATGCCAGCCTCTAATGCCTCATGCTCTGGTCACTAGAGATGCACACCCTACCCTCTGGCTCTGCATCTCTTTCCAAATAGGATCCGAAAGCATATCTTTCTTCCTTTACCTTTATCAAAGTCTTTTTCCTTTCCTCTATTATTAATGCAGTAACAGTAGAAGAGTACCACGTGGTGGCAAAACATCATGCAACATGTGTGGGGGAGGTGACGTGGCCCCACAGAGTCTCATTGGCCAAACTGGAATAGCTTAATTTGGTAGTAAGCTGTGTACTCATTCTTAACATTCTTGAAGGCTTATCCCAAACTATTCTTTTGTTGTCTTTTTCTTCTCTGTTATTCTTCTCTTCAACCCACCCCAATTCTCCCATGATTAGTACCAAAATATATGCTGCAGAATCAAACAGCCTTTGGCTAAAAGTACTAAAGTTTTATCTACTTCAAGCTTTGCTATTTATTCCCCTATTCCCCAAACAAACTTCTTCCAATTAAGTTCACGTTGGCTACTATTATCATTAAAGAAAAAAAAAATACAATCATTTATGGCTTAGAAGACTGTCACTTTCTTTTAAGCATGGTTTTGAATAAACCAAACTTATGTTAACTCGTGGTGAGCCAAGCATAGTGTCTTGTACCCAGTAATCTCTCAACAACAGTTAACATTACATTGATTTGCCTTTTTCTACCTTCCATTAGTGACTTAGGGATTATCTGAATAGGAAACCTCACTTCAACCATTGGGCATGAACAGAGAAAACAGAACTCTGTTCAACAAAGAAAAACCAAACTTAAATACTGGTGCACCCAGGCTTAAAGCACCCAGGCAATCCCTTTTGGCTTCAGAAGAGAAGAAATGCTGTCACTTGTCAGATAGCAGTCTGCCCATCTGATCACAAGATGTGATCACTGTCTTATCTGGAGACAAAGACTCATGCAGGTCCCAGACAGAAGGAGGCAGAATCTAATGTTTCCTGATGGGGAGGAGCACACCAGTATTTCCAATGACCTGGAAAGTCAGAGTCCATTGGAAAGCAGCTTGAGAAGAGACACAGGCAGGACTCTCTTAGAACATTATAAAAATGGGGAGAAAGGGCAACTGTATTTGGGTCTGCTTGATGCTTCTAACTCCCCTGTGATATACCCTGGACTTGGAAGATCTTAAATGATGATTGAGCTATGCCAGTACAACCAACCTGATGGTACTTAGAAATCCAGAACATTAACGTCAATTAGTGTTCTCATTTCCACTGACTCACTTAGAGGGAACGAGTTCATATGGTAGTACAACAGAAGAGAAAAATAAGAAGGCCTTTTATAATTTCTCAAGATATGACATCCAGCACTGTAGTTTTAAACAGAGGCTCTTTCTACTCCCAATCAGACCTGCAAGCCACTTCTTCGAGCAATCCCACTGTCAAACTGTGCTGTTCCCTTGTGCATCCACCTAGAAAGCAATCAGAGGGGAGGCCCCTCACACAAATGGACAGCTGACCCTAGAAGGTGATTTGGAGCAGCTTTTCACTAGTCCAATCATTTTTCTTGTCACAATAAAGGTTGGACTTGAACTAGTATTGTTGGCGAGAGCCATAACACCATGAATAATATCACATGCAGGTGGATGAGTCTTTCAAGCTAGACTCCCAGGGGTTCTCAACTCTTTAGGATCATTTAGAAGCATTTGAATCACCTGGGGAGCTTCAAAAATAACAGTGTCCAGTCTCACTTCCAAGAGATGTACATTTAATTGGTCTGAGGTAGGAACCAGGCATTGGTGATGTTGGAGAGCTCACCAGATGATCCCAGTGCGCAGCCAGAGCTGAGACCACCATACAGAGCAACCAGCAGCCTCAGGTTGTCAGGAGCTCCCTTCCCTCCCCCTTCCCCTCCTCCTTGCTGTCTCCTGCAGTGACTCAATGAGCCAAATAGAGTAGCTTCTACTTTTGAAGGGGGGTTGTTTTGTTTTGTGAACATAAAAATATTTTCCATCCTTTGTAAACAAAACAATCTATACCTATTGTAAATAATTTCAGACAATTTGGAGAGGTCTAAAAAAGAAAGCCACAAACCACTTCATTACCTCCCACTAGAGAGAAGAACTATTTTGGTATATGACTTTCTAGAATGTTTTCTAGACATAAGTATTTTTTTTAAAACACACACACACTTTTACAAAATTGAGACACTATTTTATGATCTTTCTTTTTTTCATTAGTGTATCAGAGGTATCATTCCGTGACAGTAAATGTAGATAAATGCCACTTTACAGAGCTGTAAGAGTTGCTCATTTCATGTATATTCAATAATTAGTGTAACCCTTTTTAAATGGAAATTGAAGCTCTTCTCATTATGTTGCTCTTATAAACAATGTTTCAGTGGACATATATTTTGCAGACATTTTGTATAACCCCTTACTCTAAGTTCCTAGAAGTGGAGTTACTCTAAGTTCCTAGAAGTGGAGTCACCAAGTTAATAGGTACGCATCTTTGCCAAACTGTCCTTTCAAAAGATTGCACTACTTTACATGCTCCCCAGGATAATATGCCTATGCTCTACTTAGTGATCCTGGGTACGTTAATGTATGTAAATATCACCTGAGCATCTTGTTAAAATGCAGTTTCTGCTTCTGTAAGTCTGAGATGGGGCCTGCGATTCTGCATTACTTTTTTTAAGGTTTTATTTATTTTTTGGGAGGGAGAGGCAGAGGGATAGAATCCCCAAGCTGACTCCCCACTGAGCAGGGAGCCTGACAGAGGGCTCCATCCCATGACACATGAGATCACGACCTGAGCTGAAACCAAGAGTTGGACGCTTAACCGACTGAGCCACCCAGGCGCCGTGCGATTCTGCATTTCTTTTTCTTTTTTTTTTAAGATTTTATTTATTTATTTGAGAGAGAGAATGAGATAGAGAGAGCATGAGAGGGAGGAGGGTCAGAGGGAGAAGCAGACTCCCCGCCGAGCAGGGAGCCCGATGCGGGACTCGATCCCGGGACTCCAGGATCATGACCTGAGCCGAAGGCAGTCGCTTAACCAACTGAGCCACCCAGGCGCCCGCGATTCTGCATTTCTAAGAAGCTTCCAGAAAATGCCTGTGCCTGTACAGTTGGTCTGCATGTAGCAGCAAGCCTCCATCCTACCTCTGGGCCTTTGCAATAGCTGTTCCCGTTGCCTGTTTTGCTCCTCCCCTTCTTTGCTTAGCTCAGTTGTTCCCCTGCACATGAGAATCACTTAGGAAACTTAAAAAGGCAAAAGCACAAACACAGTTCCTCAGCCTTTTCTATGGAGTTACTGAATCCCTATCTCTGGGAGTGGGGACCAAGAATCAATATTTTAAACAAAAAATAAACCACACTATTGGAACGGCTGGTTAGGTTGTTCCTATTGATCCCCAGGCCTCACCCTGCATGTCACTTCTGATCCATGAGTGAGTTTGGACTCTATCCCCCCCACTATAAACTTCTTTATCACTCTGCACTTCTCCTTTGGAGCAAGTACTCCATGTAATACATGAATTGTGTCCTTATTCATTAGAGTCTGTGTCCCTTTTAGTCTTTGAGTTCCATGAAGGCAGACCTGTGTCTCTCTTGGATGCTCAGGGCCTGCTGGAAAGTAGGTGGCACTCAGGACACAGGTAAGAATAAATGAGTAGACATACCTTATAAGACACTTTGTAAATATTTTCATAGTCAATTGTCCTAAGTCTGTAAGGCAGGAAGTGCAGGTATGTCCCCATCTTGCAAATGAAAAGACAAAAGTTTGGAGAGAGAAAGTGACTCATTCGTTGTTGACACAGCTTGAGGTAGACCTGGCCACTGGCCTTCTGCACACCAGGCCAGCCCCTCTCTGCCTATCCAGGCTGCTCCTCTATAGCTTTTATACTCAGCCCATGTGAAGGACATTTGTTTAAGTGTCCCCAGTGTGACACTTATTATGATCTCAGAAATTAAAAATGTTAACAGTTATCCCCACCTGACATCCTAGAGAGATGCACTTAGTTTGAACAGTGACATGAAGATTGCATCCTTTGAGAATAAACAGTGGTTACCCTGGTCACTTCCACGTTATACTTTTTAAATGTGAGCAAGGGGTCGGGGGATAAAACATATGTAGACAAATCAGCAAAAATCAGCTTCCTCCCAAACCCACAGAGGCAGGGGGAGTCTGAATGAGAGTGAAGATAGGAAAGCAGTTTAAGCTTTTTACAATGAAATCTTTATAATTTCGGGGGCAGAGGCCCGATGGGTGAAAGCTTCAGTCTAGGGAAATGCCAAAGCTGGGCTTGCTGTGCTTTTACTTTTTGGTGATTTTATGTGCAGAGGGGAAAAGAGGAAGACCTAGGGCTATAATTAAGTGATATTTGCGACCAGTGTGTTTAATGAGGGGTTGATCCGAAAATAGGTCAATGGATCTCAATTTGTTAAGCTCCACTGCCACCTTTTACTACAGCACACATCGCACCACGAACATGATGGAGCATTACAACTATGCCTATCCCGACATGAGATTCATAGACAATATAATCAATCCACAGATATTACTTAAGAAAAATCAATACAGTGCACTCATAATATGAAGAAGAACTGGAGGGCAATTGATTTATAAGAAAAATGCTCTTCAAACTGTAAATGCTCAAACACCATATAATGAAGTACTCAAACTTGCATCCATGCATTAGAGTCCCTGTGATTTCAACAGCCACACATGATCAAGTGGTGGAGTGTTGGTGATTCAAATGCTACTGATGAGCCCTTAGGCATGAAGTGATTTTGTGAAATGGTGAACAACTCATGTAAAATTCCAAACTAAACCTAACACCATCTTCCCTTGATTTATATGTTAGTTGCTTTTCTGAAAAATTCAGCATGTATACATTTTTAAAATTCAGCACATATAATGCACATGCCACAAAATTCATCCTTTTAAAGGGTGTAATTCAGCAATTTTTAGCATATTCACAGAGTTGTATGACCATCACAGTGACCTAATTTCAGAACATTTTTATCACCTCTCCCCCAAAAGAAACCCATATCCATTAGCAGTTACTCCCTATTGCCCCTTCCCCCAACTCCTGGAAAACACCAATCTACTTTCTGTCTCAATGGATTTGCTTATTTTGAACATTTCATATAAATGCAATATTATAATATGTGGATTTTTGTGTCCATCTTCTTTCATTATAATGTTTTCAAAGTTCATCCATATGAACATGTATCAGAAATTCATTTCTTTTTATGGCTGTATAAAGTTCCATGGCGTTGATATACCACATTTTGTTTATTCATTCATTAGTTGATGCCATTTGGGTAATCTACATTTTTTTGGCTATTATGAATAATGTTGCAATGAGAATTTGTGCACAGATTTTTGTATGGACATATGGTTTCAAGTCTGTTGGCTATATACTAGGAGTGGGATTTCTAGGTCATATGGCAACTCTATGTTTAACATTTTGAGGAACTGCCAGACTGTGTTCCAAGGCAACAACAGTATTTTATGTTCCCATCAGCAATATTTGAAGTTTTCAGTTTCTCTCCATCTTCATCAACACTTGTTATTGTCCGTCTTTTTTACTATAACCGTCTTAGTGAGTGTGAAGTGATATCTCATTGTGGTTTTGATTTTCATTTCCCTAATAATTAATGAGTATCTTTTCACATGCTTGTTGGCCATTTGTATATCTCCTTTAAAGAAATGTCTATTCAAATCTTTTGCTCATTTTTAAATTTGTGTCATTTGTCTTTTTGTTATTGAATCATAAGAGCTCTTTATATATTCTGGATACTAGACCCGCACCAGATACATGATTTGCAAATATTTTCCCCCATTTCATGGCTGTCTTTTCACTTTGTTTATGGTGTAATTTGCATTGCAAAAGTTTTTGATTTTAATGTAGTCTAATTTACCTCTTTTCTCCTTTTATTGCTTATACTTTTGGTGTCATATCCAAGAAACTATTGCCTAATCCAAGGTTACAAAGACTTATGCTTATGTTTTCTTCTAAGAATTTTGTAGTTTTAACTCTTACAGTTAGGTCTTTGATACATCCTGCATTAATTATTGTATATGATCTGAGATGAGTCCAACCTCATTCTTTTGCATGTGGTATCTAGTTGCCGCAGTACCTTTTGTTGAAAAGACTATTTTTACCCCATTGGATTGCCTTGGTGCCCTTGATAAAATCAATTACCCTTAAATGTGAGGGTTTATAGCTGAACTCTCAATTCTATTCTATTGATCTATACATCTACCTAGCATATATAAAATTTGCACACAACATTTACATGTATGATGGAATTATAGTTCCGAATTCAGACAATTATTAACAGATTTTCACCTGTATGATTGTCTTGTGGAACATTTGAAAATCACGTGGGAGGCAAGGCAATTCTTCTTTGTGTGGGACTGTGCTGCCCATTGCAATACATCTAGCATCTAACAAAATGTCAGTGTGCCTCCAATCATTTTGACAATTAGAAGATCTTGTAAATATCTAGAACAACCCTCAAAAGGTAATGCCACCTTTGAGAGCCACTTCTTTAAAGTTACTTTCTGCACTCTTCAGTATCTTTCTTTCTCTGCCTCTTTAGCCCATCTCCTACATGGCTAAAATATGAGTCTTTCCAGGTTATTCCTTCCTTGAAAGTTTCAATGACTCCTTATGTCATGTGAGGTGAAGTTCAAACTTTTCAACCTGGCCCACTGACGCCATTACCCTTCAAATCCTCATCCTGTATGCCATCTGGCCTCTGGAACTGGCCTTGCCACTAGACACTGCCCTTCTGTTGGGCACAGCGACAGCTCTTTGGAAATCACATTCATCTTTTGGGACCAACTTCATCAGCTCCTCTGTAAGACTTGTGGGTCTTCACTCCAGCTGGTGCTTCCCTGCCTTGAGCTCCCAAAACACCTTTGGGAAACTTCTATTCCGGCATTTATCATTCTGAAATTCAAGAGCTGGATTCTTTTCTGCTGCTGGCTGTAAATGCCCTACCTTGTTCATCTTGGCAACCCTGGCTCCACCTAATGCCTGGCATACTGTTGGGGTCAGTGAATTTTGATTGAAAGAATGAATCCACAGTATTACCATAAGTTCTTACTGCTCCAGGTCTCCTGAGACATTGATTAGCCTTGCAGCTCATAAAGATTTATGGCCATTTATTTATATCATGTACCTGCCTTTATTTGAGAAGATAGACAGGGGTCTTTATGTATAATTTCACGGAGTAGGGAAGGAAGCACCTGGTTCAAAACATTAACATTCTCCACCCCCCCCCTCATTATCATCACCAACAACAGAAAGTCTTTTAAATACTAGAAATTCTCTAACAAGTCAAAGCCTTTTTGTTTTATAAAGGAAAGAGGCAGTTTAAAACCCAAATGCCTCATGTAAGATATTCAAGTACAGTGGAAATGTCTGTTGGAAGATGAGCAGAGGCTATGGAGAGTTGAGAAGGCCCTGGGAATCTAAAAGGAGCCAGAGTGCAGAGGTCCCTACAAAGCAACAGTTGGAAGACTAAGTTTGTCTGAAGTGGCAGCTGCTGTGTTTAAGTGATTTGTTTATAAACATTGGCCCTGGAGTCAACCTTGGACACCAATCCTCCTGTGCTGGCTCTGATGCCTAAGCCACTGTTAAACACCTTTTTTTTTTTGGCATGACTTGACACTTTAAAATTATTTTTTTCTTTCCAAAATTAACACACATTAATTGAAAAAAATCTTTGAAAATATGGCTAAATAAAATGAAGCAACATCCATCATGAATTCCACTGCCTACAGATGGCACTGTGAATATTCTGGTGTACATGCTTTCAATAACCTTTTTCTCTCTCTCTTTTTTTTAACCCCTCTTTGGTGTGACTCTGATAGTCGGTCATTGGGGAAAACTGTGAATTTGAAAGCTGAAAAAGAAAACAAAAAGCAAGATCAAGAAAAGTATAAACAAAAAGCTTTGCAGAGTTTGTCAGCTCTTCCCCATCTGGGACTGCGCTGGGCATGGCTAGGAGTGATTAGAATATTGATTCTATTACATCTTGCATTGCCCAGGCTTGATGTCAGTAATGCAATTCAGAATGACCTGAACAAAATTAACTGAGTCAGATGGTAGCTCCTGGCTTCTTAAACTGAGGAGAAATGATTTTTGTAAGGGTTATTAATTCAACATATTCTCCTCTGTGTCCATGTTTCATTTGTTCAGTACGAAATCCAAGGTTCCATGTTGAAAATGCACCTTAAATGATATTCAGCATTTCCTTCTCCTCACTGGGGGGCTTTTCTTTCAGCTCCACTAGGCTTGTGCAGTGTCCCTGGTATGGCCTCCTCCTTTCTTGCCACAGCCCTCACTCATGTCAGCCTTCGTGAGCCACAGCTACTCTGACCACTTCTAACAGGAAGTTAGATCATCTACTGCTTTCAGTTCCCCCCTCTCCATCCTCTGGCCCAGCACAGACACAGCTCCCAAAGCCCAGCCCTGGTTAGGCTCTTTGCTCTTTGCTCAGAAACCTTCAACAGTTCCTTTAATGCAAAAAGAATGAACTTCACGTCCTTAGCAGGGTATTTGCCCCAGTGTGCCTTCCCAGTCTTTTATTCTGTTACCCTCAGATGTCTCCAGTTGGAAAGTAATGTCTGCCAAGCACTTGAAAAATATATTGCTTTTTTAGCTAATTATGAAAGTTATGCTTTCATAATGTTCATTGTAGACAATTTGGAAAATGCAGGGAGTATAAAGAAGCAAATAATCACCCATATCCCATGCCTCGAATTAGCCACTGTTAACATTTTGGTGCAAAATGGTCCAAAATTATGCTCAAACTGTACATACAACATCACAGTCTTGTGTTTTTACTTATTTTATGTCTTGGATATTTGCTCAGATTACTCATTCTTATAAAATGTGATTTGAATCATTGTTCAGTGTTCCATTATATAGTTGTGCCATAATTTACTCAAACATCCATCTATTGTTGGGTGTTGTTAGTTGTTTAGGTTTCTATCAATTTTTATCATCATTATTATAAATAATTCTACAATGAATTTGCTTACCTATAAATCTTTGATTACATTTTTGCTGTTTGCTTAGAAGAGATTCCTAAAAGATGACAGCTTACATCTCTTTTACCTATTATTTTAATAATTGGCATATTTGTTTTATCTCTCCTACTAAATGTATGCCTATCCTGTGTAGAGTGGCACAAAGTTCTGTCCGGAGCAGGTGTACTACTTATGTTGGTTGAAGCAAAAGGCAGTTCACCTCCTGGGTCTCAGTTTTCCTTAGTAGTTTCCTTTGTTTGTAAAATGAAGCACTGAATTATGTTACCTTTTAGCAATGACATTCTATGGTTTTTGTACCTTCTGACTTGAGCTAATAATATTTATCTAAGATACTATATTCACAAATAGTTGTGATCACAGCTTTTTTTCTTTTTTTTTTTTTTTTTTTGGTATGGCTAGCTAATTTCCCATGGGGCTCAGGATGGCCTACGCCTGTATGAGGAGTGGGTCTAGCTGTTGACAGCAATATGACAAGTTGGGAAGTCCATGGGGTTTGTATTCCATCAGTGCTGGCTTCAGTTTCTCCTCTGTGTGAACTTGGGCAAAGTACCTTAGCCTCTCTGGATTTTAGGTCTTCTTCTATAAATGCTATTAATCATGCCTATTTTGCAGGGTTGATGGGAAAACTAAATGTGATAATGTATGTAGGGCTCCTTGTAATAGTGGGTTTTAATTGTCATAGCTATTATTGTAATATACATTTTAATGAATCATGTAGGCATCATGTGCTCTGGATGGTGACACAAAAGTTTGATATACTAGGGTTATTCTTCAAGAAAGGCATTAACCCTCTTTTTCAATAACAGCACACTAAGTGGTGAGTCACCATTTAAGCCTGTTTTCTGCATGTGTATTTTTAATAGCAGAGTCTGGACACAGGGCCTATTTGGGCACTCCCCAGAAAATGCAGAGGAACTAGGTTTTGATTTTGCCCCACCACAGACAGACGCAGACACACCAAAGGAAGCCAATTCATTGATATTTCAGGTAAATAATTTTAAGAACTACATTATTCTTGCTGAAATGTAGTTTACCAAGCTCTCCCACAATCCTATCACATATTTGTAACAAAAGTAAAATTAAAACCACTGAGGCACTGAGGAGAAAAACCATACATTACATCATTAGTTTTTGATGTAGTGTTCCATGATTCATTGTTTGTGTATAACACCCAGTGCTCCATGCAGAACGTGCCCTCTTTAATACCCATCACCAGGCTAACCCATCCTCCCACCCCCCTCCCCTCTAGAACCCTCAGTTTGTTTTTCAGAGTCCATCGTCTCTCATGGTTCATCTCCCCCCTCCAATTCCCCCCCTTCATTCTTCCCTTCCTGCTATCTTCTTCTTCTTTTTTTTTTTTTAACATATAATGTATTATTTGTTTCAGAGGTGCAGATCTGAGATTCAACAGTCTTGCACAATTCACAGCGCTCACCATAGCACATACCCTCCCCAATGTCTATCACCCAGCCACCCCATCCCTCCACCCCCCACCACTCCAGCAACCCTCAGTTTGTTTCCTGAGATTAAGAATTCCTCATATCAGTGAGGTCATATGATACATGTCTTTCTCTGATTGACTTATTTCGCTCAGCATAACTCTCCAGTTTCATCCATGTCATTGAAAATGGCAAGATTTCATCAGGGAAATCCATTTACCAAACTCTTAACAAGCACTGATTCTGTGTCAGCTGGGTGCTGGGGCAGGAGATGAAGGGGACTGTCCTCAGGCTTCTCATATTCAGTCGCTCCTAGCCTGTGTGGTGGAAATGTCATTGGATTGGGAGACGTGGACCGAAAGAGAGTATATGACCTAGTGGATAAGAGCAGAGATCTGGCTCCAACTACCTCCATTCAAATCCTGGCTCTGTCACTGACCAGCTGTGTGAGCTTGTAACCTGAACTCGTCACATGTCAGTTTGATATCTTCCTTTTGTAAAATGGGGGTAATAATAGCATCTTCCCCAAAAGTATTATTGTAAGATTAAATGAGATGTTCCATGGAACTTGCTTAGGAAATGCAGAGCATCAGGAAATACTGTTTATTACCAACTATTGAGAGGCAAGTCCTCTCTTTCCCACTGAATAGTTTTGTAATCTCAGGTAAGACTCATGCCTCTGAATCAAAAGGGAAAGAAGGGGGTTACTATCTTGGTTGGGCTGATTGGTCCTGACTGTCAAGGAGAAATTGCGTGTACAACGCACTGGGGGTAAGAAGGATATTGGGAATACAGGAGCTCCCCCCGTGTCCCCTGTCCCTTGGTCAATGCCAGTGGTAAACCACAACAACCCGATTCAGACAGGAGTTCTCTGAGCTTTGGTAGTCTCAATTTAGGAAAAAAGCTGGTGGGAGGGATTAACTACTTAAATTCCCTTTCAGATTTGCAATTCTTAAGTTCTAAATCCTCATTCTTTGCCTGGTTTGGGGATTAAGGTAATGCTGGCCTCATAGACATCTCCAAAAGCTAGTGAAACAAAAGCAAAAATGAACTTTTGGGACTTCATCAAGATAAAAACTTCTGCACAGCAAAGGAAACAGTCAACAAAACAAAGAGGCAACCCATAGAATGGGAGAAGATATTTGCAAATGACACTACAGATAAAGGGCTGGTATCCAAGATCTATATGAATCTATAAAAAACTTCTCAAACTTCTCAAACTCAACACCCAAAAAACAAATAATCAAGTCAAAAAATGGGCAGAAGAGATGAACAGGCACTTCTCTGAAGAAGACATACAAATGGCTAACAGACACATGAAAAAATGTTCATCATCATTAGCCATCAGGGAAATTCAAATCAAAACCACACTGAGATACCACCTTACACCAGTTAGAATGGCAAAAATTGACAAGGCAAGAAACAACAAATGTTGGAGAGGTTGTGGAGAAAGGGGAACCCTCTTACATTGTTGGTGGGAATGCAAGTTGGTACAGCCACTTTGGAAAACAGTGTGGAGTTGCCTCAAAAAATTAAAAATAGAGCTACCCTATGACCCAGCAATTGCACTACTGGGTATTTACCCCAAAGACACAGATGTAGTGAAAAGAAGGGCCATATGCACTCCAATGTTCATAGCAGCAATGTCCGCAATAGCCAAACTGTGGAAAGAGCCAAGATGCCTTTCAACAGATGAATGGATAAAGAAGATGTGGTCCATATATACAATGGAATATTACTCAGCCATCAGAAAGGGTGAATACCCAACTTTTACATCAACATGGATGGGACTGGAGGAGATTATGCTAAGTGAAATAAGTCAAGCAGAAAAAGTCAATTATCATATGGTTTCACTTATTTGTGGAACATAAGGAATAGCATGGAGGACATTAGGAGAAGGAAAGGAAAAATGAAGGGGGAGAATTAGAGGGAGAGATGAACCTTGAGAGACTGTGGACTCTGAGAAACAAACTGAGGGTTTTAGAGGGGAGGGGGTGGGGGGATGGGTTAGCCCAGTGATGGGTATTAAGGAGGGCACGTACTGCATGGAGCACTGGGTGTTATATGAAAACAATGAATCGTGGATCACCACATCAAAGACTAATGATGTATTGTATGGTGACTAACGTAACATAATAAAATAAAATAAAAAAAACCCCATTCTACTTCTAACTTGCTGTGTTTTGTACATGGAGGTATTGGGCAAATAGCCAGTTTTATTTTCAGATCACCATGGTAGATGTGAGTAGCTCAGTAATAAGGCTGCATGGCTGAAATTCAAATAGGAAACACACCCACTTCATACGAAAAATGTCAAATAACAGAGTTAAACATGATGTTTTTCCTACAATGTCATTCTGAATGGAGAATTACAAAGTTGGATTTCAATGATGGGGCTTTTTTCGTTGGCTGTAGGTATAAGGTTATAGTATGAGAATGGCTGGTTTCAGCTTCTCCTTACACCTTAAACAGAGGGGTGGCAATTCCTTCCTGTTATAAATAGTTTTCCCTGTGTGTGGCCCTGCTGAGCTGAAGGATGTGAGCTGTTGATTTTCATGTTAGTAGCTGCCAGGCCAAGTCTATCTTGGGAGGCTTATATAGGAGTTCAGCTGCATGCAAGTCCGTTCACAAAACCCACAAATGACAGACAGGGCTTTCTAAACTTGTACCTCACAAAATTACTAAATAATATGTTCTTACCAGGTGCAAGTATTAATACTGATAAAGGACCTATTTAAACAGCACATTAGTAGTTTCAAAGAGTTGTTTCGAATTTTGAATTTGTTCAGGGGGAGAATATAGAACGCGATTCTTTTCTCTTTTGGAAAGGTAGATTGTTACTAAATTAAAACCAATTCCTTAGCAATTATAAAATTGTTTTCTGGAGAGTAGAAAAGATATATTTCTTTTAATCAGTAGAAGTAATTGGTGTCAGAAATGCAATGCTACCCTTTTCTTAAAAAATTTGTTACTATAAAAGTAATAATTAACTATCACTGTAGAAAATTTAGAAAGGAAAAAACCTATACTCTATCACTTCAACATGCCTACTGTTAACAGTTTTGTTTTTTTTTTTTAAAGATTTTATTTATTTATTTGACAGAGAGACACAGTGAGAGAGGGAACACAAGCAGGGGGAGTGGGAGAGGGAGAAGAAGGCTCCTCACGGAGCGGGGAGCCCAATGCAGGGCTTGATCCCAGGACCCTGGGATCACAACCCGAGCCAAAGGCAGACGCTTAACGACTGAGCCTCCCAGGCGCCCCCTGTTAACAGTTTTTAAATTATTTTTACGTAAGACATACAGCATTCACAGGGTAATTTTTTGTTCCTTTCATTTTCTCTGGCAAATCTTTTTTTTTTAAATCCCTGAATATTCACTAGTTTGCATTATTCAAGAAAGGGATTAATCCATTTATTAACATTGATTACTCCATGTTCTAAATAAATGCCACAGATTTTGAAAAAAATTACAAATTCTAATACCTGAGTTAAAAAACAAAAAAATGGATTAAACTGGCGTTATACATCTCTCTCTGTCCCTCACTCTCTCCCTCCCTCTTTAGCTCTCTTTCTTGAATTTGGGAGGCTAGACTGGGGTTTTTATTTTTTATTGGACTTTATTATTACATAGGATTCCAGTCTCACACAATAGGTAATTAACAACCAAATGGAACTGCACCCTTTTGGTCCACTGATATTTCAGAGGCGAGAAGGACTGGTCAGTTTTTGCTACCCCTTTGGCCTGGCTGAGTCATCCATCCGGATCAGTAGTAACCAGGAGGAAGAACTTCCTTCCATTATGAAGCACCTGTGGCTGATGCCGCCAGGATCCTAAGTCTCCGACGAAATAAGTACGACTAGGACTAGGCTGGTTGAAGTGTGCAAGAGCCCTGCCTGCCGTGCCTGAGGATCTTACCATCCCCCTCTCTCTCCATGGGACTGTGCCCTCCAAAACTCCACTCTCTCATGAATTGTTAGGAAGACTTTTCTGTAATCCCCCCAACCTCACCGACACCATCCTGCTCTGAAGTGGTGCCAAGCACGGTGCGTCTCCTTGAAAAATGAAATTTTGAAAACAAACACATGAAAATAAAATTATTATAAATTACAAATATTTCACACATGTATAAAAGTATAGAGAGCAATATCATAGCCAGTCCTATTTAATATTCTTGCTTTAGATCTCTCTTTCTAAAAAGAAATAAAAGGTAGCAGTAAATAGCTAAGGACCCCCTATTTCATCTCTTCCCTCCATCCAGGGAGCCACTATCATAGAGACCCTGTGCATCATTTCTATGGACGTTTAACACTTTTTTTTTTTTAAATCACGTAAGTTGTATCCATTTAGGTTATTGTGTTGTAAATGTCCAGGATGTTTATACTAGCTAGTATATACTAGCTTTTTCAGTCAAATTTTTATTTTTGAGATTTACCTGTTTCTTGGTCTAGATAATCTATTTTAATTCAGGTACAATATCTCACTGTATGAATATACTAGTTTATTTATTATTTTATTTATTTATTTATTATTTTTTTTAAAGATTTTATTTATTTATTTGACAGAGACAGATATAGCGAGAGAGGGAACACCAGCAGGGGGAGTGGGAGAGGGAGAAGCAGGCTTCCCGCGGAGCGGGGAGCCCGATGTGGGGCTCGATCCCAGGACCCTGGGACCATGACCTGAGCCGAAGGCAGACGCTTAATGACTGAGCCACCCAGGCGCCCCAGAATATACTAGTTTATTGATTCATTCTCTTAGTGCTGGGAGTTTGGTTGCCTCTCTTTTTACCGTGAATACACACAAAGCTGTGGTGAATATCCTTGTGGTATGTGTCTCCTGACACATGTGTGGTTGGAGTTGCTGGGCTTTAAGGTGGGGAGACCTTTAACTTGACTAGATTTTGCCAAATTGTTCTTTAAATTGGGGGCAGAGGCACGCCTGGGTAGCTCAGTCAGTTAAGCGTTTGTCTTTGGCTCAGTTCATGATCCCAGGGTCCTGGGATCGAGCTCCACATTGGGCTCCCTGCTCAGCAGGGAGTCTGCTTCTCCCTCTGCCTGCCGCTCCCCCTGCTTGTGCTCTCGCTCTCTTTCTCTGACAAATAAATAAATAAATAAAATCTTAAAAAAAATAAAGTGGGGGTAGAAATTGTACTTCCACCAGCAATGTGTAACCTCACCAACACCTAGTTATTACTAGACTTCCAAACTGTTGCTTGTATGATAGGTTTGAAATGGCTTCCATGGTCTCATTTGTATTTCTCTAAATATTCCTTTAGTCAAGTGGGTCTTTTCATGAGCTTTTGACCATCTGAGTTTCCTTTTCTGTGAACTGCTTGTTCACATCATTGTTCATTTTCTTCTACATTGTTTCTTGTATATCTGTAGGAATTTTAAAATGTGTATGATTTCTACTATTCTTTTCTTTGTTATAGTCATCAAATATATCTTCCCTAGGTCTGTGGCTTTTCTTTCTTTTCTTTTTTTTTAAGTTTATTTTTATTATGGTATCAAGGAGACACAACTAATGCACTTATTTTGCTGACATAATCCTAAAAATTAAAGACATTTTTTTTTTTTCTGATGAAGCTTGGCTTTCAGAACCTAAAATGAAAGATGCTAAAATTATATAAGACTTGTAGACCTCCTGTGCTGTTTCCTACTACTTCTGATAGCTAATGTAAAGTTTGTTTTAAAAGAGAATTTAGTTGGGATAATGCTTTAGTCACCCACTTCTTCAAGTCATTGAGGAGAGAAATTTTACCAAAAAAAAGAGAAGAGCTATGGGAATGGGGATTGGATTTTCTTTATCCAAAACAGCCTGAGTCCTGCAAAAATGTTTTTGGTTAAAAAGACACCTATGTTCTAAAGCCAGAAGAAATCATTTAACTGGAAGATAAGCCTCTTCCCTAAGAGACAAAGCAAGCATTTCTTCTCTACAGAGCCCCGCGTAATCTGCACATAATGGACCAAGGTTTTGGTTCATGGAAAATAATAGCATGATCAGAAAGTGGCTCAGCATTTGCAGCTCTTCTCAGTAACAATAATTTTTCTCAAAAATAGCAATAAGTTTTTTTCAAGAAAATCCTGAGCATAGTTGGACATTGTTTTAATTCTCAATAAAAATTATATTCAATTAATCTGTTTGACTTATTTTATTTTAGCCTATACACTGAAATTGCCTCAGTCACATATATAGCCATCATCACCATGTGTTGGGAGCAATACATAGCAGAAAACACACACACACACACACACACACACACATACACAAGCACATTTAACTCCAGTGCTGACCTGTAAAAAACAGTGATAGCCAGTTGCCCCCATTTTTAAAAAATTCTTACATATATAAGGAAGAAATGAACTGTGGGAGCTAGTCTTGTTTTCTATTTTAACATTTACTCTGCATTCTAATATTTTATGTGTTGTTCACAATGCACTGCTATAATGAGTCTGTGGCTTATCTCTTTTTAAAAAAAATAGTGTCTTATGTAGAAGTCTTTGATCTTAATGTAGTCATTAAATATTTCACCTTATGATTTACTGTTTTTTGTGTGTGTCTGTGATTTAAGAGATCCTTTTTTTTTTCTGATGTCATAAAGATTTTATCTTATCTATTGATCTAGAAGTCTTAAAATTTATTTTTTCACATTTGGGAATTTTATCCATTTGGCAATTTTTGCTTAATATATCTTGAGGCTATGTCATTAGTGGTACAGAGGCTCAGAATTATGACATAATCCTGGTAAGTTTTTCCTTTTATTATTATGTCATTACCATTTTTATTTATAATAACCATGTTTTTATCCTATAATTATTTTGTCTGATATTAATGGAACTACAATAGCTTCTTTTTTTTTTTTAAGATTTTATTTATTTATCTGATACACAGAGAGAAAGAGAGAGCACAGGCAGGGGGAGCGGCAGGCAGAGGGAGAGGGAGAAGCAGACTCCCCACTGAGCTGGGAGCCCGATGCAGGGCTCGATTCCAGGACCCTGAGATCATGACCTGAGCCGAAGGCAGACGCTTAACCGAATGAGCCATCCAGGCACCCCACAATAGCCTCTTTTTTTCCCCTAATTTTTATTGTTATGTTAATCACCATACATTACATCATTAGTTTTTGATGTAGTGTTCCATGATTCATTGTTTGTGCATAACACCCAGTGCTCCATGCACAGTGTGCCCTCTTTAATACCCATCACCAGGCTAACCCATCCTCCCACCCCCCTCCCCTGTAGAACCCTCAGTGTGTTTCTCAGAGTCCATCGTCTCTCATGGTTTGTCTCCCCCTCCGATTTCCCCCCCTTCATTCTTCCCTTCCTGCTATCTTCTTCTTTTTTTTTTTTTTTGTTAACATATATTGTATTATTTGTTTCAGAGGTACAGGTCTGTGATTCAACAGTCTTGCACAATTCACAGCACTCACCATAGCACATACCCTCCCCAGTGTCTATCACCCAGCCACCCCATCCCTCCCACCACCCCCCACTCCAGCAACCCTCAGTTTGTTTCCTGAGATTAAGAATTCCTCATATCAATGAGGTCATATGATACATGTCTTTCTCTGACTGGCTAATTTTGCTCAGCATAACACCCTCCAGTTCCATCCACGTCATTGCAAATGGCAAGATCTCATTCCTTTTGATGGCTGCCTAATATTCCATTGTATATATATAACACATCTTCTTTATCCATTCATCTGTCGATGGACATCTTGGCTCTTTCCACAGTGTGGCTCACAATAGCCTCTTTTAATCAGTATTTGAAAAATGTTGATTATATTTTTCTATCCCTTTAAGTTAAAACTTGTGTCTTCATGTTTTTTGAGTATATTTCATAAATAAATTATTAAAAATCTCTTAGAACCTTAAAATTGCTCATTTAACCTGTTTATATTTATTGGATTGCTGGAATAGTTAGATTTATATCCATTGTACTGTGTTGTATATTTACTGTGCCTTTTCTTTGCTGCATCCTCTGCCCCCTTCCTTTTATTTTTCTATAGACTGAATAAGTTTCCCCTTCTACTCATTTTATTGTTATAGAATATATTATTTTTGTAAGTTACAGATATTAACTTAAACATTTGTAAATAGATTGACTAAATATTGACTAAATATTTGACTAAATATTGACTGAAAATCTGAAGCCAGTCAGTATCTTTGCCTACTTTCTGCCTAAAACAAATGCTTTAACTCCTTTTACTCTTATTAATTTCCCCATCTTTCAATATTATTATTGCTTACTATTTTATTCCCACCTTGTTTTTAAGACTCCACTCTCTTGATAATCATCCTTTATTTTTCATTCATTCATTTATTTATTTTTGACAGGTAGATGCTTCCTTAGGTTTATGCACAAGTTTCCCAATTTTTTCTTTGCTCATTATTCCTTTGGGTTCAATCTCCTTCTTCCCTAAGAATATTCTTTAATTCAGGGACCCTGGTGGCTCAGTCGTAAAGTGTCTGCCTTCGGCTCAGGTCATCGGGCTCCCTGCTCAGCGGGAAGCCTGCTTCTCCCTCTCCCACTCCCCCTGCTTGTGATCCCTCTTTCGCTGTGTCTCTTTCTGTCAAATAAATAAATAAAATCTTAAAAAAAGAGAATATTCTTTAATTGTACTTTCATTAAGGGTTCTGGAAAAGTCTGGAAAATTCTCGGACATTATGCTTTCAAATATTGCTGCCTATACATTTCCCTGATCTCTCTTTCTGAAATGCCTATTTGATAAATGCTTGGCCTTCTCATTTCATTCTTCTTGTCTCTTGATGGTATTTTTGTATATTTAACTTTTTAATCTTCCTCTAATGCATCTTGTGCAATTGCCTTAAAATCTATCAGTTCACCAAGTCTCTTTCTAATTAGGTGTAATCTGCTTAAGCTTTAAATTTCAAGGCCATATTTTTTATTTCTAAATATTCAGTTGGTTCTTTTTCAAACCAGTTTACTTTTTTCTCATTACATCTTATTTTTTCTTTGTGGTTCCCAGCCCCCTTTCTTTTAGCTCTTTAATTATTTCAAACTCATTAATTTCATAGTCTCCTTTAGATTTTCTGTTATATCAGCTTCTTGGAATGCAAACCTCCAGTTCTTTGTTTTTAATCATTCTGATTCATGGGGGAGTATTCTTTATATGTTTTTTGATTTTTGTGTGTGAGCTAACTTTAGCGGGGTTTGTTTTCTCTGGGGTATCCTGTCTAGCCTGGGTTGTGGAAGCACATCCCTCCAGGGTTGTTCTGCATTTTTCTTCTGCCAGGTGCTTCACAGGTATCCATGCCTGATTTTCATGTTAAATTCTCAGCCTTGGGATTCTCATATCATGTGAGTAGTGTGAACCTGGACTCTAAACCCTTACGTGGAAAGGCTTAAAGTTTTGATTTCTCATGCAAGACATTTTTTTCTCCTCTACTCAGAACTTTGGGCAGGGACACGTTTCCTTGATGATCAGTGATGCAATGGGTATTTCTCTAGTCCCCTTTATCACTGATAATGAGGTCCTTTGAGGGTCCTAGCTGCATGGAGTGGTCTCAGTTCCAACTCCCTTCTTCCAGGGAGCATAAATCTGCTGTCTTTCCTGCATGGGCCTTCAAATTCAAGCCCTTAAGCATTAGTACCTTTACTGGGTATTATAACTCTTCCTCCTCTCATCCTTACCTGCAAAAACATGCTCCCATTTCTTTCTTCTGACTTTTTTTGTCTCTTCATTCTCTGAGCCTTAATTTGTACTAATACTTCTTTTGATAATACATCTTATGGTCTCAAGTCCCTTCACAGTCTAGACCTCACAATTGTTAGCCTGCTGAGCACATAACCCATGTTTTAGTCTTTTTCAGGGTTAATATAAAACCTACTAAGCTTCCTGCAACAAATACTTGTTCACTGATCCACAAACTCACCAGTCTGGGCAATTGCTGTGTGTGTATCTTCATATAAAGTATGTAAGTTGTTTTCCATTAAACTGATAAAGTTGCGGGTGTCCTAAACCTCAGATCCTATTGCAATGTTGTGGAGAGATCACTGGACAAGGAGTTGGAAGGCCAGAGTTTTAGATGAATCTATTATTGAAAAATTGTGCGTCTTCAGACAAATAATTCTATCTTTCTGGACTTCATGTTTTTTGTCTATGAAATGAAGATAGTATATCTGCTCTGCCTAAGACCCCACAGGATTGAGATGTGGATTAAATGAGAAATGCCATGTGCAAAATTGGTATGAACTTTAAAAATCTATCCATGGGTGTTATTGATATTGTGCTATTGTTTGTGGGTCAGGACATGGTAAACCACAGAGGCAGTGATAAGATTTCCTGATTCCTCCCGAGAAATATTGCTTATTCTAGCATTATCTTATTTCTGGCTGTGCTGCAGAAATATTATTTTCACTTGTCAAAATTTCTTTAATGGTTAATATGCTGACCAAAGGTGTCTTATTGTTATTTTAGATGGCTTAGAAAAAGCTTCATTTTTGGTTGTTTAATGCAAAGAATTGCATCAAATGTCATCATCCCTTTTAACAAGATTGGTCCAGTTTTTTTTTTTTTTTAAGCCGATACAGTATTTGCCACCATGATGCTTTTCTAGGCAGAAATGAGGCTCACTCACATCCGGTCTCTACATCTTTTCTTCTCCCTTACCAATGTACATCCAGATCCCCTGTGTAGATTTACAGTGGGCCTCCTGCCACACACAAGATACATTTACATCAGTTAAACAAATACTGGTTCCTAAGGGTTGTGTGTAAAGCAAACTGTTGTAAATAGGATATCATTTTCTCACTTTAAACAACACATTTCCCCCCTTTGATTATGATCTGCATTCAATCAGCATTGATTTAATATCTATTTCTCCATCAAATCTTGTCTCTAGTAGACTAAATATACACTATTGAAGAGTCCTGGTGATTCCTTATATTCAATGAAGAATCTTTGCTGGTAAATAATTCTATCTATCTGTAGCATGTTCTTGTAGTGGGTTTTCACATAAGAAGTAGGAGTGGGGATGCCTGGGTAGTTCAGTTGGTTGAGTGTCGGACTCTTGGTTTTGGCTCAGGTCATGATCTTGGGGTGCTGGGATCGAGCCCCACACCAGACCCCCTGCTCAGTGGGGAGTCTGCTTGGTATTCTCTCCCTCCCTCTGCCCATCCCCTCCTCCCCGTGCTTGCACGTGCTCTCTCTCTCTCTCAAAATAAATAAATAAATCTTTAAAAAATTGTATGAGTGGGTATGTAATATTTTTTTTCTCCCTGTTTCACTTTTGAATCACTACCTCCTTAAACTGGGGATAACACATATTGAGCCCAGATTCTCTCTCCAATGTCGGCAGAGAATGCCATGGAGTCTGCCTGCCACAGAATAAACAGTTGTGAATGTTACCTCAGCCTGACCAGTGGGTAATCGAAGTCATAGAAATGATAGGCTCTCTCTGGAGAACAGAATGATTATCTGAATCATTTCCAGAGCCTCTGAAGTGGCACTTCCTGTTGTTAGAAGTCTATTATGCTGAGGTAAGATTTTAGCTGGTGGCCCCTGTGGAAGAGACACAGGGACTAGAAAGCATGCTCCCAGATGCTGGAACTGGAAGAAATGGATCCAGCACTCTCAGTTCATGGACAAAGAAAGTGAAACCCAAAAGATGTGCCCAGGGTCACACTGCTTGTGAGAGGCAGTAGTTCCAAGACTCCCGAGGTCTGCCTTTGGTTCTCTGGGTTTGGTTTTATTTTATTAAGTTTTAGTGGTTTACCATTTCACAGAAGTAATAGGGCTTTAGCCTCTAAAGTCAGATGGATCTGTGTCAGAGTCTCTGCCCCACCTATTACACTTCTATAGTCTTTCTGAGCCTTGGTTTCTTCATCTAAAAAATGGGGATGATAATGTCCACTTTGTAGGATTATTGCCTCTCTTGCAAATCAAGTGTTTTATTTTTTAAAGGATTCTGGTAACCAATAATCTGGTTCTTGTGTTATTAGGAGGAAATCTCCAGCCTCTGCTGGCTCTGAGGACCAGCAGAAAGAGGTTCTGTGTTCTTCACCATTATTTCAAGGGCAACTTCAGTTGTCTCCAAAGAGAAAGAACCGGGCCAGTACAGGAAGTGAGTCACTCAAGCAGAAGCTCTGGGCTGGAGGTGGGGATGAAGGGGGGTAAAAAGGTAGGGGACACCTTACCTAAGCTCAGCCTCCGCTGAGCAAGGCAAGGAGGTGATGGTTCTGAAATGCACATGTAGTTTGGGGGACTAGAAGATGACTAATTCAAGGTCCAGTTCTTTCTTGGGAAGTGTGACATCATGGCTCTGCTGAGGATTTGTGGAGGCCAAGTTTAAATAGAGGCGGTAGTGGATGGGACCCTGGCCCTGGGTGTGTATGTGTGCACGGCATCTCACGTTTGTCACCAAGCTAAAACTACACCAACACTTGTGCAAATACTTTTCCTAGGAGAAGGGGGTGACAGCAATCACCTGGCTTGGCCTGCCGGCAGTGAGAGAGAGACTTGCCTCGAACATCTGCGAGCCTGCAGTTTGGCAGAGAAAGCAGTGATAAAAAAAATAAGTCAGAAGGGAGGCTGAGTAAGACTTTCTCTTCTTGCTGGTGAGGACTGAGGTTCAGCAGCAGAATGGTGTGGAAAAGAGCTGGCTGCCTAGGCCCTGGGTCCTCCTTGTCCTGTGGATAAACAGATGACCTCAGCTTCTTGTCTTATTGAAACAGCCCCTTCCCTGCTGTCACCAGAAAATGAAGGGGAAAAAAATGGAAGAGGGGAAAAGTACTGCCTTAGAGAAGTAATGGAAAAAAACAAGAAATGGAGGGCAGAAAAATAAAGTGAGAAAATCAAGCCCTTAGGAGCTTTAGCATTTTGTGCAGTTATCCACCCTGGAGTTGAATTGAATTGAATATGATCCATGAAATGCATCTTTAAATTAATAATGTGCTGCTGAAGTTATAATTTTTCAAGCTGGTAAGAACCACGGCAATCATCTGTGGCAACCTTTCTGTCTTGTAGATGAGGCATCTCAGGCCCCCAAAAGCAAGGGGACCTGTGTGAGCTGAGGCACACACAGCTGGAGAGGGTGTGAAACCACTACCCAGCTCTACTCCTCCACTTGGCTTTGTTTTGGTTCCAGGCGTGCAAAACTCATCTGGTTTCTCTCTTCTCTGCACTGCGGCCCACCCCTGCCAACTCTTTCACCACCAGCGGAGAGCGGCTCCTGTCCGCCGAGAGAAAGCAGGACCGCCAATGTCAGGTGTGAAGCCAAGGAGAGAGGGGCACTCTCTCCCCTGTCCCGTTAGAGCTATGCTCATCTCAAACAAGATTTGGGTTATATGGTTCAATACCAGCCAAGAAATAGCAACAACGGTCCCTGATTCTATAGCTATGAAATGTTTTTTATTTTCTCTTGCACATTTTTTCTGACTTGCTTTTCTGTTTCCACCCTCTCTCTGTGTTTCCCTGATTTATCCCACTCACTGTTGTCGGAACCTTCCGTCACTCCTCTGGTCACAACGCCTCTGCCCCGAAACCTTTGGTGGCTCCCACTGATTGTGGCTTAAAGCCTAATTTCTTTAGTGCTGCATTCAAGATCCAGGAGAGCTGAGTTTTACTCATCTTAGAGTCAGAATTTGTGGCTGAGCTCCAAACAAATTTTGGTGAGGATCACTTTATAGTTTATTTAAAAAAATCCAAAAAAGCCAGCACTGAAACCTTTGCTTTAATATTAAAAGTGAAATTAAAATGGACCACCCAGAGTGATGTGTTGCAGTCATATCCCGAGTTACACATTTACAGTGGATATTATCCTACTTTTTGACTAGAAATTGGCCCTGCATGCAAGCTGAGCTGTGAGATTAGGCGGGCAAATTTACTTCATTTTCTAATGACAGTGGTTTCCCTTTTGTTTTTTTTCTCTTTCTTTCCTTCTTTCTTTGGTCTTATGCTAGGAGACTCAATGTTCCATGTTTTAAGGGAAAAAATCACCTTGAAAGTCCAAATAGTTTCTTGTGTATAAATTAGGCCTCTTGGCTTGGTACATTTGGGGTCATTAGATAATGGCTCTGTGATGATGCCTCTCACAAGCGGCTTCTGAAAATTGGTGACAAATTGAATAATGCAGAACTGAGAAAGAGCCAACTGTCTGTTTATGTGTGGGATGTACCTTTTACTTTCAGGTCCGAGACACTGGTAAAGGTTTTGATTAGGGGGAATGAAGTGTCTCTTCCCTTCTCACTGCCCAGCAAATGCCCCCACATGACTTTTAAAGAGGAAGTACTTAGAAAGAATGTAATTTTAAGGAAAAGTGCCTTAGAATGAATGTAATTTCTTTCCCTCTCCTTTTTTTGTTGACTTAATTTTCTTTTTTACTCTCTCATTCAACATTTCCTTAATATGCTCTAGTCCATCAACAATATTAAACTTTAGAATTCTCTTAAACTGAAAATTGCCTTTCAAATTACTTTTCTTCCTTTCAAATCCCCCGTTCTGTTTTGCTTAATAAATATCCCTTCTGCTGTCAGTCTCCCATTACAGCTTATTAGTCTTCTTATACTATGTTCTTGCTTTGGAGCAATCAAATAATCTCAGCCTTTGCTGAAAAGAATGAGTTCCTGTAGGCAGTGGAAATATACTTTAAATTTCTAGAATACAAATTTATTAAATCTATAGATGCAATGTATATCACTGAGAGTTTAGGGCAAATCTATCTTCCAGAAACCATACACAGGAACCTTGAGGATCTAGGCTTCTGTTTCTATAAGTAATAACTTGCATTAATTGGTTAGTTCAGCCCAAAATATTGTTTACTTGACAATTAAATGAGAATTCAAATGACTTCACTGATTATAAAAACGAAAGCAAAACAACCAATCCTTGGGGTGCCTGGGTGGCTCAGTTGGTTAAGCATCTGCCTTCAGCTCAGGTCTTGATGCCAGGGTCTTGGGATTGAGCACCACATCAGGGTCCCTGCTCAGCCGGGAGCTTGTTTCTCCCTCTCCCTCTGCCACTTCCCCTGCTTGTGTTCTCTTTCTCACTGTCAAATAAATAAATAAAATCTTAAAAAAACCAAACAAACCAATCCTTTTTTTTTTTAAACAATCAATCTTGGATGCAATCCTAGGATCCCCATACCATGAGCAATGGTTTCATTTTAGTAACAATATTCTAAACAGTGGTTCCTATTTTTACTAACAGCTCCTGGTCTGTGTTTTTTTTCCCATTGTAGCTTCAGTGTTTAGCATACTTGTTGAATAAGTGAATAACTAACTAACTAAAGAACCACTATTTTTCTCTTTCTTAGATGGAATGACTAAGGCTTAGAAAAGATATGAGTTGCCCAAAGTCCCATACCAAATCTTTGGACCCCTGAGTCTAATCCTCTGAAAGACCATGAAGGTAGACCTGCAAAATCATTCTTATTATCTATCTGCTCATATGAGACACATTAAGATTGGTCTCTTTCAGAGAGAATTTTAAAACTGTGGTTGGGCAGTATGAGTGGTGAGGATTTTGGTGGTAGGTGGCATAGCATTTGAATCTCAACCTTAACCTTCTTTGGCTGTAAAAACTTGGGCAAGTCATTTAAATTTGGTAATCATTATATGTAGATTTGGGATAATCATACCTCTTTCATAAGATTAAATGAGTAAATGTGAGCTATTCTGTTCAGAAGTTATTATGATGTAGCTATCTTGTTATCCTTGACTTTGAGAAGAACACTCAATAGTTGGCCATATTGGAATCACATATGCAAAGAGATAACATCACTATGCTCAATAGACAAGTTCTCCCCAGATTCTTAATATACTGCAATGACACTATAGTATTTATTTATAACTATAACTTGGGGGCAGAGGGGAAGAACATGGACTAGTCACTAAGATAGTATTGAAACAGAAAAGTTTTGTTTCTCTTTTGACAGCTAAGTTCTATAGAGGCATATTTTAGTTATCTATATTAGGAATTTATTTCTGGCACAACAGTCTATACTCATTCAGATATTTTTTCCTCTGTATTCTGATGCTGGAATAGAAAGTGTGTCAAAAGGCTGTGTGACTAGGAATGAATTTAAAATGAATCCCAAACTGTCTGTGTAGTTTGTGCCTGCTTGGAACCAGGGTAACCAGTCAGGTCAAGGGGAGAATAAAAATAGTTAAAATGGTTATTTGGCCTCTTTCAGAGGTAATTGTATGATTTAAAAAAAAAATCTTTTAAGAGTTGACTCCTTCAGCATTTTGTGGATGAGTCATAGTCACCCATGAATGTTTTCTGTATTGAGAGTGATGAATGGATACAGTTTCAGATGTCAGGGTCCATACAAGGAGATTACTGAGAAGGATAAACCAGACCCCAGTGCTCTCAGAGCAAGGTCAGATCATGGTAACTTCTGAAGCAGAATAAACAGAACCAGCACAGAGTACAAGAGATTTGCCCCTTACAGAAATAACCTAACCTAACCTTATAGAAAAAACCTAAGGCAGTTTATTCGTGACTGGTGGTTAAACTGGGACATCTACCAGAACTCCCTAAAGGAAACTCGCATGTAACTAATAGGAGATAGGCTATGAATTAACAAGCTATAACATGTCTGACAGAAGATGAGGACTACACAGAGACTAGATAAAGTCTCTGTCTTCTACTGAAAGTATTTGCCGAAGTTTGTCCAGCACTAGGGAAAGTGGAAACAAGACCCTTTTGTGAAGGTCAACTTGAAGGGCACAACTGTTCCAGTAATCTGAAAGGTGTTCTTGGGTGGATCTGAAAGAATTCTGCCTCTGTTGCAGCCTGGATGGCACATTTCATGAGACTGTCTAATGCCATTGATCCTTATCTTGCGCATACAGCTTATCTTTGATCACTCATTTGGTTTTCTTGCTATCCTAATACCAGGAAGGGAATGACCTGGGCAACACTCTACAACTTCCCCCCATTGCATGTGACTATCTTGCATCTAGTTTACAAACCAGCCTCTTGGGATTTAAGGGGCATAGCTTGATTCTGCAGAGCTAGATGACTTTTGAGAGAACTGATAAAATTGAGTTTCTCGATATGCCTGGTCAGACTGTGAGAAAATTATGAGCCTATGAAGCCCTCCCTGAGAAGCCAGTTCTTGGATTTCTTTGCCCTCTTCTCTGCTTCTATTTTCAATATGCTCTTTACTCAAACACCACCTGTTTTTTTGTCTTAAAATGACTCACCAGAAGGAATTTAAACAGAAAGTGTGAATTCCATTGATTTTCTAAAAACAAAAAACCTATCATTGTAAACTTTATGTACACTACACTAAGCACACCATGCTGATCAATTCAGGCAAAACACCTTATCCCTAAAGAAGAAATGGTGTGGGAGTTGTCTTTTTTCACTTTCTTGGCTACTACCAATATTGCTTAACTCCATCTAATTACCCAATTGTCTGGTCTCTGGGATTATGAATCTAATAACCTGCCACTTACAATGAATTTTGGATTAACTTTGCTCTATTATCAAATGATGGGAGCCATGGACCCTGTCCTCTTTCCTCCTGGGCACACTGTTCTCTGTGATAATTTCTACTTGAGCAATGGCAATGATTGTATATATATCCTCTAGACTAGGAAGTATGTCAATCTCCTCCATAAACAGGTCTTAATAAGATAGATGGACCAGTATAGTGTGGGAGATGATAAGTTGTGGGTATTCTAAATAAGGCTTTGGAATGAACTTCTGGGCGGTGGAAGTAGTCATTTCCATCCATCCTTAGGGAGTTATGTAATGAATGGGGGGACAGGGATGGTGGAGAGTGGGAAAATGCTGTGTTAGAAAGCATTAGAAAGAAACCCTTAGAAAACATCAGCTTGGTGTGGAGGGAATAGCATGAGATTGGGAGTCAGGGAATCTAGCCACAATGTTGCTTTTTTACTGTGCAACCTTGAGCAAGTGGCATTACCTCTTTGGCTCTCAGTTTCCACTCTGTAAAATGAGTATGTTAATTTAGATGATTTCTATTGGATGTATATTGAATAAGAAGTGGAGGAAAGGTGGCCAGAGAAAAATAAGTGGGGAATAACCAATCTCAGAACCTAAATATGCACATACTAAGTAGACTATGAAATAAAATTTAAAACTAAGTAGACTATGAAATAAAATTTAGGATCACAAGCCTGGATAAATTATTAGGAGTGTGCAGATGGGTAAAAAATTCAAACCTGTTACAAAGAGGTCTGGTGCTCTGGGATCTGAAATCCTATCTGATGTGCTATGTGGGCAAGCAACTTCATTTTTCTGAAGGATTCCTCATCTAGAAAATAGAGAGGCTGTGATCATTTATATGCAAGCATGAACAGCATATTATTTACAGAACCACCAGGGATTAAGATGCCTTCTGTTCAGGCTGTGCCTCTATAGTCTCTGGCAGTTTGAAATGAGGAGGCAGGGGAGGGCATGTGAGGCCGGGGAAGAATTCATGCCCATGTGTTTGGTATGATGTTTGTCTGTGTTTCTGAGAGAATGCTCTCGTGTAGAAGCAGCCCAGGATGTGATCTATCATCTGGTTGTAATGAAGGAACTATATCTTAATAGTGAGCAATGGGAAACTTGGAACTTCATAAATACTTAATAATCACATTGTGTGTTACATTGGATTATGTTCAGATGATGAATAAAATTCCCAAAGGCAGCACAGAGCAGGACAAAATGCTATGAGCTAAGAGGATGGACTAGGCTCTAGTCTTTGTCCTGCCACTAATTTGCTGCTGACCTTGGGCAAGTCACTTGATATCTTTGGGTTTTAATTACTTCAATTGTAAAATATAGAAAAGGGGGAAGGCTGGGGCGATTTCTGAGGTTCCTTCTAACCCTGAAATTAGACTTTAATGATTCTGGTGTTGGTCATGAACCAACCCTGAATTCAGTGGTATTTCTAAAATATTCATAAAAACTCTGTTCAAACGGTAAACTTCAGGCTGAATAAATATATCCACCTAGCTGCATTCAAGTTTCTCCAGTCTTTCTGATATGACCTTCCACCATTCCCAGCCAGTTCTCTAACTAACCACATCAGCCTGCACCTATGTCATTTACATTCACATTTCCAGCATTTGCTTATGCTGTTCCCATTTCTACAATGGCCTTCCCTCTTATTTACCCAAATGAGAAAACATTGCATATCATTCAAAGTACAATTCCATTGTACTTCCTCTATGGATGTAAATCATTCCCTGGTCTGTCCTTGAGGCTTCCTCATAACATGTTATATCATATGTTGATGTGTTGCATACATGATTAGTGGAGTTTACATCTGTCTGTCAGATTGTTGCTGAAGGGAGGGATTGTGTCCAGTGCTTAGCTAGACCCATGCTTGTCACAAAGTAAAGGCATAACCCAATGTTTCACCAATGAACTGCAAAGACTTTCAGAATCACGACTCACTCATTTTGGGTCCTCATATGTCTACCTTTAGTCTGGGCTTTGCAATTTGGCACATTAACCTATTGGGACACCTTGACCCTGCTGATGTTAGAGGGGGATTCTTGTAGAAGCTTTTGAGGGCCAGTTTGAAAACTATTGATCTCCGGCCTCATATTTTCCTTCTTAATAAAATTATGGGAAGCCCTGTACTGCTTCTGAGCTGCTGCAGACTTCACATGAGTGTGACTGGCTGGATTTCACCTGGGGGAGTACATCAAAAGTAAATTCTCTCCATATCAATTAGGGATTTAGGGACTATGAACAGCACATTACTTTGAGCACTCTTCCTTAGTGCAGGAGAAGCTGTTGACGTTTTGGGTATGATACTATTTTTATTGTGCTAGATTGTCCTGCTTAGTGCAGGATATTTAGCATTCCTTATATCCCCAGTGTTTGTGACAATAAAAAATACCCCTTAATGAGGTAGCACTGCCCCAGGTTGAGAACCATTGATTTAGAAGAAGGCCTCCCACATTATAAATATCATTTTCTCGACATGCATGTTTCTTTTTTTTTAAGATTTTATTTATTTATTTGACAGAGAGAGACACAGCGAGAGAGGGAACACAAGCAGGGGGAGTGGGAGAGGGAGAAGCAGGCTTCCCGCAGAGCAGGGAGCCCGATGTGGGACTCGATCCCAGGACCCCGGGACCACGACCCGAGCTGAAGGCAGTCGCTTAACCAACTGAGCCACCCAGGCGCCCTCGACATGCATGTTTCAATCCAAGATCTTCTTAACCCATAAGACTTTGATTTAGCTGTCAACTTTGGTTTAGGACTGGGTATCAGCAACTTGAGAGTTTTGTTTTGTTTGAGAGTTATTTTTGACTGAAAAGGACTGAAAGGATGGAAAATCCATTTTTTTTTTTGGTATAGACTTTATAGTTTATAAGGAGTTTTAACAAATGCTATCTCATTGGCCCTTCTTGTGATATGAGGGGCATATTCTTTTACTTCAATTTTAAAGGTATGGAAACTGAGTCTTAAAGAAGTTGAATGGTGCTGGCTCAAGTTTCACAGCCATTTCAAAGCTGAGACTGCAAACCAGGTCTCAGCTGACTTCTAAACCATCCCACTCTCTACAAAATATCTAGAAAACCACAGAGGCAGAAGTAGACTTATGCATTCTACAATTGGTTTTGGTATTGGTGGGATATGTGGCTAGTTTAGCAAGTCAGAAACTAGAGCTAAAGAATAAAAGAATGTATATAAAATATGTAAAATAATACATATATTAAGTATATAATATATGTATATACTTACTGTATTATATAAGTTATTATATATAATCACACACCTGTCAGAATGGCTGAAATCAACAACACAAGAAACAACAGGTGTTGGCAAGGATGTGGAGAAAGGAGACCCCCCCCCGCTTGCACTGTTTGTGGGAATGCAAACTGGTGCAGCCACTCTAGAAAACAGTACAGAGGTTCCTCAAAAAGTTAAAAAGAGAACTCCCCTACAATCCAGCAATCACACTACTAGGTATTTACCCAAAGAATACAAAAATACTAATTCAAAGGGATACACGCACCCCAATGTTTATAGCAGAATTATCTACAGTAGCCAAATTATGGAAACAGCTCAAGTGTCCATTGACTGATGAATGGGTAAAGAAGAGGTGGTGTGTGTGTATACATATATATATATATATATGTATACACACACACACAATGGAATATTACTCAGCCATATAAAGGAATGAAATCTTGCCATTTGCAACAACATGGGTGGAGTTAGAGTATTATGCTAAGTGAAATAAGACAGTCAGAGAAAGACAAATACCACATGATTTCACTCATATGTGGAATTCAAGAAACAAAACAGATGCGCAAAGGGAAGAGAGAGAGAGAGAGAGAGAGAGATGAGGGAGGGAGGGAGAGAGAGAGGCAAACCAAGAAACAGACTGTTACCTATAGGGAACCAACTGATGGTTACCAGAGGGGAGGTGGGTAGGGGGATGGGTGAAATAGGTGATGAGGATTAAGGAGTGCAGTTGTTGTGATGAACATTGGGTATTTTATGGAAGTGCTGAATCACTATATTGTACACCTGAAACTAATACTACACTGTATGTTAACTAACTAGAATCTAAATAAAAACTTTTAAAAATTTCAAAAAATTAAAAAAGAATAAAATTATGTATATAAAATACATAAAATAATATTTATATATTTATTATATTATATGTTATATAATCATATATTTATGTAGTAAAATATATGTACATACTAAGCTGCTGTCAGAGCATTCTCGGCTTATTAGACATGACATATTAAGCGCAGGATGTCCATGAACTGATTTAGTACATGTTGAAATCTACGGTGAAATAGATGGGTACTGTGGTATATTGTATTTATGACTAATTTGGTAAGGTAGGTTTAATGAGAAGAAAATGAGTTTCACACATGATTTTGAACGTTTTAGTCTTTCTTTTGACTGAATCCCACCACCAGGAAATGACACTCTGGAACCTCTCTCTCTTCCTCTACCTTAAAAACTGTCTAGATTGTTACTCTGAGTCAAAAAGTTGGAGACAAAAGCCAGAAGATGCCACTGAATAATGAAGACGTGGTAGGGTGACTTCTGTGGCCTTAAAAGGTGCTGAATCCTGCACCAGCATCCATCCGTTTATGGCAATGCAAGCTGTCCATACGTTCTGGGAAAAACACAGCAGAATGGTCCTCAATGCATATAGCAGCTTGCAAAGCACCAACATTCATTACTAAACCACTGAAACAATTGATCAATGGTATCAATCGCAAAAGGGCAAGAGCCAACTTGCAGAAAGACAATGACGATCACTATACAGCTTCATCAGATCCAGAGACTTGAAGTTCTATTTAATCTCTTGATTGCTCTTCTAGCCAGAAAATATAGGTAAAATGGAAATTCCCCCAGAGAGGGGCTTGTGTGTTAAGTAGCCTATAAATGATGCCCATCAGTTGTTTGAGAGACCAGTGCTTTTCAAAGAGGCAGTGTGCATGGTGGTTAAGAGCACAAAGCTATATCAATTTGGGCAGATTATTTAACTACTTTGGGACCCAGGTTTCTTATCTGTAAAATGGGTATACTAGCATTACCAACATTATAGGGTCATAGTAAATGTAAATAAGTCAATAATTGTTAGCTATGGTTATTAGTGTGGTTATTATTATTGTTGTTACTGAGTGAAGTACTAGCATGAAATATGAGCCTCCAATAAGTAATGGTGTAAAAATAAGAATCTTTTTTTTTAAATAAGAGTCTTGATTTGTTTTTTATTATGTGGGCCGAATGAGGCAGAATTTGAATAATTCAAATCCTTGCCCTCATTTCATAGAACCATAGAATGTTAGAGCTTGCAGGATCTGAAATTATTTAATTCAAATCTCTTGTTCTAGAGATGAAGGTGATAAAGATAATGGCTAATTTAAGGGCTAATGTGTCCCTTAAATCCTTGCCCACGTTCTCATAAGGATTCTGGGGTTTTGGTGCTTTTCTTCTGGCTCATAGTTCCATCCATGAAATTTCTACTTGTCGACTATCCTTGACTCAGAAGTTCTTCCACCTGGAGGTGCAAATGGAAATACTATGAAATCCAAATACATATACTTTCCTACTCCTAGTAGCCCTGGTAAATTTTGGTGGCTAAACTCATTGACTAAATAGATTTTCACGACTAATAAAAAATGCCTGAGATTGAAAGATGCAAAGAGCAGTGGATTGAGAGAGAGGAGGCTCAAATCTTACTTCTGCCTTTGTTGTTAACTTGAGTGATTGTTCTCAGCCTCAATTTCTCTGTCAAATGAGAGAGTTGGGTTATATGATCATTACAAAACATTGGCACAATAATATATTGTATAAATATAACTCTAATGAACAATTAAGTCTATAATTATGAAGACCATTTCATCATCAGAATGTTCAAACACCTGGATGCAATTTTTTAAAATTTGCTAATTATTTAAAATAACAATTTAATACATGAACAGGCCATGGAAGCCAACTTGCTCATTTGTAGGAAAGTTTATTGGGTTGGAATATTTTGCCTTCAGCAAATGAGAATCAGTTAATTCTAGACATTTGTTTATTGATTTGCTAGAACAGAATGACCTATTTTTCTTTCATTTTTGTCAGTAAAGACCAGTTAAAACTCTCAAAGGAAGGCCCAATTATTCCTGGAAAAGGATATGCTGTGATCTTCCAGACCGTGATGTCACAGCTCTCTAATTAATGTATGTGCTTTAATTCTAAGCTAAGCTCCTTCTGAATTTAGGAACAATAGTAATTGCCTGCAACAATCATCAAGGCCAATCAAATACTTTCTCTAGGAAATAATAAATATCTCTTTAAAGTAAAAGTGGAAAATAGCATACAACTCTATTTAAGCTTTGACTTTATGGAGTTGCCTCATCACAGTGAAATGTGAGACCCTCGGGCTAATGTGTCCCTTGTTTCCTGGAGGAAGGCAGCAAGACCCAGTTCTCAGGAGCAGTCTGTCTTAGCCCACAACTACCTATGCTCCCAGAAGGGTTATAAGTGTGGTTGTCAGGGTAAGATTTGATGTTCTGGGCTTGCCTCCTGTTTTATTTGCTAAAGGAAAATGCCACAGGGTATACTCACTTCTTGGCTAGATGAGTGTATGGCACGAACTGACCTGAAACAATGGCCTGAATTCAACAAATATTTATCAAGAATTCATGTGCCAGGCTATAGGAGTTCCAAACACCCATGACTACCAATATAGGGCAAGCCTCAGTTACTTTATTAAGCAAATGATTGCTTGCTACCAGCACAAGTTTCAAAGCTACATTGTAAATTCTCTTTCTTTCCGGGATATAAAATTATTGAAATCCCCCAAGCTAAAGACAGTGAAAAGTAAACTCTTTTCAGCTCCAAGGTAGTATATTTTCCTCCTTCCAAGAGACAAACAATCCCAATGAAATGAATAAATAAACCATGATTCCCAACAAGGTGTCTATTAGTAAAGCCAGCATGTGCTACTACAGACCAGAGTTGACAATCTCACTAATTTTCCCTTTAGTAATATAATTTCATATGCAACAAAGGCCTGAGAATGGCACGTTTGACCAGCATTTGGGGCTGAGAGTATGTTTCAACTATTTCTCTGGCAGAGCATCTTATAAATTGCCATTCATGCCTTAACAAAGTCTGAACAAAGGTAAACTAGGTTCCAAAAAAGGAAATAACTTGCCAGAGTTCCTGGAACCAGAGATAGAATCTAGAGCCCTGAGCTATACTCAGCTTGATTTCTCAGGTGCTTCTGCTCCTCCCCCCATAAATAAAATTATTATTTCATTGAGTTTTCAGGATTAATAGCAAACATAATACAGTTAAGACTCATCTAATGGAATAGCTTCCTTTGCAGGCTTATTTTCTATAATGCCTGAGCATTGTGTTAACTTTTGTGTTGTAAGAGAAAAATATTTAAGCATCAAAATAGTGATCTATTAAAGAAGGCATGACTGCATTTGTGTTTGTGATTTCCTGACTCAGTCAGGAATATAAAAAAAGCACTCCTACTTGAGTTATAAAAACCGTAGATCAGGGTTCATGTATAGGCAATAGATGCCAGGTTTGGGAGTAAATGTTAGCTATGTTGTAGGAGTGCTGACAACATTGACTCCACCTTTGGCCTTCCATCTTGTTCATGCCCATGCAGTGACCTTCCTTGGGGCTAAGTGTTCCAGGCCCCTTGGAGGTTAATATGTGCCTTGGTCAGAATATGGGAGGGCTTGTTCTGATCTTCCCTAAAGTGGCACACAGAAGTCTCCACTTTAGATGACGAGTAGAGATGACTGGTATACAGGTGGTGTCACTTTAGGTAACTACCCTTTGACCTCACCACAATACCCCTTGTTCTATAAAAGGTGTGGATTAAGGTTCAGAGGGGGTGGAGAATAGCTGCATAGTTCCCTGCATCTTCTGGATCTTCTGGCCTCCCAATCCCCCTGTCAGTAAGTTAAGGTTCCACTTATGACCCCCAACAGATTTTACCTTAGAGAAGGGATAGTGTAAAGATCCTTTATTTAAGGTCAGCATTCCTAATGTAACTTTAAGAATTCAGTCAAACTGATAGTCTTTAATTTTATTTTGGGTTAATCAATGCATGAAATAGAATTATTTTTGTTTTCATCAACTCATGAGATGGGTAGACGCTCATTAAATCATTTCCTTCACCCACCCATGCTGAAGAATATCAATAATACTTTTTCTGTTATCTGAAGCACTATTGTCATGACAGGCTAATTACTGACAATTGACTTAAAGCTATTAGTTAAAGAGGGGTACCTGGGTGGCTCAGTTGGTTGAGTGTCTGACTCTTGATTTTTGGCTCAGGTCATGATCTCAGGGAATTGGGATTGAGCTTGCATCAGGTTTCCTGCTCAGCAGGGCATCTGCTTGTCTCCATCTCCCTCTGCCCCTCCCCCTGCTCGTGCACTCGCTCACGCGTGCTCTCTCGCTCTCTCTCTCTCAAATAAATAAATAAATCTTTAAAAAAAAGCTTTTAGTTAAAGGGCAAATGCTGTTTCAGAACCACTGAGACTTCCTAGGTATTTTTTTTCCTGGAAAAAGGAAAATTTTCAAGGCGAAATAAAGTAAACCATGAGCAATAAACAGTATTTCAGTTCATAGAAAAATTAACCAATAAGAAATCTCAACAACCAAAAAGATTTTTTCTTCAGCATTCTACTTTTCAGGGAAAAATGACAACAAAAGCAAAATATATTTATCTGGGATTAAAAACATTCAGAAATGCACTCAGTTTAAACTACCCTATTTTTTAAAATATACTATACTATATCTACATGAGATTATCAACCATCACATATCAATCATGCTCTCTGCAAAGTACTTTCATTTACCTATACTTTGAGTCTCACAATAACCTTTTGAGATGGGTGTTGCAATTCCCATCACCATTTTACAAATGAAGGAATGGAGCTCTAGAGGGCCTTATAATGTCACCAAATAGTAAGTGGTACACTTACTACTATCTCCAAGTCCTGTATTCTTTCTATATTTATACTATACTTACCAAGACAAAATGTACATACATAAACACATAAACACATACATATATATCCATGTTGTTACATGTGTATGTGATGTATATATATATGTATAAAACTCGAATTTTGAATAAGAACTCCCAAGTTATTTCTAAGCTGGAATCCAGGAAACCAGCAAGACCCATTCATGGTTTTATTCCATAGTAAAATGGAATCCATATGAAGCAAATCCCATAGTCACCTGCTCCTTTAGTGAGACATATATTCTCCTTGTTGGTCTTATTGTCTTGAACCTATTTGGGCTTTTGGGGGTGTCCTAGGCCACAAGTGGCTTTTCCTCCTTTCTTGGCAGAAGTTTCAAAGCAAAGTGTCCAGTTCTTCTTCCCAGTTCCAAGTTCTCAGTTGCCATGAGGATGTTTTTAGCACTTTCCAAAGCAGCATTGTCCAATAGAACTTTCTGCAATGCTGAAAATGTTCTGTATCTGCACTGTTCATTTAAGTAGCCATTAGCCACATATGGTTATTGGGCACTTGAAATACAGCTAGTGTGATTAAAAAATTGAAGATTTTAATGTTAATTAGATGTTAATCTTAATTAATTAAAATTAAAATTTTAATGTACGTGTGGCTAGTGATACCATATTGGGTAGAGTGGTTCTAGACAGTTTGAGATTATGGTTTACAGGGCCCAGAGCATCCCAGCAACAACATCCTTGCAGGATCACTCTGTGAGGGTACAATAGAAGTTATATATTTAGTTATGAGTTGTGTCTTAGTTGGTAATAGAGGGGGTTTGAAACAGAATGTTAATATTAGAACTAAGAAGGTATATAGGGATCTTTAAGTAAAAGATAACAAATGAAGGCAGAATATGTTGTGGTAAATATTGAGATAAAAGAACAGAACATTACCATTTGAACTGAATTTGAATTTCTAAACTTTACATATTGGAGCAGGATAGAACAATTCAATTCAATATAAAAATTTCCTCCTTGCCAATGTAATTATTAGGGCTATAAGAATCCAATTAATAAAGTTGAGATTTTATTAGGGGCTGAAAGAGAAGCAAGAAGAAATACATAGAACATCAGATCTGCTGCATGTTAGAGTGGACTAGAACTCTAGGACCACCTCTAATGAAATGATCTACTTGACAGAATTGTGAAGATTCGATGAAATTATTTATGAAAGGACCTAGGATAGTGCCTCACAGTTGATTGATATTAGCACTTACAGTGATCATTTAATTCTGCCTAGATCTTTTTAAGGCCTCTTTCAAGTACCTGTGAGAACATAGGAAGATGCTTAGGATAATTTATTTTGGAAAAATTATTTTTTTGGGAATAGACCATAGAAGAGGAAATACAGGCAACACAAAGGCAAGTAAAGAAATGCCATAACCCCATCCCCATTTGCAGATTGCTACCATAGGGAGAACTGTTGCTGAGGAAGGTGGGTCAGGTATGTTGGGCCAGACAACACTGAAACAGTCAGACCAGAGGGGAAAAGAATAGGAAGGTAACATGAGTGTTTGTATTTTAGGTATTTGTATTTGTGGTTTTTTACTGAATGTAGTTTACTGATGTTGATGTTCTTGTCAAAGATAACCAAAGAAAGAAGAAGGGAAGAATATTTGAGTTACCATGAGGGTGGTGGAAAGGACACTGACCTTGGAATAGAGTTAGTGGGGTTCCAATCCTAACTTTTCAATCATGAGACTTAGACTAATAATCGTCTTTTGGTCCCCAAATTCTTCTTCTTGTAAAACAATGATCTGCATGGTGCTGAATGACTTGTAAGGTTATTCCAGCCCTAAAAGTCAGGAGTATAATTCTAAATATGAAAGCACGTGTAGGCTCTAGTCCTCCAGATCCCATGAACCCCTGCTGCTCTATCAGGAAAGCCTGTTGTTTTAGTCCTCTAACTTGTTTTTGTAATCCTAAAGCTCAAGTTGTGTGAACAGTGGTATCTCAATCAGCATGCACAAAAGCAGTTGGTATGGTGGGAGTGAGTGACAGTGGGTGGGTGAACAGATTAAAGAGGAAAGGGTTGGAAGAGAGTAGTGTGTGTGAAAAAGAAAAGTAGACCTTCCTCTTTTGACATTCTTTTGCTATATTCTCCAATAACAGCTCTCCAAAGCCAAATGCCAAAATGAGGGCATGAAAATTGCTTGGAGTTTGTAGTTAAGCAGAACTGAATTTGAATCCAAGCTCTGAATTAAAGACCTCTAACTTCAGTTTTCTAACCTTTGTGATATTTATAGTTAGCAACCATTATGAAGATTAAATGAGATAATATTACCCAGCAGATAGTAGGTGTTCAGTAAATATTTTCTTAATTTGGTCTCCCCAAATTGGCTCAATTCTTTCCCATTTTACCCATAATATAAAAGACTAGTCAAGGAAACAACCATGCAGGGCTGCTTAGAAATCTATATCTAGAGGATGTAAACAATCTGTGGTGGGGAGGGAAGGGTGCTGAAGAGAGAAAAAGCCATAGCCATGAATAGACAGCCCAGCCACTCCATTAATGAAGCCTCTTCTTTTGGTAGCCTCACAGTTCTCTGGTTCCTGAAAGTCACAGAAATGTTTACTGCTTTTCCAACAATTTACCAGTAGGAAGATTCACCGCACTGACAGAGGACATAGAAAGCGGAGCCACACGTCTTATTCCCACCTGAAGCTAGCAAAGCTGGATTCTGGAGTGACACCCACTCCTCGCTCCTCTACCCAGGAGTCCGGAAAACCTCCTTCCAAGAGGAGTCCGGGGGGAAGGCAGAGAACCGGGGAACGCAGAGCACCTATACCTGTCTCTCCAGCTCGCTTATTCCACATGATCCTCCTTTACATGGTTCTAACGCAGTTTCTGCTTGCGGGAAACGCTGGCAAGCAGTGAGCCGCCCGTTCCCCCGCAGTATTACCGCCCAGCCTCGCCGAACTTTCAGCACCGCGGACAGCGCCCCTCCCAGCGGTCGGCTCTGCGGCCCAGGCTCCTGCCTGGAGCTGCTATGCTGCTTAGGATGTTCTTCAGGACCCCTTACCCTGGGGGACAGGCGGGTTTACACTCTGTGGTCCTTGGCCAACTCCTCCCAGTGACTGGCCCCGACACTCCGACGAGATCCCACCTGCTCCCCCTCCCAAGTTTTTCCTTTACATTTGCATTCAGTTCAAGACTCTCAGTTCAGGCAGAACTCTGAATGGAGCCTCGCACAGGTAGTGGGGTGAGGAGTGCCAGGAGCAGGCGAGAGAGCCCTGCTGTTCTAGTTTTCCTTCCATCTTTCCTCTGCTTTCCCTTTGCTTCTAGTCATGTGGTGACTTCTATCTTACTTTTCGATCACAATATAAAATACACTTTGGGGGGTGACTCTGGTGGGAGAAGGAGGTTTGGGGCTGCATCACGCGAGGCCACACTGCCCTACTCTGGTCCTCTGGATTTGTAAGAAACTGATGTATTTGGGATGGGGGAAGAGAGGAGGCTCAGACGCGGTGAAGTGCGGGCGAGAATCCTCTCCCCGGGGCTGCCCGCTCTGGCCAGAGAGCTTCCCAGGACATTTCTCCCATCACGTCCTTCTCGCTGCCCCGCCACGTATCACCACTCTCTGGGGACAAATGCCCCTCGTAGCGCACCAGCCTGGTCTGGGTATCGGGCTCAGCTGGAGTCCTTTTGAAGAGTTTGCTCCCAGGTAAAAGGACAGACGTTGTCTCCGCCCTCCCCTCAGGCTACGGCCGGAAAAACGTCCCTTTCTTTCCGTGGGCTCAGTCCGGGGCCGAGAACCTAGCTGCGGGAGCCTGATGTGTGACAAGGCAGGGAGGAAAGGACAGGCCCGGCATCTGTGGAGACCCAGGCGACCCGGACACTGCTCGAGGCTCCGTCCTCTGCCTCTCACTCCGGCCGCGCCAGGGCTGCATTTGCCCCAACCCCGCCTGGCAGCTCCCGTGAGTCGGAACCCGGCGCCCCCCAACCCCGGACACTGTCCAGGCCCCATTCCGGGCCAGATACGAAGAGATCCCAACCCAGCTCCCTCCTTCTTCCAAGGGACCCCTTCCCGGAGGGCGCCCTCAGCCTCCGCGCCATGTTCCTGTTTCTCCCCTCCCTGCGGCTCCGGCTCCCTGGTTCATTCAACAAGAGGCGACCATCCTATTCGCGGGGGTCCAGTTTGGGTGCAGGGGGCTCGGAGGGGGACAGACGGCGGCGAAGGGGGACGTTCACTCACCGGAGGGCTGGAGGCGATTAACTGGCTGCAGGGACTGGTGGCTAGCCGTCTGCACTTACAGCGCCAGAGTCTGTCTCTCCCACTGTGATGCGGGGTGGTGGTGGCAAAGGAAGGCAGGAGGCAGCCGCTGCTGCTGAACAGCTCTTCAATTATTCAGTTCGCCGCCCCCCTCACCTCGCTCCAGGCGTTCTGTCAGTCCTCTCTCCAGCTCGCCTGTCTCCGCCTTCCTGGAGTCACGTGGGCGGCCCAACCCCTTACATTATTGAGCGGAGGCCTCTCTCCAGACGCCCCCGCCTCCCAGCGCGCGCACACGCACACACAGGCACACACACACACACCCACCTATATGCCACTCTTTTTTTTTTTTTTTAAGATTTTATTTATTTATTCATGAGAGACAGAGAGAGAGAGAGGCAGAGGGAGAAGCAGGCTCCCAAGGAGCAGGGAGCCCGATGCGGGACTCGATCCCAGGACCCTGGGATCATGACCTGAGCCGAAGGCAGACGCTTAACGACTGAGCCACCGAGGCGTCCCTATATGCCACTCTTAACCCCTCTATGGCCTACTGAGCCTCCGGGGCCGCTTCCAGTATCTCAGGCTGTCCTAAGGCTTAGGGGGTCCCTTGCCTGTTCCCTGCCCTGAGAAAGCAGGACCAGGCAGATGTCTGCAGTGTCGGTGTGTTGAGAAGGCATCCTCCAGCAGCTCCACCTTTGCTGGACTTGGCGCTGAACAACGCAGGCTTTCCAGACCTGCTTCCTACCCTCTGAAAGCTTCCCTCTTCCTTTGCTGAGCCTTGCTGCTCTTAAATTTCTTCCACTTCCCCAGCATTACTGGAAAGAAAGGATGGGAGAGATTGATTTCTTCTTTCTTCCTAAAAAAGACAAGACCCTCCTCCTTCTCCAAAGCTCAAGTAGGTCAAATTTATCTTTGGGTTCTCAGCATCTTATGAGTGGAAAGACTGTGGGTTTGAGATTTGAAGACCCACCAGGAATTCTAGTCTGTGTGACCTTGGGTTATTTAGCTCCTATCCTTTCTTCTCTCATCTGTGAATGACCACCTCACAGGACTGTTATGAGAATTCTAAATGATAATGTTCTTGAAATTGCCTAGCACCATGCTGAGCACATATTTGTAACTCAATAAATAAGAGTTCTTCTCCTGCCTCTATTGAAATAAATTTCAGAAAACAGGGGGACTGTGATTTGTGCCAGCAGAACACACACATCTTCTATAAAATTGGGACGGACATCTGTGAGGTTAAGCTAGAGAGATAACCAGTCTGAAAGGGGACAGGAGAGACACAAGGCTTACATTTTTCATTGGTTCCATTATAGTAAGTATCCCAGAACTGTGTTATGACTCAAAAAGATGAGGACTAGATTGTACCAACCCAGGCATGTTTGGTCTCATCAGAGAAAGAATTACTTAACATGCATTGAGTAGACTGATATAGATGGAAAGTGCCTCCATGAATTTTTGCATCTTTGGTCCAAGCCCTCAGAATACATGGGAGCTAATGAAATGTAACTCTCTACCCTTGGAAACAAATTCACTGGGCTTGTGTTTGAGAAGAATACTGGCTGACTGATACCGCCTCTTTATGAGGGAGCAGTTCAAATCTACCTTTAGGTTGTGGATTCTAGCTCAGAGGCTCTGGTTCTCCCCAGAAAACTCACTGATTGGTGCCAGGACAGTCTTGGTAAGTACACCTAGTTCAAGCTCATTACTGTCTTGGACCAGCATCCAGGTCTGAAGTCTTGAGACATCCCCATAATTTAAGGTTATGAGAGCCCTGCAGGGTATGTCAGACCTCCTGGGATACCCAAGAAGCTCTGAAATATTGCAGGAAAGGCATAGAGTTAAAGAATCAGAAGTTTGGAGTCTTAGTGCAGGTTCTGCCCATTACTTATTGTATGATCTTTGGCAAATCAATCAAGTTTTCAGAGTCTCACCTTTAAAATGGGAATAGAGGGGTGCCTAGGTGGCTCAGTTGGCTAACTTCTGCCTTTGGCTCAGGTCATGATCTTCAGGTCCTGGGATTGAGCCCCACATAGGGCTTCCTGTTCAGCAGGGAGTCTGCTTCTCTCTCTCTCTCTCCTTCTGCCCCTCCCTATTGCTCATTCTTTCTCTCTCTCAAATAAATAAATAAAATCTTTCCAAAAAATGGGAATAGAATGTTTATCTGCCTTCTCCATGAGATAGCTGTAATGCTAAAATGAGATAATGTGTGAGAAGACACACTGTGAAAGGTAAAAAGTAAACAAATGCAAACTGTTAATATTATGGACTGAATAAAACCCTGAATTTGTTCTAGATGCATTATGGGCATAGGGAAGATAGGATTTGTCATAAGACGGGCAGCTATCAAAATGTCAATGTATTTCTGTAAGTCTGTGTGTATGCATGTAACTCAAGGGGTGTGGTGTTTTGAGCATTGTGTTTTTTCATTTTCACTCTTCTGTGATGGATTGCTGGATTAAATCTCATTTTTTCCCCCAGCTTTTCATTTTTAGAACAACACCAGCCACAATCACAGGGGTTATGAGTATTTAATATCCGAGATAAGTTTGTGTCTGTATTTCAGGACAGGAGAGTTTAGATTTTTCTGCCTTTGCTAGGTAAAATTGATTTGGGTTAAAAATTCAAAATGGATTTCATTTCAAAATAAAAAATATTCAGCATCCAGGAGCAATTTCTGGTTATTAATCAGACCTAAATGGTAATATGAATCTCCAGTCCACTGCCAATAAATCCAATAAAATCCTCACACAAACCAGAAACTTACAAGGAAGCTCCCCTATCTTTAAGCAGAGTCCAGTCCAGTTTTCTGGTTTATTTCCTTTTAATATTCCTTAGAAAGTATCAATCTGACCTCTTTATATTTAGAGAGATCAAAAGACCAGAAGGTGCCAACTCATGCTTCTAAACATATCATTTAAAAATATTGTCAAGACTAAGTAAAATGCTGCCTCTGACTCCTACCCACTTTTGTGTTGTCATGACAAAACACAAGAAATGGAAGAATAAGCATGAAATAATTTGCCTCAAAAATGGTGCCTTTATAAAGCAGCTACTTAGATGAGTATAAATTTTAGAGAATTTTAGATAGTTTCACCAGAAATTGCTCTGGGACTCTGAATAATTTTTTTGAACAAGTTTTGAATGCCCAAGTCAACTTTACCTAGCTAGGGGCAGAAAAGGGAGCTTGGGGGACAGATCTTGGATTGATTGCAATAGAAAGTTACACCTTAACAATGATTTCTTTTAGACCCATAGAAAGTTACACCTTAACAGTGATTTCTTGATAAGGTTTCCCTTGGGTCCTACTCCTTTACTTATAAGCTCTTATCTTTTGCCTGTTGACTGTTGCCTTTATAAGCCAGCGCAGACACTTTTCAGCTGTTGGCAGAGCATATATGAGCCAACAAATAGAAAAGCAGTAGATAAAAATGTAGTTGAGCATTTAGAGTCACACATAGCAGGAAAAATTGATGCATATATCAGTTCCAGGGTTAAGCAATGATACTATAGAGTGACTGCTAATTAGACCTTGAAAGTACACATCTTTGTTTTTTTGTTCCAACTGGAATATGGGAAGGTTGAATCATTTATTCAACATGTTCTAGACACTTGAGATACAGCCACAAACAATACAGAGATGATTCCTGCTCTTCTTTAGCTTACAATCTAGTGGAGGGAGTCAGACTCTAAGAAAATAAAGAAGTACAGATAAGTACCACGATGAAAACAAAATGGAGTGTTATAATAAGGAGTGAAGGGGCACTACTGTATTGAATGGTGGAGAACTGACAAAAGCAAGTGCAGGGGCCCAGAAATAAAAGTGATTACTCTGCAAGAAAGGGGCAGTACCCTCTTACTTAAGGGCTTCTTGCTAAAATTCTGTGTCATTAGCAGGGTGATCTCTAAAATCCTTCATGATAGACCTGCTTGGGTGGATTATGGTTAGGCTGTGAGAAAATTGGCCAGATGCCTTAAGAACAATTACCTGTTTTTGTCTCATGACTTATGATAATGAGTACCTGATACTTTCTTCTAGAAGGATTCCAAGCTCAAATGCTACTGACATTTTCCTCTGAGCGTATTTAGAAGCTGAGAAATCAAAAGCACCACAACAGCCTGGCCAGAGGGGTTTAGATAGTTTCACCTCCAAAGGGGGAGGTGCTTCTGGGTAGCCGGAAGAGAAGAGAAGAGCCTGGTATGTCATAGGCACACAATAAAGGTATATTGAATAAATAACCTGTTGTTAGGATTCTACAAATTAGACTGGAAGTTTGTAAGTCAATTATCTATGAGTAATTATACTCTGGGTATCTAAATTCTAAGAGGAAGAAGGGAGATTCTGTCCTAAGTATGTTCGTTTCATTCTTCCCAAATTTACAGTGACATATAGCACTTTTCCCACACCCACCCAATGTGGAGTGAATAAAATCCCTTAATGATGAAGCTGTGGAGAGGAGTCAGGAGTGTCAAACCAATGGAGTTCCCTGACATGGGGGGAAACATTAGAGCAAACACTTCTTCCATTTATGGTGTTTTCTTTAATGTATCATTCAAAGCTCTTGTTTCCTTGTTGATTTTCTGCTTAGATGATCTGTCCATTGCTGAGAGTGGAGTATTGAGGTCTCCTACAATTAACGTATTGTTATCAATATGACTCTTTATTTTGGTTAACAGTTGGCTTATATAGATGGCTGCTCCCATGTTGGGGGCATAGGTATTTACAATTCTTAGATCTTCTTGTTGGATAGATCCTTTAAGAATGATATAGTGTCCTTCTGTGTCTCTAATTACAGACTTTAGTTTAAAATCTAATTTGTCTGATGTAAGAATTGCTACCCCAGCTTTCTTTTGAGGTCTGCTGGCATGGAAAATGGATCTCCATCCCTTCACTTTCAGTCTGGATGTACCTTTAGGTTCAAAATGAGTCTCTTGTAGGCAGCATATGGATGGGTCCTGTCTTTTTATCCAATCTGCAACCCTGTGCCGTTTTATGGGAGCATTTAGGCCATTCATGTTGAGAGTGATTATTGAAAGATATGAATTAATTGTCATCATGTTGCCTGTGAAGACGTTGTTTTTATAGATTGTCCCTGTAAATTTCTGTTGTATATCACTGATGTTTTCTTTAAATACATTCACTTTTCTACTTAAATTAATATATTTTGAAGAGGTTTCTATTACTAATTTAAATAAAAAACTGGTATCAGTTGCCATAAATACAAGATAACCATTTAAATAAACACAATGAAAATGAAACAATGTCATTATAGTCAAGCTAAATACTATTCCCTGCCTAGGAACCTGAGGCTTGTTTTCTCCTTATTAAAAAAAGAAAATTGGCAACTATAGAGAAGTATTAAAGACATATTGGCATCAAACTGAGACTTTCTCTATGAAGTAATCAGAAAGATTGAAAGACAAGTGGAAAATGAATAACTTCTCACTCTGTGATTATATGGCATTTAGTGTTCAGTCCTCGTACCATCAAAATCAGCATTTCTCCTAACTTTATTTATTTATGTATTTATTTATTTAGAGAGCGGGGAGCACATATGCGCTCAAAGTGGGGAGGGGCAGAGGGAGAGGGAGAGAACCTTAAGCAGACTCCACACCCGGCTGCGGAGTTCTGCTGGTCTCAGAGTCCCTGGGGGAGGGGGGGGACGTGTGTTTGATCTCTCCATCAGAGATCATGGCCTCAGCTGAAATAAGAGTCAGAGGCTTAACTGACTGAGCCACCCAGGAGCCCCTATATTTCTCCTAACTTTAATGTGCATAGGAATTATGTGGGGATTTTGTTAAAAATGTAGAATTGTACTCAGTAGTCCATGTAGAATTGTACTCAGTAGGGGACCCAAGGACTTGCATTTCTTTTCTTTTCTTTTTTTTAAACATTTATTTATTTGTCAGAGAGAGAGCAAGTGAGCACATAAGCAAGGGGAGTGACAAGCAGAGGGAGAAGCAGGCTCCCCGCTGAACAGGGAGCCCCATGCGGGACTTGATCCCAGGACTCTGGGATCATGACCTGAGCCAAAGGCAGACGCTTAACCAACTGAACCACCCAGGTGTCCCAAGACTTGCATTTCTAATACAATTTCAGTAATGCTGGTGTTGTTGGTTCTTGGATCACTCTTTGAGTAGCAAGGATCTAAAGTACCAGTGGTGTTGTGTGTCTCATATTTGGCGATATGCTAACTCTTATTTTATAGATGAGAAAAGTGAGGACTTGGAGGTTGTAAATAACCTAAGGTCCTATGGTTGGTAGACAAGCCAGGGCTAAAACTCACTTCATGGGCTTCCTGTCTCTCAGTCTAGTGCTCTTTCCCAAAAGATCTGTAAAGTCACTGACTTCCTCCTAGGGACAAAAAAGCCTTTTTCAAGGGACAGTGACAGGAAAGTCAAAGTTTGGATTGCTGTATTCTATAGGTTATGCTATGGTAACAAACATGCACAAACTGGCAGTAGCCTAAAATTAGTTTACTTATTGTTGACATTATGTTTCCACTGTGGGTCATTATGGGCTCTGTTCCATGTAGTCACTCTATGCCATTTTATGTTGCTCCATTCCAACCAACATGATACTTCAGAGTTCATTTTGGCAGGCAGGACCAAGGCTGGAGGACCTTGTACCAACAACTAAATGCTCTGGCTTAGAAGTGATGCACATCACTATTGCCCATAAATCATTGGCTAGAACTCAACTGCAATTACAAGGAGGGGTGGAGAAGAATAATACTTCCATCTGCCTAGAATGAGAGTAGAATCAGATACAGTGAACATTAAAAGTCTCTACCAAATAATATAGTTTTTCTATCACTAAAATTCCATGATTCTGTCATATCAATCTTTTCCTTCTTCTCATGATCTCCCATATCTGAGTTTTCCAGGCTAACAAGGCTACCATTAGTCCGTTTCTCTCCTGGGTACTTCTGTATCATAAGAAAGAAAAGGAAGTTTAATTGCAGAGACTATAGGATGCCAGGAAACTTCAGTAATAGCAGGGGCATCAAAAGAAAGAGGCCAGTCAGGGAGAGAGGTTATGGTGACTGTGAGGGGGGAGGGGCAGAGAAAAAGAGAAAGGTAAGGAAAGGAAATGATCATTTCCTTACGGCTTAGAAAATTTTAGACCCTTTATTAGGACATTTACGGATTTTGTCCTCATAAAATTCCTCTCAGGCTGTTATTAGCCTGTTTTACACCCAAGGAAACAGAGGCTCAGAGGGCTTATATAACTTGTCAAGGTCAACACAGAGAGTAAATCAGAATCAATGCCAGACTGTAAACCTAGAGTGTCTCCCAGGGAGTCTAAGAAAGTCACTCTTACAGAGCAAGGCAGGATTGGTCCTGGAGAACAGATTACTTGTTCACAGTGACATTCGAATTCCTGAGACTTGGCATTGCTATAGTAGGCATTTGCAGACATACAGCTGAAACATCCAATTTCATAGTGGTTTCTATGTGGGATTATACAGTCCTCCTGGGAGGCCAAACTTCTTCTGAGGGGAGGCTACTAAGGAGAGGATGGAATAGTTAAGGCTAGCATGGATATGGGGGAGTCTTCCTCTGGAGACTGAGAATGATGGGGTCTAGAACTGTCCCATGTGCTGCTGAGGTCATCATGGGAAGGAGCAGGGACACGGGAGTCAGAGCAGGATTTGTATCCAAATTCAACTACTTGTTACTGATGTGGCATTTGGCATGTGGCATTGGCATTTGGCATGTGGCAAATCATTCAAGTTCTCTGAGGTTTAGTATTCCAGACTGTGAAAGGGGATGATAAGGCTTAACTGCAGAGTTTTGAGGAAAATTGAAAATAATATACATAATGTGCCCAGCACATATAGTTGCTCATCAATGGCTATTGTTAATGTTATTAGTAAAAAGAAGAGGATTGTGAAAGAAACTGAAGAGGCTCAACCTCCAATTATTTGAATAGGTTTAACTACGGCAGTTTCCTGTTCTGAGCCTTCATTTCTTCTTGGGAAAAATGATGGAATGGGAGAAGATATCTTCTTCTAAAAGTTCTTCCATAGACTAAAGTCAATGAACCAGAAGTCATGGAATTCTCCTGGGGGAAAGCTAGGGAATAGTCCTGGTGACCATTCACACCTAATGCAGCAATGAGAAGGGGACTAGTTTGTGCTGAATGAAGGAGTCCCTGGGCCCATCATCAGAATTCCCGAGCCCCAGACAGCAGCAAACTGCTGATTTTATTGCCATTGCCACCAACCAATGACCCATTAAAACAATAGGCAATGTAAGGGTGATTATGGGTCAAGGGGTGGTCTTTTTACCCACTTTTGCATGTAAGAAAGGTCACCTTATTAACAGAGGCAGCAGCCTCAGCAGCAGATTTGAATACAAAACAATCAATAAGCACCAGAGAGAAATATGGGAAGAGGAATGAAGCTCACATTAATGGGATTGTAAGCTTGCTCCAGTTATCTCTGCAAGCCCTGCTATTGCCACCAAGTGAAGGATGGATTTTACTGGTAGTGGGTCAAGTATGTTCACAGCACATTCCCTTCATGAGATGGGCAGGCAAATCACTACACTGAGTAAACATCCATGGTGTAAAACAGTGATTATTTTACTGTCAGCCTTTTAAAGATATGTATTCACCTGCTGTGTATAAGCTTTCTCCTGTTTAATTCAATGACTTTTAGAAAATGAGAATATTTTATTCCATTTATTCATTCCTTAAAGCTCTTAAGAAGACCAAAGACTCTGTAAAGCATTCAAACACATTAGATGAAAGCTATGAGATAATTTAGAAAAGGCAGTGAAGTTCCAGTCTTCCTCTCCTCCAGGTCCTAGTAGAGGAAGACCTAAGTCAATGACCACAGATGCCTGTTTTCAGAATCCCCAGGGAGGGAGAGTTTACAGCCTGGCTGCCCCACTCCCCCTCCTTCAACAAAATGTTATAGTGTTTGGTTATCCTTGCATTGAGGTTTTCTATGTCCATCGTATCTGGTACCAGGAGTGCCTATAAGATGATTCAAGCAAGAGTCACTATGTTCAAGTGCTTGGAGGACTCAGTCACCCCACTAATTGCACCCTCTGTCTTCAGATTGGGTGATCACCCTAGGCACTGGCCCTTCATTCTGTGTTCAGATTGGTTTGGGACACCTTCTCCATGTGGCTTGGGGCAACTACTAATGAACTTTCAGATCCTGAAACATGATTTAACATCTTGGACCAAGTCTTGAACCAAGTCTTGAAGAATACAAGTTCACTGCTTTCTAGGTTCTGACTCTACAGGCCTCCCTTTTAATTATCTAGCCAAGACTTGTATTATTGCATAGGAGATACATTGAATTGTTTCTTGTTTTGATCTAGGTTTATATATCCATGTTCAATAGAGGCTTGAGTATCTATTAAAATGGTGATCAAATAGGAGGCACACCTAATCTAATGTATAATGTTATGAAAAATAAGGATCGCTCCCTTTATCCCCACCCTGCCCTGATAAGTAATTGCAAAGATTTGCTTCATCCATGAGATTTGTTTCCAGTCTTGATCTTTTCTTCTTGTTCCCTGGAATCTCCACCTTCTGATATGAAGATATGGTGATTAAGATGATGATGATGACAGTGCAAGTGCAGTAATAGTGTTGATGCCTTTCCTTCCACTCCCCAGCATCCTAAGCCTTCTACCCAGGCTGGACCAGCTGCTGCTCTTTTCACTATGTTTAGTCTTGTATTAATACAATTAATGTATCATCATCAGAAGTACTTTAAGCTATAGTGGGAAATGAGGCAAAATTAATCCCATCTCACAATAGCTTAAAGACTGTAATTGTTTTGTCCAGAACAGATGCTGACAATGGCTGATTTAACAAGCAAGTGCCCATCTCGTCTGAATTCTGTAAGTAGCTTTAATATCCCTAATTCTTTGCTATGATCTCTGCATTAAACTTGGGCCAATTTCACACATGCCAGTGCTTTTGGCTGGTTTGAAATCCTCATAAAACAAGAGAAAAATCATCAACATGAAAGATAGGTCAAGATAGGCACATGACTTTTGGATTTGAGAGGAGTATGTGTCTAGTTAAGGGAATAGCACTAGGGAATTTGAGAATCATATCTTTTCCCCATGTTGGGTAAGTGAATTACAAGATAAAGAAATCCTAAATTGTATGTATTGTGTTTATGTTGGGGGTAAAATAATCTTCAGTGATATGAGATATGGAAATGACTGCTATGTCCTGAAGCCTTCCCTGATGAGACTTGGGCTGGTTTGGTACAGTTATTGGAGGAGATGTTTATGGGAGGATACAAGTAAAAAAGCATCTTTTTGGGTGATTTCAACCTGGTTGAAAAAACCAGAAGATTTTTAAAAATAAAAGTTAGGGGCACCTGGATGGCTCAGTTGGTTAAATGTCTGTCTTTGGCTCAGGTCATGATGCCAGGTTCCTGGGATTGAGCCCTTAAGTCAGGCTCCCTGCTCAGTATGGAGTCTGCTTCTTCCTCTACTCTCCCCCCAGCCCACTCATGCTCTCTGTCTCTCTCTCTCTCAAATAATTAAATAAAAATCTTAAAAAAAGTTATAATGGCTAACACATATTGGGTGCTGACTTGATGGGATTTGAGAAACACCGATGTCATTTGGGACCAACATGGGACTTTGTGATAAAAAAAAAAAAGAGGAAGAACAGAATGCCTAAAATTGAATTGCTTAGTAGAACTGAGAATTTTTTTTTTATATAGACCCTAAGATGGCATGTGTGAATGAAGAGTAGGTATGAGTGAGGGGCAGTTGGTATCCAGCAGTTTGGCTAGCCTTGCTGTGATCTGAAATAGAGTGAGCAGTAAGGAGAATGTGGCTGTGATTTGATCTCTGCAGTCTTTCTTGTAAATGATTTTCTAAATGGAAGGCTCATGAAACTGAAAAGTTAGGGACTTAAGACACAGCTGGGTTCAGGTACTGAAAGACCTTCACAAGGTGTTTGTCATGATCTTTTGGTTTTGCTTGTTTCTGAGTTAGCTTCTGCCTCAGCCAAGCTCTCCTCAAAGGTGGCAAATGGCCACCACTGGCCCCAGGCTCTTTTTTTTTTTTTTAAACAGGTTAATGACCCCAGTGGAAGGAAAGTATCTCTTTTTCAAAAGTTCCAGCACAAGTCCCATGGCTTGGACTGACTGATGTCATTTGCCCATTCTTTTACTAATCATTAAGTTCAGGGAAATCAAATGTGCTAATTGGCTGGTTTATGCCCGGTGCCCATGATAGTTCTAGGATAAGAGGTTAGAACCGCATAAACTACAAGAGAGATTGGGTTGGGGGGGAGAGTATACAATAATATGGCTTGGAGTGGGGATAAGATGCTGTTATCAGGAGAAAGAAATAGATTATAGGTAGGTGAAAACAATAGAGCTTTTCCACACTTTGCTGCCTATAGAATCCTTTTTCCTTGAGATTACTATTCAGTAGAACACACTTGGGTACATGCAGTCTTAAGTGATATGATCCTTAAAAAATGTCTCATAGTAATCATGGTGTTATGCCTAGAAATTCTTATCTGACCCTATTAAAGTTGTTTGTAAATAAAGGTGACAAATGCATTGCCTGGTTTTTATGCCCCTAGGACCTGCCATATTGACAGTGATAGCTGTGATTAAATTTCTTCTTAAAAGAACCAGTCTGCATTTGTTCAGTACTGTACACTTTATCAAGTTTTCCCCCCACATACCATCTCATTAGCTCTTAGATGCTATTAAATGTAGTTAATTACTCAATGACCATAGCTACCAGACATCAGTCTTCTTGTCATTAGTTGTCAAAATATCATACCTAATTCCCAACTCCCTTTAGCTCTACCTGTCACCTAGCTGGACTCAAAAACTCTTAATGAAGATATTAAGTATGTTAATTAACTTTGCCTTACTGAAAATATCTTTTATTTTAGTGCCATAAGAAATTAGCAGAAGAAAGGGCTGCTTGGAGGGAGAAGACTGGCAAATTACACCCAGCTGTCAATCTGAAAAGTGACAGAAGGCAATGGTCCAGCATTGAGATGGCTTAGTTGGAGTTACCACTGAAAACTAGGCAATTCATTTTTAACCAAGAATTTATAATGTATATATGTATGAATCAGTGAGGATGTATTTGGTTGTAAGGAAAGGAAAGTCCAACTCAAATTGACTTAAAAATAAAGGGAATTTATTGGCTCATATAACCCTATGTCTGCCTTAGAGTCTTCTTAGGACAAGAATGGATAGATGATAGATGATAGATAAATAGATGATAGATATGATATGTAGGGTAGAATTCAGCATTTTTTTGATTCAGTGGCTTACCACAGTCATCAAAAAGAACTTAGCATGGCATCAAAAAGGCTTTACATCTGCCCCATGTGCCATCCAGAAGGGGAGAGCATGCCTTTTTATCCCATGAGATCCTAGCAAACATCCTTTCCAGTTTCATTGGCCTGGATTAGGTCATATACCCCTTCCTGATCAAAAGCTTTAACCAGATATTTGGATTATGCCAATTGATATGCTGTCCCTGCAGTCAGACGTGGGGTTGACTTACCCTGAATCATATGTGGGCTGAGTGAACTGGGTTGTTGTCAAAGAATGGGAGTCAGATATAGGGGAAGAAACTTCAAACAAAGCCCATTAGAGTAGGATTATATTATTGTATACTCTCCCCCCCCAACCCAATCTCTCTTACCTTTGAGATATTGTCTATTTATCCTCATTCTACAAAGCATTTCAGGCAGACATCTATAGACATGGGCCATCTATAGGAAGGGATTGAGGATAACAGAGAGAGTACTGGATTTGGAATTCAGTGATGCCACATCCCATCTCTGTGACCTTGGGCAAGTCCCATACCTTATATCTGAAATTCGGTCTCTCTCATTGGATAAATTAGAATAATATTTGCCCTACTTACCACACAATGTTGTTACGATCAAAGAAAAGATCACAAATTTGGTAGCATTTTCTAGTTTACAATGCAAATGTAAGTTGTTGCTTTTTTTTTTATGGCTGTCATCATTTAATGAGGAATAGAGATTTCAGAGCAATCACTCAGAGCAGCAGATTTGCTTTAGAAAATGTTCTATCCTAAACCTCCAGTTGCTGAAAAAAGCAGCAGCAGTGGCTTTTAGATATATGGTGCTGAGCACAGGAAACAATGACTTTGGAATTGCTGGAGAAAGACCAGATGGATGCCTCTATGATCAAATGAGTTATTTTTAGAAACATGTTTAGTATCCTAGGACAGTGTCATGTGGGGAGAAATTATGCTCTGCAGTATAAAGTACTGTACTAGTTATTCTCCTTGGAATATCCAGAGGTAAAAAACATGGGTTTTGGAACAGACAGACACCAAGTTGTGGCATAACCATGAGCAATCATTAGCCTCTTCAATCCTCAGGTTTCTCATATGACAAAGGAGATAATGACACTGACCTCATAATATTTGAGAGATGTTATGTAAGTTGGTGACTATATAGTGCCAAATGGTGCCTGGCACATAGTAGCTGCTTACTAAGTGGTAACTCCTCAGGCTGCCTGTAATTGGTATATTTACAAGTGGATAATAATAAGAGGACCTTATCTCTGAAGCTTTCTTCTCTAAACCTCAGAAGTCCATAAATATTTTGAATAGAATTCCTTATATTCTTAATCCTAAAAAATGATTTGGAGATGACATTAAGATATTTAAAAATGGTGATTTCCAAACTTCTTAAAGTGTCTTAGCATGCGTGGCTCAATGTTTTCAAGTTGATTTCTATTACCAGAGGGATTTGGGTAGAAAATACAAACAGACAGCCATCCATTCATTATCAATATGTCAGTTTATAGATCTATTTCTTACCTTTTGAAATTTGGAAAATCAATTTTTGTCTTATATACTGGGAATTCCTGCTGGCCAGTATATCTGTGAATTGATAGTTCAGTGTTGCTTAATATTTGTAATAATGACTCTCAGGATATTGTTAGTACCTCTGAATCATCAAACACAGGCAGAGTAACATTCAAATCAACCTTAAGGTTAAATGCATTTTGTTCCATTTAAACTCTTTGAAATCTCTATTTATGACACAAATTCTATCTTATCACTAGACGTATGTATAGGTTGAACTTGAGAACTTTGTTTCTGGACTGGAAATAATATAGAAATATCAATCTAATTGGGAATTCTAAGTAGACTTTGTACTCTAATAAAAGCTGTAGTTATTGTGCAAATGAATAGAAGTTTATGTTTAAGAATGAGTAAACATTTATCAACAGTAATAATTACCGAATACTGTGGGCTAGTAGAATGATCACAGACTAAGAATTAGAAGGTGTAGGTTCTAAACACTAAGTATCATCACAACTTTGGGGAAATAACTTAAACTCCCTGCCTTCAACTTTGTTATCTGTAAAATAAGGTAGGTGTACCAGATGATTGCTGAGATGCTTTTAGCCCTTAACATTTTATATTTCTCTTCTAATATGTAATATGTACTGTGTTTTTTTTTCAGAGGTTTATTTATTTAAAAATTTTTTTTTTTAATTTTATTTATTTATTTGAGACAGAGAGAATGAGAGACAGAGAGCATGAGAGGGAGGAGGGTCAGAGGGAGAAGCAGACTCCCTGCCGAGCAGGGAGCCCGATGCGGGACTCGATCCCGGGACTCCAGGATCATGACCTGAGCCGAAGGCAGTCGCTTAACCAACTGAGCCACCCAGGCGCCCCCAGAGGTTTATTTATTTTAGAGAGAGAGAGCGAGAAAGCATGAGCCAGAGGGAGAGAGAATCTCAAGAAGACTCCATGTGCAGGGCTTGATCTCATGACCCTGAGATCATGACCTGAGCTGAAGCCAAGAGTCAGACACTTAACCAACTGCACCACCCAGGCCCCTGTACTGTGTGTTTTTAAAAAAGAACCAAATTTGGAAAACTGGGGGTAGCTTGTGGCAAATTTGTTAACAGTTACTGCCCAAAAGCCATTAATCTTAATCTTTTAATCTTAAGTAAGACATTGTAAAAAGAATCACTGTTTAAAACTCGAGCGAGGACTGAGGCACCTGGCTGGCTCAGTTGGTAGAGTGTGTAACTCTTTTTTTTTATTATTATGTTATGTTAATCACCATACATTACAACATTAGTTTTTGATGTAGTGTTCCATAATTCATTATTTGCATATAAACCCAGTGCTTGGGGCGGCTGGGTGAGTGTGTAACTCTTGATCTCAGGGTCATGAGTTCAAGCCCTATGTTGGGCCTAGAGCTTTCTTTCTTTCTATTTTATTTTATTTTATTATTTATTTGACAGAGAGACACAGTGAGAGAGGGAACACAAGCAGAGAGAGTGGGAGAGGGAGAAGCAGGCTTCCCGCGGAGCAGGGAGCCCGATGCAGAGCTCTATCCCAGGACCTTGGGATCATGACCTGAGCCGAAGGCAGACGCTTAACGACTGAGCCACGCAGACACCCCGGCATAGAGCTTTCTTTAAAGAATAAATAAAATATAAAAATTAAAAAAAAATGATTAAGGACAGATCTCAGGGAGTAAACTCCAAGTATATGATTCATTATTATTTCTGAGATTGAAGTACATTATTGTGTATAGACCATTAGGACTATAGCAAACTAAATTGACAATTGATATGTAAACAGGCCGGTTTTGAGCTAATTTACTAATAATCTTCCATTATTAATACATATTACATCAAACGCTTTTTTCAATCTTGATATAAGTGAATAATTTCAGTTATAAACACTGTCATCTATTTTATATGCTATTAAAGCAAATGTCCATCAACTGGCTAAAATTCATTAATAATCCTCTAATCAGTATTTGTGTATTTGTTGACAATCTGCTTACATCCTCTAATGACCTGTTCCTTATTTGACTATTAATCATAAAAATACTTAGCACAACAAAAAATATTTAAAATGTCCAATTATGATAAGCACTGGGATCAACAAACAGTGTTGGATGTGTAAACAGCCGTCAGTAAAGACAGCTTGTGTACAATTCTAAAAAGTCAGTGTTGATAGAGGTTAACCTGTTGGTGGACTTTGGTCATGGCATGTTCACTCAAGCTACGGTAATATTTGTGATGGAAACTCCCCCAGGAGCAAATGTAGCAGTATCAATTTCAGCTGATTAGATTGCTGCCTTAAATATGCACCAGCAAGTAACAATTTAAGGAGACAGCTGACATGCAACAGGAGCTAGAGATCAGACACAATGAAGAACGTATTCAGACTTAAGCAATGGGAAGTCAAGTGATGCTCAATCTATGTCAAGCCACAAAACTGACATGATTGTTGAGATAAAGAAGACATGCTGTGACCCATACTATGACATGAGGCTTTGTTGAAGAAAGAAAATGTGGATTTCTGTGAAAGCAGAAAAAAAGGGAAACTTTAATTATACTTACTGTGGTGAATAGCTAAATATAGAAATATCCTTAGAGTTAGTCTAAACTCAAGAAAGCACTTATTACTCACATGGCCTTTTGTATGTTAATTTAAAAGTGCTGTTAGGCACTAATGTTAATACTATGGCTCTCATTATAGGAAGAAAAAGAGTCTTTCAGGATGGTGCAGGCAAATAAGTAGGGGCCAGTGTTAAACCAGGTGTGTCTGACTGACAACCTGACAATAACAAGAACTACCAAACTCAAATCATCATAAAGAATAAGGAGATTTACCAATAATCCAGATGTAGGTACTATCTATGCCAACTTAATCCACTTATGCCATCTTTATTTTTCTGCTGTTTTCTTGGTTTTTCTCTCCCCTCTGCATGGTAGCTTCATGCTGGTATTGAGGTGTTGCTCTAGAATTAAACCTCCTATCTACCAATGAGGGAATATAAAGGTAGATAGATAAAGTATTGCTTCCAGGGACTTCCTTCTAGAAGTTCAAGGAATAACTTTTTCAGAAGCCATGAGAAAACCTTTTTTTTCCCCCCCATCTAATTGATCTAATTGATATCCTGTGACTAGTCTGGAGCCAATTATAGCAAGGAAGGTGGGATGGCCTTAGGTGAATCAAGTCCACCTTTGGGGCTAGATGCGTGGATAGCTTCTGCCAATACAAGGGCACTATGTGTGTGAGGAGTAGATATCTGAATAAAATCAGGGTTCTATTAGGAGAGCAGCAGAAAGAGAAGAATGAATGCCCAAACACTAGTCTAGGATCTGTCTTTACTAGCTGAATGAGATTGGGCAAGCCAGCTAGCCACTTCAAGCTTTATTTTCCTTATCTGAATAACAGGGGCTACTCACCTACTTGATATCCATTTTCTCTTTCCTTAATAATAATACTGCCTTTCTGTTCTGATTGGAAAATTGCCAGCTAAAGTCTAAAATTTTTGGTCTACTCTGTCTCTAAGGCTTTTGGGAAATCTTAAAAGGTGAACTGACAAGTGATGTGTGACTTTCTTGACTTTCTCTGTTTTATCTTGCTCCCTACCTTGAATCAGGCTATAATCATTAGAGCCCAGGCAGCCATTTTGGATCAGGAGGGGATTTGAGAATGGAGACCATGTGTTGGGGTGGTGGAGCAGAAAAATAGAAGAATGCTGGGTCCTTTATGACTGTAGAATTGCCAGTCAGCCCTGGACTTCCTACCTAGAGTCTTCTTTTATGTGTGAGAAAAATTCACTTATAAATTTTTAAAGCCACTCTTATTTGAAATAGGTGTTACTAGTGGTAGAACACATTACTCAAATGATCATCTCCAATCATCAGTGTATAATAATTTTTGTAGACATCACTATGGTAAGTCATGGCCACTCAAATGGATGACCTGTCCATTTGACCTTCCATATGTCTGTCCTGTCTGATGACCTGTCCATTTGACCTTCCATATGTCTGTTCTGTCTGATGACCTGTCCATTTGACCTTCCATATGTCTGTGCAAAAAAAATTGTTCTCTTCCAATGGAATAAACTTATAGTCAAATTAAATTATGCTTTTTATTCATTTCACAGATGAGTAGTTGCAAAATCAGAGCATGCACAAAAGACTGTGAATTTATAGAAAAAAATGAGTAGAATTTCTTTTCCCTATTGCTTCACTCTGCAACAATCTGCATCAGAATTCATGATTTATACTTCAGCACCAATTTTTCATGGCAAATTGCATCATTTTGGAGAGGAGTACTTCTGTGCTGTTGTAAAACTAAGTGAACAGTTCTTAAAATATCTTAAGTCATATTAAATTTAAACTGCTGTTAAAGTATGTCTGGAACTACTCAGTGATGGCAGAAATGACTAAATGCTTTGATTGGAAGTTGTCTGTGTTTATGCCAGGGGTTATTTGTGAAACTTTTTTTTTCTGGAAAAATTACTTTAAGAGATATTTGCATTCAGTTTCTCTTCAACATCTAAATAGATGGTATCCCAATGGAGTATGACTTACACTTTCCTTCATGGCTCCATATTTAGAGATAATGGCATTCACTTATGCTTGCTTTTGCTTCCAACTTTTAATCTGTGCTCTGTACTATGATGTCAATACCTCCTTGTAGTTCCTTTGGCCTTGGACAATCTCTTCTCATTTTTCACTGAGCATTCTTGTATGATTCTTTTTCTTTTTACAATTTCTCTTTTGATTTTGGGAGTTGACATTAACTTAATTGAAATCATCATCCTTTAGCTCCATTGAGTTTCCCTTTCACCATCCTTCCAGCCACACTCAATTAATTCTTAGACCATATTTTTGAATGGATAAATAAATTGTTTAATGATTCTTCTTTTGATCTAAGATGGTGGCCTGAGTAAATGGGGTGGGGAAGGATTGGGGCTGAGGAGGAAACCAAGGGAGGACCGAGATAGTGATAGTAGAATTTAGCCCTTGGTTTTAGTTTTAAAACATTGTACACCCTTTAGGTTTTTATTTAGACACACCATCAGGCTCTGGATCTCATTTATTTAAGCAATCATTTATAAAGCCTCTATGTACTCAATGGCATGTTAATTTTTAGGAATAAACGGATAAAATCTCTGCCTTTCAGGAGCTTACTAATTGAGGAGGCAGAGAGTACACTGAAAATTATAGTACACTCTGGTGGGTGCTATTGGAAAGCCCTAAGAGAATCGGGGATTGCCTAAAACAATCATTAGTGTTTATGGCTTTCATTTCATGAGCTGGCCTGGAAATAAAGTAGGGGTTGATCAGCTAGGCAGGAATGATCAGACAATATTTATAAGTCCCTTTCACCTGCTGAAGAAGACCTTTGCCTTAAACTTGGTGTGGTTCTTAGAATGGCAGTGTCTCCCACCCACACACCCACGACGCCAAGGGTCGCTGTCCCTGGTGCTGGAACAGATATTTCTGTGTGGGTATGTAAAAACAGCACTGGTTTCTAAAATTGGGGGAGGGGGGTAGAAATGAAGATATTTATCTAGAGGACAGGCTAGACAAAGGGTGGGTGGATTCCATTTGGACTAATAGAGAAGGAAGTGTTTATGAGCAGTCATCACTGAGAGACAACATGGTCCTGTATTGTCTAATTCCTTATGTGATTCATTGGCTCCAAGAAAGGCTCAGCACACTAGTGTGGGGGAAGCACAGTGAGTGTAGGTGCTCTCTGCCCCCATGTTCTGATGCAGCAAATGCCATGTGTATGTGTAGGCAGCCAGGGTGTGGGTGTCTGGACACATAGTACAGCAGCTGTTCCTGGACCACCTTTCCCAGCAGTTATTGTCAGGGTTGTGGCCAAGACTGTATTTACAAATGCACCACCTCCCGGGACACACTTAAAACATGTTTAAACATAGGGATTTTTTCTATACCTTAGTCATATGATGTCTAGATTTTTCTATCCCAAAGGGCTTGTATCTGTTTCTTTTTCAAAGACCAGTATGGATGCAGCACGGTGTGGTAGAAACCAGAGAGGCCTGGAAGCTCAGTTAATTTATTTGCCAGATATATGACTTTGGAGAAGTTAATTCAGTAAGCATTGGCTTGCTAATCTATAAAATGGGGTAAGAAACTTAACTTACAGAACTGTAGTGAGGCTTTACGGGCATAACACATGTAAAGTGCCAGCACAGTTCCTGACAAACAGTAGGTGCCTCATAAATGGTAGTTATTAAACTTAAATATTACTATTTGCAGTAAGGTTTTTTTTCTTTTTTTTTCTCTTGGAGGTGGGTGTGTGAGCAGAGAAGCAGAAGGTATTATCTTTTGGTAGGAGCCAATACAGTCTCACTACAGGTAGGCCCAGAGTACCTTCATTTCTCCTTTATTCTTGCTGAGAAAGGGGCTGTATGGTAAAGTGTATGGCAGAGGCTGGTGCAGTTAAGAATGAGGCCTTGACAGCTCTGAAGCTAAATTTCCTATCCAGGATAGTTTAATGGGTTATCCACTGTTCATGAATTTCCTTTTCTTCTCTTCACTCTGGAGTACAGAATTAGTTCATCATACGTACTCCTAAGTTCATGCCTCACTATCTCCTAAATTCATGCCTCATTATCATCATTGGTTCATAGAAAATCTTTCCTTTATTTATATTTTGTTTCAGTATTTTCTCCCATATCCCTTGAAACCCAATCTGTCTTTCCTCCTTCACTCAAAGGACCCATTCTTGCTTATTTTATGAATGCCTATTTTACTATTCATATGCCTATTTACACATATGTATGTAAATAAAATATGTAGTATTGTTGTGTGTTTTAAGTGTACAGAAATGGCATTTTGTCAGAAATATCATTTTGTTCTTTAATTTAAAGTTCAGAACTATGTTTTGAGCTTTGTTCTCATTGCAATATGCAGGCTTAGTTCATTCTATCAGATACCTGCCTAGGTTTCCTTCTTAATATATCCACCATATTTTACTTATGAATCTTATTCTTTGCTGTTTCAAACCACACACCAATTAATATTAATTTATATGTTTCCCTGTACATTTGTTTCTGTGGTTATATGTCCAGGAGTAGAATTACAGAGCTGTCAAGTACAAGCATGCTTTGTAGGATTGATTGCTTTAATGGCTATTCTAATTTGTCTTTCCACCAGCAGTGTAAGAGAGGTTCTGTTTTCACACATTCTCATCAGCACTTGAAATTATCTATTTTTTGCCAATATGATGCATGCAAAGTGGTATGTTTCTATTGTTTTATTTGAATTTCTGTTTACTGATGAAGTTGAACATTTCTTTACATGGTTATTAAGTAATTGTGTTTCCTATGAATTGCTTTTATTATTTGACCACTTTAGTGTTTGCTTACCTTGCTTTGCATTGCAGAATTCTTTATATATTTTAGATCTTGTCAGTCATGGACATTATAAACATCTTTTCCTAGATAGTCACTTATCTGTTAATTTTGTCTATAGTATCTCTTTAAAGAACAAAAACCTTTTAGATGATGTGGTTGAATTTAGCAAAATTTTCAGGTTGGGCTATATCTGGAATATAATAGATGTAAAATTTTGCACAAATATAAGTGTACAGCTTAATGGTTTATTACTAGGTGAACACTCTTATGTGTTCACTTTCAGGACAAGAAATAGAACATTAAGAATATATGTCTCCTTTTTGCTCTCTTCTCTTTACTAACCTTTCTTTCTGCCTTAGTCATCTATTTCTGCATAACAAATTATCCCAAATCTAGTGAGTTAAAATAATAAACATTTATTATCCCACACTTTTTGAATGTCAGAACTCTAGAGGCCGCTTAGCTTGGTGATTTGAGCTCAGACTTTCATGAGATTGCAGTCAAGATGTGGTCAAGGGCTATAGTCTCCTAAAGGCTTTATTAAGACTGGAGGATCTTCTTCCAAGAAGTCTCATTCATTGACTTGACTGGAGTCCTTAGTCCTCTTGGGTATTGTAAGAGGCCTCATTCTCTCACCATGTGGGTCTTTCCCTGGAGCTCTTCAGAATGTGTTAGCTAGCTTTCCCAGAGTGGAGGTGGTGAAGGGGAGAAGAGAGGGAGGGAGGAAGATCTATAGTGCTTTATTCTGACCTAGTCTCTGAAGTCACACACTTTCATTTTCACTTTATTCTATTTGTTGGAAGCTGGATTCTAAGTCCAGCCCACCCTTAACGGAGAGATAACTAGACTCCACTTCTTGAAGGGAGCAACATCAAAAAATTTGTGGACATATTTTTTAAATCATCACTAAAATTACCTTTACTTCTAACATCTTTGCATTTTTCTTCTCTGTGAACTTTAAAGAAATAGAATATATTCTTTTGTATCTAGCTTCTTCCACTCAGAATTGCATTTGTGGGATTCATTTTTGAGCATAGCAGTATGTTATTCATTTTAATTTCTGGATAGTGGCCCAATATCTCACAGTTGATATATTCATGGACAGTGTTGATTTCAGTTTGGGACTGTTACAAATAATATTGCATAAATATTCTTGGACATAACTTTTGGTACACATGTGTATGCATTTCTGACGGATATGTACTTTGGAGTGAACTGCTGGGTCATAGAGGATGCATATATGTAAATTTGATAAACAATGCCAGAGAGTTTTCTAAAGTGGTTGTACCAATTTACATTCTCACCAGCAGTGTATGAGAGCTCCAGTTACTCTACATTTTTGTTAGCACTAGGTATTATCAGTCTTTTTTATTTTAGCTATTCTAGTAAATGTATAGCAACATCTCATTTTAGTTTTAATTTGTATTTTCCTGATTTCTAATGAGATTGAACTCCTTTTCATTTCATTGACCGTTTGGATAACTTTTCTTGTAAATTGTCTCTTCAAGTATTTTGCTCATTTTTCTATTATCTTACTTCTTATTGATTTATGGGAATTCTTTATAAATTTTCATTTCATGAATTACAAATATCTTTTCCTACTTTATACCTTGCTCTTTTCCTTCTCTTAATGGTATCTTTTGATGAACAAAAGTTTTTGACTTTACTGTACACTTCAATTTATCAGTCTTTTCCTTTGTTATTAGTGTTTTTTTATATCTGTTTAATCTTTCTCTATCTCTAATATAAAGACATGAATCTATATTATCACCATTGTCATGTTTTATCTTCTACAGATAGATCCTCAATCTATTTGGCATTAGTTGTGAAAAGTGAAGTAGAGGTCATTTAATTTTTTTAAAACACTCAAATAACCAATCGAGTCAGCACTGAAAGATGGCCTTTTCCCACTACTCTCACCTGTGTAACACTTCACAAATCCATGTGGTTGTCGCTCTATTTCTAGACTCTCTTCATTTCACTGATCTATTTGTCTATCCCCACATCAACACTGTTCTCTATTAAAATTATATCTTCATATGTCTTGAATTTATTCAAGTACTTCCATTTTCCCTTATTGTTTAAGATTTTTGTCTATTCATGATCCTTTGCATTTCTTTATTAATTTTGGAATCATCTTGTCCATTCCCATAGAAAAACCTACTTAGGATTTCAACTTGGATTGTGTCGAATATTTAGGTCAATTTTGGGGAGGATCAACTTATTTGTGAAATATTCTAATCTATAAAATATTAGAGGTTTTCACTTACTTAGGTTTCTTTTATCTATCTCAGCAATTTTTTAGAGTTTTCTGGTAGAGGTTTTGTGCATCTTTTGTTAAGTCTATTCCCAAGCAATTGATATTTTTAATACTATTATGAAGATACTATTTTCTAATTTTTTTGTTTATATATAGAAATACTATTGATTTTTAAATATTGACTTGGTATCCAGTAACTTTGCTAAATTAAATGAGTAATTATAAAAGTTTATATTTATAGTCTGTGAATTGTCTACACTACATGTCATGTGCAAATAATGACAGTTTCATTCTTCTTTTCTAAGCTCATACTCCCTCCCACCTCACATTGCTATGACTTCCAGTACAACATTCTATTGAAAGGATGGTAGCACATATCTTTGTGCTATTTCCAAACTCAGGATTTGAAATCTGTCCTTATTCATTTATATTTACTTTCACATTTAGATATTTAATCACAAGAAGGGCTGTTTTTTTTAAATATATAGTAGGAGATGGGGATTCCCTCAATTTTTTTGACATATTGATATTTTTTCCCCAATATCATTTTCTAAATGATATATTCTTTCATTATTGTTTTGGTTTGTAACTTTGATTATATACTAGATTAAAAAATGATGGTGACATCAGTGTGAGAGTGATAGATTTGGTGAGAAATCGCCAGGCTCTGGATATTTTTTGAAAGGCTCTTTTCTAATTTAAATGTTAATATAACCTGCAGATATAAAAAAGAGTGCTGGTACTCTGAGCATGGCATGAAAGTGATGATGTTTTCTAATTGTTTTGCTTGGCCTAAGAGTACATCATTCTTATCACAGATAGTCTTTACAAGGAGGGGCGCACCTGCTCACTCTAAGTCTTCTTGACATCAAAGGTCAAGACAATGATGGCTAACCTTTTGACACTACTATACGAAGTTGCTCATGTGGTATATGGCCTGTTGGAAAAGAATAGCAGAGGAAAGGGTAATCTTTCAATGCTGAGTCAATTGGTTGTTTGAATGCAGGAATGCAGCTAACTGCACAACCCACTTCCTCACTTGATTCAAAAAAATATATTATACGATCATTGTTTATTATCTCTCTCCCCCAAATTGCAATCTGATCCCTACAGGGGTAAGGATATTTTTGTGTGTTCACTGACGTATCCCAACAGTGAAGCAGATGAATGCCTGACTTATCGTGGTGCTCAGTATGTATCTGCTGTATGAATGCATCAACTTAATTAGTGAAGAAATGGCATTACCCCTCTTGTTAAGAATCAGGGCTTACCCAGTCTCTCCAAGATGGTCGCAGGTAATGGGACACATAGTCCATGCTTCCATGGTACACCTTCTGAGAACTACTACCATGCTGTCCTTTCTCCTGACTGGAGGAAGCAGACCTAGTTTTCTTAGGAACCCACAGGCAGTTGGAACCACTCCATCCCTTCTTCACCATCTGTAAGTGTGAAATCCTGCTTGAAATGAGAAAAAAAATTTCACTCTTTTCTGGTTGGGAGCCCCACTTCCTTTTGGGATCCCTTTGGGACATGGCAGACTGAAAGGCAGAATTAAAGCTTGGTTAGGTTTTACCTGGGCTTACCAGTCTATGTTCCCTGCATTAATGGCTACTATTTAAAGGAAGAAGAACCCACTTTTAACTCCACCTCTGGAATTAGAAAGTTAGTCTTTAATCAGGGAAATATAATCAGGTAATGGTTCAGAAATAGGTTTCACAATTTACTGAGGAGATTTAACTCAGTGGAGTATAACAGCTTTATTTTTTCCAATTACAATTTTAAACTACGCTCTGATAAGTCCTCTATTTCCTGTTTCCTGCTGCAGCATCTTCAGCCGATTCCATAACTTTCTTGTCACTTTTGCTAATTAAGAGTCCAGCTCAATTTCAAAGTCTATTAAAGCTCACTCTCTCCCCTCCCTGCAGCACAGGCCTGAGCATGACCTCTGGATGGGGGAAGCAGAGGAGGTGAGATGCACACGCCCCATTGCCTCCTTTTCTAGAGCTCCATCCTCTGGGGTAGTAGGGGGCTGGAAGGAGAGATGGTGTAGGCAGGGGTCATATTATACGTCTGGCCATATATATGTGGCAAGAAGATGTCCCTGGCCAAGGTCTGTTTTGATCCGGTTCTGTTTGATGCTGGTTGCCTTTGCTGATGGGGTGGTGTTGTATAGATAACTATTCAAGATTTCTTTGAGGGTGGTCTCAAATTTTGTCTGATTCTCTCCCTGCCCCACCCTTGGTACTGAGGATCCCTCAGAGAGAGATAGTTGTGTGTCTTTGGCCTGGCCAGTGGTCCGTATCTCCACCCTCCTCTCCCAATAGTGTATCACTTCACCTGGCCCAGTGGCTTCCCTGGCAACCCTGTAACTCCTCCTTCTGCTACAATGTCTATACTTCTTTGCATGGTGTCATCGAAACCATCTTAGCCTCTGAGAGTCCTGGGGGACTTAGCTGAGGCTGTCCCAACTATCATTTTCTTACATGGCATGATGCATTATAGTTCTTTTGCATTCTGATAAGTGGTCCAAACTGGAAAGTTTAGAGGGTCAGAGATGCAGGGAAGCAAGCGGTCAAGCATATCAACACCTTCTGGTGTCTGAAATTCCCACCGTTAGAGTTAAGAATTTAAGTTAAAATAGCATGTAAGGCCATTATTAAAATGCAAGTATTTCCCAAGAGAAGTAATTAACATTGGCACAGCTGCATAGAATAGTATCAGAAAAGCTAATTCTGAAAGGATGAGAATTTCTTTGATAAGTCTGGTATATGAATTGTGAGAGGGAACTAACTTGTCTAGTTCCTGCTATATTATACTTATTTTTAAAATCCATATTTTATTTAACCTTCCTGTCATCATCTTCAGGTTCACCCTCTAACAACGATGTGAAGTTTTCACCTCACAAAAATTTGCCAAAGGACACACAGTTAGTAGGTGGCTCTGGCAAGTTGTATTATTATTCAATATATTTGTTATCCTTTGTTGGGCATGGGCTAACTATCCCTGCTCTGTATGACTAGTTTGGTCAGTAAAATATGAATGGAAAGGATGAGAGCAGAAACTTGAGAAGCCAGCATATGATTTCATTGTATCCTCTCCTTCTTCCACAAGGTCAGTTTCCCAGATAGAGGCTGCTTCCTCAGCCTGGGTCTTGAGATGAAGAACAAGAAACAGAACTGCAGCTGACCTACAAATGATAAGTAGACTGAGTGAGAAATAAACCTTTGTTATTGCAAGCCACCAACATTCTGGATTTGTTTGTTACTTCACCATAACTTAGCCTGAGCTGATTAATACAATGACTGAAACAGGATTTGAACCCAGACTTATTTGACTTCAAAGCCCATGCTTTTTCTCTCATAGGACACCACCTCCCAGCAGGAAGGACACAGGGGTTTAAGCTCCACATCTGTGCAAATGCAGCACCTCCTCATCTCTACTTAACCTCCTTCTACAAATTCCCATTGGAAGCTTGGGAAAGTTTCAGGAAGGCACAGCCATCCCCAGAGGAGGCCCACCTAGGCATGAATATAATTTATAAGCACAGAGCAGATCTGATTCCCCAGTTTCGTATTGGCCTCCCCCTTCTTGGAAGCACTAATGCGGGGAGGAAAGGACAAATGATGATAGCAAGGAGTTCCATGCTGCCCTTCCAGATGCTCTCTGGCTCAGCTTAGCAGGAACTGTTACGATCTGGTGGACAGACAGGCACCGACTGGTGTGATGTACCAGGGTTCTGCTCCCAGCTCCCTCCCCACCCCTGGGGTAACTGGAAAGTCCTTCATCCCAGATTGGATGTGGACACTTTTCCGTAGGAAAGGGGAAGATCCAAGGGCTTCTCATTCAAAACAAATAGGTGTTCTAATGAAAAACCAGGCTTGGCCTTGAAGCAAAATGAAATTTTGTTATTTAGATTGACTGTTTATGTCAGGCTAGTGGGGAGAAACAAACAGATAAACAAACAAACAAACCAGTGTATGGAGCTCAGCTAATCCAAAAAAGTGGTCTGCTTTTCTTCCCCCCTCAAACATCTGTGGTGTTTTTCCTCCAGAATTTTAAACGGAGGAAATGATAGTTGACAACTTTCTTAGTTTGGATTCCCCCTAGGATTCTATGTTGCCCAGGTCAATGGCCTGGAGAATTGTCCCAAGAGTTACCTACTCTGGCATCTGTCACAGGAACCAGGCAATCAGGGAACAGCCATGGCTGCCTGGGGCAGAGAGCAGTGCAGCCTGAGTCCACTGTTACACGGTGACCATGGCTTCCATTTTGGATGGAAAAGGATATCTGTGTGGTCAAGCTGCAGCCTACCAGCTTCATCTATTGTTCTGCTTTTAAACTGTCTTTGAGCCACTACATCATCTTCCCCAAATGATTAATCATATAGAATTGCTGATGGGCACTTGAGTTTATTGGGTCTCTTCCTTCTCCTGGAATTCAGAGCACCAAAAATATCATTTATTCTGTTTTACAATGTATTCCCTTGAGATACCCATAAGACAGGCATTTTGAAGGAAACCGAATAGTCAATACTGATTTATAAATGATTTTCAAAATGCAAGAAGATACCAAAATTCCCTTTGTCCCACAATATGTATATTTGCTCCTGATATATTTACCGGTGGGGCTTGCCCTCATTGCATGGCTCCTCATTTCACATTGGGGGGAACAAGGACATCTCCTTAGCTCCAGAGCTTTCCAGATCAGTGATGGCTATTGCGGACTGGGCTGCTTGACCAGCTCCAATGGCCCAACTTTTATTCCACTTCTTCATTCTACTTCTCCATGGTAGTAATACCAGCTTTTGAAAAGGGCTTCACTGCTTCCCTACATGCTTTCATCCACATTGCCTGATCAAGCCCTCCTAGTTCCTGAGGGGTGGGTTGAACAGAATATGATTAGGAGCTCCTGTACATAGTGGGTCATATACAACTTTCACCATCGTATTGTGTGCAGCGGGGAGGTTAGGGAGTACATAACTTTGGTGTGATTCTGGATCATGTGCTCTATCTGCCTATTGACAAGGTAAAGAGAATGAGAAAAAAAAATGAGGAAAGAAAGAAGAGAGAGAAATTGGGTAAGAAGAAGCAAGTAAGGAAGATGTATCAGAGTGTTAAAATAACAGGTAGAGCATCTAACCAACTGGAAGCTTCTGTTGACTAGATTACGTGCTCCATCAGGCAGACGTGGTAGTTTTCTTTTCTGGTCTCTGACAAGCCCTGAAAAGGCCTGGGCTTCTCATAGAGGCCCTCACTTCAATATTTGCTGCCTGAAGTGATTAAGAAGGATGATTTATAATGCCTTCTCTTGGATGGAGGAATTCTTGTATTTTTACGTGTATGAATCCCATTCACCCGTTCTTGTCATAAGCTAACTGGTAACAAAATTTTCCAACAATCTAATTTTCTCTTGCCTAGACAACTTCAAATAGCATTAGGGATAATATTTTTCCACTAGACTGATTGAATTCATGAGTTGCCCTGGTATGGTGTGGAAATACATGTATCACATTATAATTTAGTGAACTAATAGCTTTCCCAAACCCAGTGCAGACAGACCCACTGCCTGGCACAGTAACCTGTGGCAAGGATTAACTGTTGTTTTCTTCTTCATAGATTTCTGATTTTCTTTTCTCTCTCTGTCTCTCTCTCTTTTTTTTTTAGATAGGAGATTGTTCTTGGCAATCTCTAGAAAATCTTACCCATTCGCTTCTGTATTAACTTTGACATTTAATTGTGTTCTGCCTTTAACGTTGTTTCTTTTCTTTTCCTCAAGCATATCTGGCTAAGCTCACCGACTCAAGTGAAAACTTCTCAAGGAAAGTATTGTGGGCTGAATTGTGTCCCTCAAAATGCATATGTTTAAACCTTTAAAATGGGACTGTATTTGGAGGAAGGGCCTTTAAAAGAGGTGATAAAGTTAAAATGAGGCTGTTAGGCTGGGCTCTCATCCAATCTGTGTCCTTATAAGAAGAGGCGATTAGGACACACAAAGAGACACCAGGGATGAACAATATGGAAAAAAGGCCATGTGAGGATATGACAAGAAGGCGGCTCTCTGCAAGACTAGGAGAGAGGCCTCAGAGGAAACCAAACATGCCAACACCTTGGTCTTCCAGACTTCCAGAACTGCGGGAAAAATAAATTTCTGTTGCTTGAGCCACCTGGCTGGTGGTATTTTTTTATGGAGGCCCTAGCAAACTAATACAGATAGTGACCTCTTACATTTCTCTGACATATCTGCGCCATTGTGCCACACGCAATGCTCAGCACACAATTTAGGCAGCACTTAATAATGCTAGTTGTATTTGTTTTACTTTTTATCCTTCATGTACTTTTAAAAAATCCATCCATGAAATATATTTAACATAATTTGCTTCATAGGCGGTTATTTTGGTTTGTCAGCAAATGGCTTTCTATCTTCATTAACCAAGACTTAATCATTTGTTTGAATAGCTAATAGATGCCCAAGGTAAGTATTTAAACAGTGTGAAAGATTATATGGTGAAAGATGAACCTCCCTCACACCTTGGTCTCTCAGTTCTCTTCCCTAGAGGCAGCCATTACCATCAGTGTGTTGTCTGTCTTTCCAGATAAATCTTTGCTTAAAAGTGTGTGTGCACGTGTGTGTATAGAATATACACATCTATATTATAGATATATGGCATATATATTTATGCAAAGACATGCTTTAAGAAAATCTCTATATACAGATACAGATACAAATATACAGGTATAAATATATATTCTCCTCCGATATTTTTGCTTTATTTTGTTTTTATCAAATGATGGTATAATGCACACGTTTCTACTGTATTTTTACAGTCAGATGTTTATTTAAAAGTAAAAATATGGAACACTTCACGAATTTGTGTGTCATTCTTGCTCAGGGCCCATGCTAATCTTCTCTGTATCATTCCAATTTTAGCATATGTGCTGCTGAAGTGAGCATGACATGTTCTTTTTTTTTTTTTAAGATTTATTTATTTATTTAAGAGAGAGAATGAGAGAGAGAGAGAGAGAGGATGAGTGGGGGGGGGGAAGGCAGAGGGACAGAGAGAATCTTCAGCTGGACCCTGATGGGGGCTCAATCTCACAACCCTGAGATTATGACTTGAGTAAAAACCAAAAGTCTGACGCTTAACTGATGGAGCCCCCCATGCACCCCGACATGTTTCTACTTTTTAAAGAAAATTAACTTAGTAATAAATCTTGGGAATTGTTGCACATAGGACATACAAATCCATCTCATTCCTTGTTACTTATTTTACTGCATTTATTTTAAATACATTGTCCTCCCTGCTTCCTCCACCCTAACCAACACACTTTCACACAGATATCCTCATGGAGCACACACAGGAAATATTACTTTAAGGAGACTCATCTTGGTGTCATTTTCTCATAGGAATATTTAAGTGAAGGGTTTAATCAGGCACTAAAGCCATAGACATTAAACAGAAAGGCACACTTTTTAGGCAGTCCAAATAAGCAGGAATAGTAACAGTGGGACTTTCTCAGACTAGCCCCAGGTGTTTCTAGTCAGTACAATAACTTCAGGTACATACCAGCAATGTATTTATAGCCCATGTTCCATATGACTAATTGCAATTAATATTGCATCAAGGAATAATAGTATTTTTAAAAGAACATACATAAATCCAGCACACTAGAAAACCAAAGTGTTTTTTCCTGTTTCCTATTAGCACTTGTTCATTTGTATACATACTCTGCTTTAATTACAGACCAGAGCAATTATGTATTCTGCCTTTGCCTTTTAAAATGAATCATAAATACTACTGCTTGTTACTATGTTTACATGATAATAATTTTATATGGTTGCATAATAGTCCATCCAGTTGATGTATTGTTTCCTCTAATTTAAAAAAAGGGAAAACTGTATTATCTGGAGCTGTAATTAAATAAAACTTAAAAGAACATCAATCTGACACGTATTAATGATAAACATAAATGTTATTGAGCTACAAGGCAATTGACTATAAAATGGAGAACAGCTCACATAAATTAGAATTAATATTTTCTTTACCCTGTGAAACCAAAACTTTCTAGAGGAGAGGCTATAGAAAAGGAAACTGTTCAGATGCCCTCCTAAAAAAGGAATACATCTTTCTATTCTTTTAAGAGTTGGTTTCAGGAAATGAGGCTGCAAATTCTTTTTTCCCTTTGTGCAGCAGGACCTCTACTTGCGCCGAGGTGGAAGGAGCAACGTAGCATGACTCAATCAGATTAGGTTAATCAGAATGATTTCCTAGCAACTAGCCATAAAATATGAATACCTAATGGCCTTCTTTATTAATTAACTTAATCAACGGATATTTATTGAGTACTGGTTATATGCCGGATGTGAGATACATAGGAAAGAAGAGAACCTCTAATTCTCTAAAGTTGACAATCTAGACCAGATATAGAACAGTAACCAAAGACACGATAAAACAATTACAAGTTTTCGAAAGTGCTCAGAGAGAATGAACAGGGCACTGTCACAGACAGAAATGAAGGTGGGGCATCCTCTGGGTAGGTGATCAGAGAAGACCTCTCTGCAGAAGTCACATTGACACTGAAACTTGAAGGAGCAGAGTCAGCCTCACAAAGAGCAGGGGAAAGAGGGAACAGAGGGGGCAAAGGCTCTAAGGCATGATCACACTTGGCAAGCTAACTTGGCCAGTGGGACTGCAGTGCACCGTCCTGAACCCCCCAGGACCCAGTGGCATGAGCCTAGATTTCATTCTAAGAACAATGGGAAGATAGGTATAAGTCTTAAGTAGGTGGATGGCATAATTCAAACCATGTTTTGAAAAGAACTTTTGGCTGCTATGTGGAAACTAGTTTGGAGGGGAGTCAGAAGTGGAAGTAGAGAGAGGAATTAGGAAGTTATTGGTGTCACCCCCACGAGGGGTGACAATGGCTGGAACCTCAGCTGAAATGATTGCAAAGGACGAGGGAGAAGGAAGACACCAATAATGACTCCAGGGTTTGTGGGAGCACCAAATATAGAAGTGGAAAGCAGGAATCAAGAATTTGGATATTTAAGTGGGAAATGCCTTATGAGGCATCCAAGAGGAGTTGTCCAGCTGGGCATGAGTCTGAGATCAATTTGGGAGTAGTCAGCAGCCTGATGATATTTAAAGCCGGAAGTCTGGATGAGACTCTGAAGGAGGGTGTGCAGTTGGGAAAGAGAAGGGGGCCCAGGACTGAACCTATAACCTTCCTCCATGTCCAATCATGTCAGGAAGTAAATCCGCACCTGGTGGAACCCCAAGCTCTCTGGAGATTCGTATCGTATTCATTATTAATGGACCCCCCCAATGGTCAGGGAAATTCTCCAGGGAATATTTTTCTTTCAGATCTTTTAGTTTCCTTTCTGCATTCTCTTCTAGCTCCGGTACCTCCTGGACCCCAGGAACCCTCCTGTGAGGAAGACAGGGCTAGTGTGGGTGAGATTTTTCATGTTCAGTGACCATGGGGGTTGTCACCTTGAGCAGTTGTATGTTGGAAAGTGTGCACAGCCGCCAGAGTATTTTGGCATTTGTTTTTCTGTAACTATTGTGGGTTTTTCCTGAGAGCCAGAACCCTGAAAGCTCTCACCTCCACATCTTCTAGTAGCTCTTGGGTCAGCTATGCAGGTGCTATAGCAAGCCAGTAACATAAGGAGCCAGGAGGTGGCTTTGAAAGCATAAAGGCCAAGCCTTCCATTTTACAAATGGGGGAACTGATCACCCACTAACACCCAGGAAATGAAAGGTGTTTCAAGTTTTATTTCACCAACGACTGATCAATTCTTTGATCAAGGGGAACCCATCAACCTTCATTCCTTTGGCCCCTAAGAAAAGACCAATCCAATGTTTACATGTTTAAAACCTCTATCATTGGGGAAAAAAATGGAGAGTTTTTCCAGGTCCTGATGCACACTAAGAAATCCCCTATTAATGCTGCACTTGCGCCTCTCAAGAATTGGTAGATTCTGTGATCCAGGGTCCCCCTCAGTTTGAGACACTCCGTAGAAGCTCCGAGTATGCTCTATTGTGTACAGCCATATAAAAAAGGGCAGAAGGACCTATAAATTAGAGACATAGGCTTTGTATTGGCATATGGAAACCCAAATCCTACACAAAGAGCTCCATCTCCACATGGCTGAATAACAATAGATGGACATGTGCTGAATAATTGATAAAGTTTGCTCTTCCATGAAGACTGGATTTAAAAACAAGAAGCAGAGAATGTGATGAATTCAGTGGGAAAGACACTGTTTAATCTTTTCTGAGAAGTGTCTGATGAAACAAACACACGTTGTTTTCTGATTCTATCCCTTCTCTGCCTGACATTTTGTACCTGATTTATGTGAGGAAGTGTCTCAGGGCCTGTTTGTGATTTCAGTGAATTCAGGCACATACTCTTCCTTCTAGAATGTCAAGATTGATAGATTTGGGGGCTAGAAGGGGCTTTAGAGATAATCCAGTGCATCTCTCTCAGTTTCTGAAAACAATAGGGGCTTGACCAAAATTACCCAGTGATTAGAGATGGGCCCACTCTCCAGGACTCACAACAGATGACACCGTTTTTCCTGCTGTTTGAACTCAAGTTGGTGGAAAACTGCTCCTGATGTGACATGGGTAGGATGTTATTTTCCTTGTAAATTATGCATTTTATGCACATTTGAATTTTATTCTATTAAAAACTTTTTGGAACTTAAGGAAAAGAAAAAATATCATGCAAGTGATCACTCTTAGCATTTTAATGTATTTCTTCCCAGGTTTTTTTTTTCCCTACTGTGCATATTTTAAAATTATTATTTAGTATATACATAGTTTTCTTTTTTTTTTTAGGTTGTTATATCATTAGCATTTCTAATGGACACAGAATATTCAGGCAAATGGATATACTACAATTAACTGAATGTTTTGTGGCTGTTGGGCATTTAGAATGATTCCATTTTTTGCTACAGTATGTAACAGTATTATATGATATATAAACATCTTATGGCAGACAGCTTTTTTGACAGATTATTCCCTTAACATGAAACTCCAGAAATAGAAAGCCAAATAGACACAGGGTTAGCCCAATTAACTATTGCTTTATGATGTCAAGCATTATCATTAAAAATATTTGCTAAATTCCTCATTTCAGTATATGTGATTTCTGAATGCCTTGTCTAGTTATGTCATTTGTCCATCTACTTATTGGTGTTAGGTTGTTACTGATTTTTATCAGTGTTTGAATATGAGAAGATAACAGGTCTTTGCCCGTCACATTTGGGCTAATAATTCCTTCCAGTCTATGGTTTACTGAATATTTTGAAATAGAGAGTAGAAGTTGGGTTCATAAATATGTCATCTCCTGCTGTATCTTCTCTAAAAGGTGCTCAGAAGGTGGGGCAGGAGGAATGGAGTGGGGGAAGGGAGAGAGGAGAATTCTAAGGCAAGGAATTCTGGATTCTAAGAAACATCAGACAGTTTGGTTATTCTGTTTAAACAGATTGCATGGATTGTTCAATGTGAAAAGCGGAAATGTGTCGACCACATTTCAGGCCCTGTGAAGCTGAAAAGGTCAAGCAGCCCCTGTATGCAATGAAAAACAAATTCTACTCATCCACACAGAGAAGTAGGCAATTAAAAGCCACACAGAGTGGCTGAGTAGTTTCTCAATACATTCCACTTGTTAATGAGAAGGGAAAATACTCATTAGTAATCCTCAAATCCTGGTGAATCAGCACTGTCCATAGAAAACAAACCTATACCACCCTCCTTACATTGAAAGGAGAAAAAAGACTCACACTGCCTTTTCCCCCTTTTGTGGTCAGCTATGCTTTTCATGTTTTTAAAAACATATCAAAAATGATCTCATCACATTGTCCCTCTGGGTCTGTTGCCACATTTGTAAACTTTAATATTTTTCTGGTTAATATTTTATAGAGCAGACAAACTCATAAAATGCAAGCTGTCAGGAACCTTCAAGATAACATCAGCTCCCTCTAGTCACCCAAACTGGAAGCTTAAGCCACATGGCTGGAAATAAAGAGAAAAGAATTCCAATTTCCCAAGATTGTTAGATCTACTCTGATTCACAGGCAAAAGAAAGAAAGAAGAAAGGAAGGAAGGAAGGAAGGAAGGAAGGAAGGAAGGAAGGAAGGAAGGAAGGAAGGAAGGAAGG
>NC_058403.1:92484657-92693133 GCF_002201575.2 Neomonachus schauinslandi | reverse complement strand
AGGAAGGAAGGAAGGAAGGAAGGAAGGAAGGAAGGAAGGAAGGAAGGGAAGAAGGAAGGAAATAAGCAAGCAAGCTATCTCCCTTACTGGAACAACCTGCTTGAGTTTAGGGACCCAGAATGGACATGTCAAATGGTGGGTGTCCCCAGAACCCCGTGCAGTGCCTAGGAGACAGCTCTGAACATGTCTGAACGGCAAATAAATGATCGCAGCGCTGCTGCCTTGGAGGATGGACACCTCCTGTGTGTGCTCCCGGGTCCTCTCCACACTCTACCGGCTTCTCTGCCCAGCTGGCTGACCTGCACAGGCCACATCAAAGAACTCCCTTCACCTCTGGCTTTCCAGGTCAGCCGGTGAATCCCAGAAGAAGTTTGGAGGGAGCAGAGTGAGGTTGGGGTATTTATTCTCTCGACTTCCTCCCTGTGAGAATGCTTCTCCCTCTCCTGCTCCCCCTGCTTGTGTTCCCTCTCTCACTGTCTCTTTCTCTGTCAAATAAATAAATAAAAATCTTAAAAAAAAATAATCTCTACACCCAACGTGGGTCTTGGACTCACGACCCTGAGATCAAGAGTCACATGCTCTTCCTACTGAGCCACCCAGGCGCCCCGAGATGCCCCTTTTTAATGCTCATACTAGAGAGTGTGGGCGGGTGCCACCTCAGGCTGAATGTATGGATACGAGCTTCAACTTTCTAAAAAAGAAAATCTGCTGATAGATCCATTCTCTCTTGCCCCCCCATCCTGTGAGTTACAGCTTTGCCTGCAGCCCCGTGAGTCATCTGTACCTCCAGCTGCAGCCACGAAAGCAGGAACAAGAGGGGCTCCAAGTGCTCTCCAAATGTTGACGACTTTGGCTGTTCCTATAGCAACAGAAAGACCACAAACCAATGATGACAGTTCCTCAGGTTGTTTGGTGTTTCGTGGCTATTCTCACCTGTTCCTTCTGCTGCGTTTTCACGCAGACATGCTCCCCCAGCTCACTGGAGGCCTGCGGGATGCGGGGCCAACAGCACAGTTGGCAGAACCTGGGCTCACCATTTCCATCTGTAGTGGATGATGACATCAGATCTAAAGGAGACCTCCTTTAGAGGCAAGGAAATGACCTGCCCTCTCCTTCATGGGTTTCGAGCCCCAGTCCCTGGGGTGTGCGTACACTCCCACCACCCCCTTTATTGTTCAAGTTTCCTTGCCAATTGTTGCTGATGATTTTAATTCACTTCACAACTTCTGCCTCTGTGCCTGGATGCTCCAAGTAAGGGTGCTGTGAATTGCACCTTAGAAATAGGATGTGTCACTCTGTTAGATTTTTATGTGTTCCACGACTGAGGGTGTGCTGGGTATGGGGAGTGAAGGAGACATTCATCTCTCCTCTTCCACACAAAGAATTGACAGTTACCTGGGTTACTAGACTGGACTGAGGCCTCTAAATCCGACTTGATTCCTCTGTTCAGCTATTGCTTCCTACCGTTCTCTTCCCTTTGCATTTGAAGCTCTGACCCTTTGACTGTGCAGCTCCTTGTATAGCATGGGCTATCCCCTCTGATGCTAGACTCAAGCTGGTTTTAGATCAAGATCCAATGGAAGCTTCCAGCAGCACTCAAAGAGATGAAATCTCTAGGTGCAGACTGTCCTTACTGCTGAAAGAGATGGGCTAGATTTGAACAGCGATAATTAATTTCAAAGAAATTTTCCATCTCCAAGACTTTGCATCTCACTAATTATTTTCAAGGTAAATTGAATTTGCTTTGCAGTATCTTCCAGCCCCACCTTGCAATAAGCAATTTAACGTGTAATTGCTGACCTGTACTTGCTCAGTCGAGCTGTGGATTCCCAACCCTTCTATAGCTTAGAGTTATATAGTCTTTGAGCTGCAGCTGATTTTCCACCGGTGCAGTGATCACTTCCTTTATTTTTACCTGTAACGAGCAGTGGTGTTACAAAACTGAAGAGGAAAGCTTCAGCTGGTTGTTGAAAATGACAGAATATCAGTCTCCGACTTCTGGGCTGGCGGAGGGTGTTAGAAGTATTAGAAAATGGAACTGTAGGTCATTTGGGGAAAATATTTTAGTGAAATCCACCAACCTGGGTGATGTGCTGAATCTTAAACCAGAAAGAAAGAAAGCCAAACTAAACAAAAAATAGGTTGTTTTTTGCCCTTTCAATGAACAGGGAGCAACATCTTTGAATGTTAAATGAGTCAGTCCTGAGCCCTCCCTGGTGCCCCTCAGGGACCGTTGTCTCAACCGCCAATCAAGTCACTTGGTTTTCTGCCCTCTGTGCTTCTTTCCCAGCTTACATCAAATGCTCTCAATGACTAATAGAGAGTTGTTGGTCTTTTATTTCACAAGTCTTCCCTATAGTATCAGAGCTATATTAGCTATTTACAAACCAGTTTAGCATAATGGCTTAATAATCATCACACCCACAAGGCAGCCAGTGATAGCTGGAATCTCCAGATTTTGGATTTATCTCTGTTTGGGCCTAAGTTAGGTCAGTTTGTCTTCAAGTTGCCAGATGCTTTAGAAACTGATTCCCCTGGATGCCCCTTGTTCCTTTTGTGAAGAAACAACACAGTGCAGAGGCGAGAGTGTGTGCAGGGGAGTCAGGGAGACGGTGAATGGAAAACCCATGGTCCAGGGGTCCAGGGGCACCTGGGTGGCTCAGGTGGTTAAGTGTCTGCCGTCAGCTCAGGTCCTGATCTCAGGGTCCCGGGATTGAGCCCAGCATCGCATCGCATCCTGCTCCCTGCTCAGCGGGGAGTCGGCTTCTCCTTTCCCTCTACCCTTCCCCACTCACTTATGCTCTCTTTCTCTCAAATTAAAAAAAAAAAAGCCACACAGTCCAGCAGGAGAGGAGATGCACCAGTTCAAGGGCTGCTCTTGACCCCAAAATGGAACAAGATCTTTAAGAAGGGTTCCCACAAAGTGAGGTGGAAGTTCTGAGGAAGGAGAGGGTAGATTTGCAGTGGTTCTCAACCAGGACAATCCTGGCGTCCAGGGAAAAACTTTTGCCAATGTCTGGAGACATTTTTGGTTGGCACAATAGGAGGCGAGGATGGGCTCTAGTCTCAAAACAGGGGCGTGACTTACAGGGGTCACACCCTGGGAAGTGACAGAAACAGGCATTTAATGTCCTGCCTCACCAGCTCCTGCACATCTCCCTATCTGCCACCTTTTCTAGGTCCAGCTCTGATGTCTCCTCCTCACTACCAACCTCCCCACCTGGTCACTAGCCCAGCCATCCTCGGCTCGGCTCTGCTGACGTGGCTTTGCTGTGGGGGGGTGTCCTGTGTGTTGTGGGATATTTAGCAGCTTCCCTGATGGCTGTAAGTCACTCCCTCTTTTTGAGCCCCAGATTCCTCCTCTGTTAAATCAGTTCCTTATTCATTCAACAAATATCTATGGAAACTCTATTATATTCTAGAAGCTGTCATAGGCTTTGGGGATACCCATGGTGGAAGAGAAAATGTTCCTGCCCCTTAGTTAGCTTACATTCTGCTGGGGGAATTAGACAATAAAAACAGAATTAAATAGAAATTTAGTATATTGGAGCACCTGGGTGGCTCAGTCCATTAAGCGTCTGACTCTTGACTTTGGCTCAGGTCATGATATCAGGGTTGTGGGATCGAGCCCCCACATTGGGCTCTGTGCTGGGAACCTGTTTGGGATTCTCTTTCTCCCTCTGCTCCTCTCCCGTCTATTTCTCTCTCTCTCTAAATAAATACATAAATAAATAGAAATTTAATATATATCAGCAGAGAGAAATGCTATGAATAAGCAAGGTAAAGGGGTGGAGAGTAATAGAGCTGTTCTTTTAGCCAAGAGCATCAGGTAGGGCCATTCTGAGGAAGTGACACTTCAGCAGTCCTGAATGAAGTGAGGGAGGAGGCCATGGAATTGTGGTGGAAGGGCATTCCAAGCAGAGGGAAGAGTGAGGGCAAAGGCCCTGTGGCAGGGCTGTGCTTGATGTCCTTCAAACAGCCAGGGAGAGGGGGTGGCATAGACTCTGCTTGTTCTAAGTGTGCAAAGAGTGTCTTCTATGGCTGAGATTCTGCTGGCTGAGGAAGTCAGTCATCCTTAGCCCTGGCTGCACATCAGAGTTGCCTGGACTGCTTCTTTCTAAAAAGTATCCATGCAAGGTTTCACCCAAGACCACATAAAATCAGAATCTTTGGGGGTGAAGTCATCAGTATTTTATAAAAACTCACTGGGTAATGCTAATGTATTGCTGGAGTTGAGAGCCTCTGGTTAAGGTGAACTCAGTGGCAGAGACTAAAATCTTTACAGAAATGAGATTAGGAGGAATGCAGGTTTCTTCCTGCACGGAGAAAGCAGGTGCCTGTGAGCTAGGTGGGGAGGTTTTGAATGTACAGAACTGGGCATGGTGGAGGGAGACAGGTTCCTGCTGATGAGGGGCCGGGCGGCCCTCCCAGGCCGGACCAGGTGTGGGGACCAGACACAGCAGAACTGCAGAGCCTGGACTGGGGCTGCACTCACCCTGGCAAGCCAGGCCTCTGCAGCAGGAGGCTAGAAGAGTTTTCTGTCTGGGCTTTCTTCAGTTTCAGACTTCCCTCTGTCTGCCTCTGTTCCTTTAATTGCTCAGCTTGCACTTACCTTCCCTCTTGTGCCTGTTTTTTCCTGACTTCAGCTTCCTGATAGGGGGCTGACTTTGATGCTCTGCTCCTTCTTAACCTTGGGTCCTTTAAACTCTCCTGCCTGCAGCCCCCTCCCAGTAGGTATTCTCAGCCTGTAGAGAACTTCTGGTTCTAGTTTCTAGCTGTGAGTCCATAGGCCTTTTTGCAATTGAGGGCAATTAATGTCTTTTTTTTGGGTTCCCTGGTTAACAGACTGTTAGCGATGAAGACATGTAGAAGGCTCTGTACAGTCTGTGATCATGTATAACACACACTCACACATTTGTTTCTCTTGGCTATAACTATGAATGGCAAAGTCTAGGAATAGGTACCATCAATCAGTTTCCTTTCTCACACCCATGTCAGATGAAATTTTCATAATTGACAATAATGACTGTCCTAGCAGCCTGCGATAATTGACAGACAAGAAGCAATCCTGGCTTAAAGGTGCCAAGTCCTGCCTTAAAAAGCAGCCTGTAGTGGGACACATGCTGGGAGAGTGGTCTGCCAGGAATGGGAAACCTCCCAACCACTATCTGAGAGGTGAATTTCAGCTTTACAACCATCAGAAAATGGGAAATTTCTCTTACCACACAGAATTTCAAGTAAGTTCATCACAAAGGAGTTTAGACATCATTTTGAAGTTCAGACAGGAAGCCATCATGGGTTTTTGGCAGGCGTGTGACATGATTTGAGCTGTTCTTCAGGAAGACTGATCTTGCAACCGCATGTAGTTTGACTGCAGGTGGGTTGGGAGAGGACTCGTTGGATAGGGTAGGAGGTGCACAGGCTTGAAGGGGCTCCAAAGTATATGGTCCCAGACTGCCCCTCTGTTCTGGGGCAAGGTCGCCTGTGGGACTGAATAAAAAGGTTGGGATTCCCAAAGGCTCTGAACCCTGCCTTCTTTATACAAGTCCAACACCCTCAAACTTTGGAGAAAGATCCAGGGCTTCCCTGGAGACCAAAGTGGTCACCACATAGCATATGCAGCTAAAGCAGCAGTTTCGATGGACACATTCTTGCTACCAGAAATTAATTACCATGTAATTTGCCTGGCCTGTTGATTAACTGCACACATCAGGGAAAAGCTCCTCAACTGAAGGCTGGCAATGCTTTCCTGCTGATCTGGGAGATCATGAGTCCAAGGTCAGAGGTGCTTTACTAAACCATAACCACTCAAGCCAACAGCAGTAAGGGAAGAGGCCAGGGCATGACTTACCCTCCATCCACCAGCCCCAGGTTCCCACTCTGAGAAGGTGTTCGGAACTTGGTGAGCCATCTATGTGCACATTGTATTTCTTTATTTATGAGGTTGAATGTACAACGTTCACTAAACGCTGATTTATCAAGTATCTTGGTATGAAAAGGAAATATTTTTACTGCAGATATATAAAGATTCTGAAACCCAAAAGCACTACATGGAGTACACTAATTATAATCAAACCCATTCCTAATGAAGGGAAACGAAATGAATAAACACAAGTCTGTCCAATGTTGGAGTCCCAGGCGTAACTTCACTGCTATTATTGACAGATGCCATTATGATGTGGAAGCCAAAAGCAACAGATGTCTGCAGAGGGAAATAAGGGACTTGGAGATGCAGTGTTGATGAGCTGGCATCTTATCTCCCTGCTAAATTAGATTTGGGCCTACTCCTCCTAAAGAGCTTAAGTCTTGGCTTGGCTTCAGAAAAGATGACTATCAGCAAGCTGGCATAGAGAGGGGTCAGTCTGTCATCTGATCTTAGTTTAGTGAATCTAGTTGCTTTATGTTTTCATAAAAAAGACTTTAGCTTCATTGAGTGTGGTGTGGAAATGCCTGGCTGTCATCTGGACACCAAAATCTATGGAAAATAAGTGCCACTTGGGGTGCCATGATGGCCCGAGCCAGATATACAGTGGGCTACATCCAAGCAGTGGGTCTGAACTGGAGAGGATTTTGAAGATTTTCCTGGGGGAAGTGGCTGAGCTTGGAGCACATGGGTGGTTGATGAAGGCAGAGAAGCCCACCTTAGAGAGTTTTCCTAGAACTAGTCTGGCCTTTGGGCTTGAACTATAGTATGAAGAACCCAACAATGCCAGTCCACTCTCCCAGGACCTGTATTGGACCAGGTACTGACAATTTAGGGCTCAATCGAGGCTCGAAAAACGAGGGAGCAAGAATGGCCTTTGTTATAGGATGGGGTAAAAAGCAGAAGGTGGAGATGTTGTGGGGGATGGGGTTAGTAGTACATGTAAGACCATCCTCTGCCATGCTTGCAAATTGCTAGGTGTCATTTTCTCTATTTCACAATTACTCTGCATCCAATTACCAGCCAATGCTTCCTGCTCCTTTCCACATTTATTCATGAATAAAATTTTCGGAAAGTCCAGTGACCATCTTTATTAGGAAAAAGTGTTGCAATCAGAAGATAGAAAAGGTACAGTGATGAGACCCGGAAATGCATTCCCTGCCCATAGCCTTGTGATGGGTCCCCTTGTCTCCTTCCCACCCTGCTGTGACTGAGGGAATGCACCTTCCCAAGACCTGTGAGACACTACTGGGGATGGTTGTGTGAGCTCCCCATCTCAGACATAACTGGTCCACCTTCTAGAGGCCCACACCTGTGCTGAGACCACGCCCATACCCCTTTTCAGCAGCTGCACGCCAACTTGGAGTGGAAGGGTCTGGAAGACCGCACTCCATTTTGTGCTCAGCTGATGTAGTAAAAGGCTCTTTGCTCCCAAGGACTTGTTCATTCAAGTTTCACTGTGTCGTCTCTCTGAACATAGGGATTTCCTATGTCAGATGGGCACCATTTTTGATGCCTTTCCCCCACCTACCTAACAATATATTGACTAAGGCGAGCCATTTGAAACCTCTAGGATTTGTCTCCCCTCCAGGGTGAGGGATCTTGTGGCCAACAACAAGAGCAATGCCTCAGCACCTGTGACGCAGTTTTGGCTGGAGGTGGAGCAGTGGCCTGTAGGAGCCAGGCTGCAGTGAGACTTCAAGGCAGCCACACAGCCCACCGCCAGGGTTCCCCTGCAACCCCTAGGTTCAACTGAACACAAGATGGGAACTGGGCCATGGGGGCTGCAGAGGTCTTCTCTAAGTTTCTTGTTGTGTTTGCATCAGCTTATCTAAACAGTATCAGAAAGTTGCTTTTGTGCTTTACATGTGAAAAAAAGAAAGACTGAACAAAGGAGCCATGACCCCAAAGGTTGTGGGGTGGAGTGAAGACTTTAGATTTTCCTGAACCACAGCTTTATTCCCCATTATGGGACAGTGAAAACGGCACAGGGTCTGACTCACCCACACCTCTTCTCCCCTATCCCTGGGAAGGGCAGAGCTGAGGAGGTAGAGTATTTAAAATGGGGCTCTGACAGAGCCGTCCTCTTCCTGGAAGGGGCACATTTAGAAAATGTAAGAGTGAATCGTGGAGTCAACTGTAACCCCTGCTCAGGGCCAAGTTGGCTGCAGCCCCAGGTTGGCCCCCGTCAGCACCTCCAGCAGGTTCTGTCAGGCCTCCAGTGGAGAAACAAGTGCCACATGGAGGGTGCTGTTCTGACCGGAGGCTGGAGAGATTGGTGCACAGCCATCTTGGGTGAGGCTGTGGTGCTGCGGGAGCTCACACAGAATGGTGAGGTGTGGTCGTCCTGGAATGGTTTATGCTGTGGGGTTGGAGTTGAGGTGAGTCTGTGCTCAAGGAGCATAGGTGGTGTGTGGAGATGGTTTTTTGGCCTGGACGTGGTCTGGTGTGTTTGATGACCCTTCTACAGAGGTCATGGCAGCAGCCCCCCCCAGCCTGTCCCTTTCTAACACCCTTGCTGTTGCCACTGAGCCTTGGCTACAGCAGCTGTTGAACCCCAGTCGTTTCCAGTCTAGGAGGGGTGCTGGCTCCAAGTCCACTCTCAGCTCTCACGGGACTCCCACCACCCCATCCTCCACCTCTGCTCTCCTTCCAGCCTGCCTCCTTTGTCTTCTCCCTCCACTTCATCCCATTAGAACCCCTCCCCTCATTAAACTTTTTCCCCCTCCTCTTCTGAATTGACCACTTTTCTCTTTCTAGACTTTAAGAAGTGTTTTGGGAAACTTTTGTGTGTGCAGGTCAAGAATAAGGAGGCCTAAGTCCCAGCAGCAGCTCTGCCATTTAGCCGGTGTATCACCTTGGGCAAGTTACTGGCCTCCAGTCTGATATGTGGCCAATATGTTCATTTAAGTTTTTGAATATATAATAATATAGTTCAACATTTTTAAATTTTTACAGTGTCTCCCATCCCCAGCCATGCAGTTTCCCTCTTTATAGGCAAACAAGGTCATGGTGTTATCTCCCAGACAGACAAGCACTTGTGCATCTAGATTAATACTCTTCCTCCATTTTCATACAAGTAGTAACACAACATACATACAGTTCAGCACCTCGTGTCTTCCTCTGACATATTTCAAACGCCTTTCCACATGAACACATAGACAACTGCCTCCTTTCTTTCGGGTGCTTAGTATTTCATTGGACAGTTAGTTCTCTATGGTGGACACGGAGGCTGTTCCCCATCTTTTCTGTGTTGCAGGCTGCAGTGAATAACCTTGTTTATACACCACCGTACCTGTGTGTGAGCACAGCTGTGGTTGGCAGTACATGAAGTGGAATTTCAGGGTCAGAGAACAAGTAGAGACAGCAGACAAACACATACTAATTAGATGTGTGAACTCGGGGAAGGCACTTGCTATTTCTGGGCTTCATTTTTTTTAATGTGTAAAATAGGAGGGTTGGCCTCAGTGACCTGCAGGTCCCTTCCACCTTGGGAGCTCCTGGCATTCAGTACCTCCTACCTGAGAGGAATTTGGCAAGAAAGACTCTTGTGATCTGCCCACAGAAGCAGGGTCCCTGGGTCTAGGCCACCACCACCACCTGGGAGCCAAAATTCATTCTGTGCACAGCCAGCAGAGCAGAACTTGAAGAGACAAGTCCAAGGGCCAGGACTGATGTCATTTGTCCTCAAGTCTCTCTTCTCTTTTGGCCTCTTTAAAGGTAGCTGCTTTGGTAGACTCTCTTGAAATCAGAGGGGACATGGAGGCATTTTGCCTTGACTTACTAGATTGAGGGAAATGAAAGGGATAAATATACTTAAGATGAACAGAGTGAAGTATCACCAGAATACTAGGGGGCGGGTAGGAGGATATTAAAGAGATATTTAGCATAAGATTATTCAACAGTGCAATCAACCAAGCAATGCATATTTTGTTGGTATATTGACTAAAAACAAGCCTGTCTGATGGCTTTGCCTTAACTGAATATTGAAATTATGTGGCTGCTAGGCTAAGTCTGAAGATAGCCACAGCCAAGGTATGGGCTTTCTGCATGTGCTCTGATGCTGTTATCATCAATCAGATTTGAGAATCAGACAAGATACTGACAAGACATTTGTCCCCCAAGATGCCCTAGGATCACTCAAGCAAGCCTCTTTGTCATGTGCAGATGAGGAAATGGAAAATAGAAATGGGTAAATATACCAGGACTGTGGTAACTGAGAAGAAAAGTGTCCTGGAAGCAGACCCAGACACTAGATGGAAGGGGCAGTGGAATGTCCATCATGGGGGTACAGCAAGGTATCTGAAAGGCGTAGCAACAATAGCACAGCTGACATGTGTGAGGGGCCCAGCAGTGCATTGAAAGTGCAGTGGTTAATTGGGGAGCAGGTGGAACTCAGAGATCCAGGCAAAAGGCTTTGGGGATCTTTGATAAAGGGAGGAGGACTGTGATGACTCCCATCTCGGAAGGCCTGGGCAGGTTGATGAGACACAGATGTAGGCATGAGGGCAGGAACAAGGCAAGAACACAGATTCTAAGACTGAGGCCTCTCATGGGGACAGGACAGAGTGCCTCTGTCAGAATTAGGACCATACCAAGAGTGATCTGATTTTGAGCAGAAGCTCCGTGTATCACCCTGTCTTGGTTCATGATGAGCTCTAAAGACTTAGAGAAGTAAGCTTGCAGATGGGAATACTCCATCCCAGAGTGGGGAGAAGGGAATCAGGAACCAAGTGGTTCTGATTGCCTCCTAAACAAATCCCCCTAGAATCCTTCCCTCCTCCCTCTGCAGATCCACCACTGCCCTTGCTCAGACTCCCATGTCTCTCTCTAGGACTAATGCAGTAGCTCAGCTGCTGTCCCCTCCTCCATCATTGCCTCCCTCAAACTGTTCAGCTGGCAGCCAGATCTGACCATATCCCTCCTCTGCCCCAAATGCTCAGTGGCTCCTCATGGCACCTCGTAGTGGCATATGAGCCTTAGTGACTGGTCTCTCTCTCCTTTTCAGCCTCACCTCGTGTGTTTGTGTTCTAGGAATATTAAAACATGCCATGGTATGTCTAGCCTCTGAAGTTGTGTTCACATTATTTCCTTTGCTTAGAACTTCCCTCTCTGTCTTATTTACTTGGATGACTCTTACTTTCAAAACTCAGTTTGCCTCCTCTAGAAACCTTTCCTCTTTCCTAAGAGTGGCCTGGTCCCCATAACCCCTCTATTTCATGGCTTCTCTGAGAACTTTGGAAAAACTTGGGCTGTATGTCCAAGGCCAGGGCCCCACTCCAGACCTATTAAATTACTAGGTCTGTCCAATGCATGCTGATACTTTTAGCTGAGGTCATAATGTCTGCATCTTATTTCCCAATGGTTCAGAAATGGTGTGTGTGTGTGTGTGTGTGTTTATATTTCTCTATTATCTATCTATCTTCTATCATCATCATCTATCTCGATCTATCAAAATGTGTATAATTAAGCCTTTCTTGTACTGTTATCCTACCTTTTTGGTGTTTGAAATTTTTCAAAATAAAAAATTGAGAAAAAAATTATTAGTTCCATCCAGATTGGTCAGGCCATCTGTCCTTTTACAAAGCTCCTGAGTGGCGCTTCTGCCTGGAGCCGGTGAAGACTATGGCACTCATCATTTTGCCACATTTTTGACAGGCTCCTTGTTGTGACTCTGACTTGCGTAGGAGATGGCCAGACCCTGAGGGCAGGGGCCTCTGTCTTTCAGATGTTTGCATCCCCTTGTTTTCCAGCTATAGTATGTGCTTGGCATGTCTCGTGGGTATTTAATATGTGTTTGTTGAATGTAACTAAAAGAAAATTATATCCAAGGCAGATAGGTAATTGTAATATTTCTTATTCATTTACTCAATCAATATTTCATCACTTATTGAGCACCTATTGTTTCAAGCATGTCTGAGGCACAATGGACCCTACTGACATTTTGACTAGATAATCCTTTGTCACGTGGGCTGTCCTGTGCATTGTAGGATGTTTAACATCATCCTTGACCTTTACCCACTAGAAGTCAGTAACACCCCCACCCTGCCAAGTTGTGACAACCAAAGATGTTTCCAGATGTTGCCAGATGTCCCTGGAGGAAAAATCACCTTCAGTTGAGAAGCACTGATCTTCAAGACAGTCTGCCTTTAAGATGCCTGAAGTGTGAGGAAGGAAATAGATGCATACATGCAATGAGAGACAAGATTTGTAAGGACTGTGATGTATCACAGAATGCTGTGAATCACAAGAAGAGGAAAACATTAATTCCATTTGGGGGCATTTGGGAAGACACTGTATGAAAGAACGGGCTCTGGATTTTAATAGCTTTACGGATGGGGAGCTCTTTCAGTGTAATTGCCTTTCCAAAGCTTCTGCCCTCTGACATGTGTACCATCAGTCTATGGTCAGCCACGTCTTCTTCTGGTCCTCATCACAGTCCCGGAATGTAGACAGAACAGAGTTATTAACTCTATTTTGTAGATAACAAAATTGAACCTAAGCTAGTCTGCACAAGTTGAGAGGCAATGAGGTGGTTCACAGCACTGACCCTGGAAACAGCCTGCCTAGGTTTGAATCCCAGCTCCACACTTCTCATCTGTGATCTCTGACTTGTTTCTTTCTTACTAAAAAATATTTTTCTTGGGGAGCCTGGGTGGCTAAGTCGGTTAAGTGACCAACTCTTGACTTCAACTCAGGTTATGGTTTCAGTATAGTGAGGTTGAGCCCCATGTCAGGCTCTGTGCTGGGCATGGAGCCTGCTTAAGAGTCTCTCTCTCCCTCTTCCTCTGCCCATCCCTGCTCACGCTTGCACTTGTGTGTGTGCACGCACTTTCTCTCTCTAAAAAAAAAATTCTCTATTATAGTTGACATGTAATATTAAATTAGTTTCAGGTGAACAACATAATGATTGAATGATTATGAAATATTCATCATGATAAGTGTATTACAATATTATTGACTACATTCCATATGTTTTATTTTTCATCCCTGTGACTTATTTAATTTTTAATTGGAAGTTCATAGATCTTAATCTTCACCCCTTCACCCATTCTGCTCATTCCTTCACCCCTCTTCTCTTTGGCAACCACTAGTTTGTTCTCTGTATTTATAAATCTGTTTCTATCTTTATTGTTTTTATTGTTTATTTATTTGTTTTGTTTTTTAGATTCACATATAAAGGAAATCATATAGTATTTCTCTTTCTCTGTCTGGCTCATTTTATTTAACATAATACACCCTCTAGGTCCACCCACGTTGTCAGAAATGGCAAGACCTCATTCTTCTTTATGGCTGAGTAGAAGTCCAGTGTGTGTGTGTGTGTGTGTGTGACATCTTCTTTACCCATTCATCTATTGATGGACACTTGGGTTGCTTCCATATCTTGGCTATTGCTATTGTAGATATGGGCTTGTTTCTTAACCTCATCACACCATAGTGTCCTTATGTAGAAATCAGAGCAAATAATAGTTCCCATCTTATAGAATTGTTGTGAGACACTGACACGTGTCAAATACTTAGAATGTTGCCTGAACTATAAAAACTATTGTAGAAGGGTTTGCTACTATTATTATCATTATCAAGGCCATGCAGCAAATTGATGACTGATGTAAAATGATAATTTGGATCTGTAGTCTCTTTATCCAGTGTTTTCTCTATCTCAAAGTCTTCTTGCTATTTGAACAAGAAGAATCAATTATGGATCCACCAGCATTGCTGGAAAAAGCAGAACCCCTGACACCATCCCTTATCTAAACATCACCATCTAATAAAAATATCAGGCAAGCCACAGAAGCGGCAGTAGATTTTCTAGTAATCATATTTTAAAAAGCAAAAGGAAACAGAACTAATTTTGATAATGTATTTTATTTAGTCCAACATATCCAAAATATTAGTATTTCAATTTGTAACCAATAAAAAATTAATGATATATTTACACTTTTTTTCCATGGTAAGTCTGAGAAGTCCAGGGTGTACTCATACAGCACATAGATTAGCCACATTTCAAGTGCTCCATATCCACACCTGATTTGTGTCTACCGTATTGGGAGAGTACAGGTGTTCTAAACACAGCCAAGGGCTTTTTTTTTTTTGGTTGCTGGATACTCCTATTATTTCAGACTGTGTCCTGGAGATGGCAAACCAGAGTAGTGAAAGACTTCCTGAATTTTACTTGCAGGACACTCAATCATCTCCTTGCTTGCTTCTATCCTAACTTCATCAAAATAAGCCAATTATATATTTTTAAAACTGTGAGTTCAGTAATTATCTTTTCATTCTTGATTTAACTTGAGTATGGCTTTCAATAAATCATGCCATAACATTCCAGATGCTACCCTCCGGGCAACTCATGAGAGCACACACAACCTCTGGGAACCCCAAGCTCCCACCCAGAGGAAGCCTTGAGTGGCCTTCTGTGATCAGGCTGCCTTGCCATCTCTTTCCATGGCAAACACAGAGCCGCCTGCCATGACTCTGCTGGAGATGACCTCATATCACCTGCCAATGCCTCTTGAGCAAGCTGGCATCACCCCTCCTCTGCCATCCCCGAACTGGGGAATGGAATGGAGGCTGAGAACAATGAGTGACTTGTTTGAAGCCAGGCAGCAATTTGTCACCGCGGAAGGGACACAAGCTGTCAGACCCCTTGGGTGGCCTCTAAAATGCTCTGCAGTGCAAGCATTGCCTATTCCCAGTGCTTTAATAAGATTAGCATCCAGGAGGATGATAACTAAATTCTCACCATGCTTGGTGCCTTACTTAACTGATTTCACCTTCACAGGGGCTCTCTGAGGCTGTTACTTTTATTACCTCCACTTTGCAGATGAGGAAACTGAGGCACAGAGACTGCATGGCTTGCCCAAGGTCACAGATGTAAGAGGCAGAAAGGAGTCAAACTCAGTCTGACCCTGAGCTCCTCACCTCACCACAGTGCACCTTTTAACTTGGGTTGACCCACCAGCATTTTCAGGGAATAGAGGCTCCTTCTCTGTCCTCAGTACCTAGAAGTGTGCAGGACACTTACTAGGTGCTCAATAATTGTCCGTTGATTGACTGACTGTCACCTATTTGCTGCTGGTAATGTCTCACCGTAGCTCTAGAACACAATTCAGGCCGATGGTTGCTCCACTTGGCACCTTTTATCCTGCACTTGAACTGAATTTGACTTCATGCCTTGCCTCCTGGGTTGCACTTGACTTATCTGTGGCCTCTCTGTAAATGATCTGAGTCCTGCTTTAAAAAGCCAGAGATGCATTCACTTGCAACTCAGGTACAAGATAAGCCTAATCTTGGTGTAAGCACCACTGAGTCCCCTTTTCCTACCTGCTGAATGATGAGACTATGCCAGAGGATCTCAAAGGAGTACTAAGCTTTCCACCCCTTCCCTCTCAGCAGGTGGCAATTGAAAGGCTGAGGGTTGGAAGTGGACATAGGGTATAGGCTGATACCTATATGCCAGGATTTCTGTGTGCAAGAAAATGTGCACTGTGTCAGCCTTCAGTGCAGGGAGGAGAGCAGGCATGAGCTACCCATCCACAGGCCTTTAAAATCAAGCCTGGAAGTAGCAGGTTCCCATTTTCCTTCCTTTTCTCACCCCAGACCTAATACAGGTCTGCTTAACTCCAGGATCTATTCTGTCCATTTTGTTTCCATCCTGGCTGATGGCTACAGGCTATCTTGAGAGAAATCATCTTGTGCTCCCTTTCCACTCACTCACCAGCGCTTCATTTTCTGCATCTGAATGCTGGGCATAGTGATCACCAAGGGCTTCCTTGAATGGAGGAGGGTGTTAAAAGGTGCAGCCTTGGGCGCCTGGGTGGCTCAGTTGGTTAAGCGACTGCCTTCGGCTCAGGTCATGATCCTGGAGTCCCGGGATCGAGTCCCGCATCGGGCTCCCTGCTCGACAGGGAGTCTGCTTCTCCCTCTGGCCCTCCCCCCCTCATGCTCTCTGTCTCTCATTCTCTCTCTCAAATAAATAAATAAAATCTTTAAAAAAAAAAAAAAGGTGCAGCCTTGGGGCACCTTGGTGGCTCAGTTGGTTGAGTGTCTGACTCTTGGTTTTGGCTCAGGTCATGGTCTCATGAGTTGTGGGATTGAGCCCCACTTCAGGTTCCCCAGTCAACGGGCACTCTGCTTGAGATTATCTCCTTCTGCCCCCGCCCCCAACTTGTGCTCATGTGCCTACACGCACTCTCTCTCTCAAATAAATAAATCTTTTTAAAAAATGGTGCAGCCTTGGGAGGGAATGCAGGAAGTCCCTTGTTGTTTGGAAAACTGTAGCCTGGTTGCTCTATATCTCTCCCCATGCAGGTTGAGACTCCTGTCCCAGCAGGTGCACTCCAGGTCTAGCGTATCCTGCTTTTGGTAGGAATAAGGAGACCCGAGAGAGAAGGCCTTGGACTTTGTGGGAAGAAGCCAGAGAGCTGGGCTGTGTGTAGGGAAGGGATGCAGGGCCAGCTAAACGTAGGTCCATGTATAGGTTTTTTCCCTGAAGTTTGATATCTTTGGATTCTTAAATGGGGACGTTTCCGTGATACCACAGGAGAATGTTTGGCCAATTTTCCCTCTCTGTCACTCTGTATTTCTCTCACACACACATACCCATACACACGTATCACATCAAGCCCCAGATCTGAGGTCTTCAAAAAGAACATGAGGAATATTATTCAGCCATGAAAAAGAAGGAAATCCTGCCATGTGCAACAATGCAGATGGATCTTGAGGGCATTATGCTAACTGAGTAAAGTCAGACAAAGAAAGACAAATACTGTATAGGATCACTTATATGTGGAATCTAAAAAAAAAAAAAAAATCAAACTCATAGAAACAGGGAGTAGAAAAATGGTTGCCAGGGGCTGGGGAGTAGGAAGTTAGGGAGAGGTTCTTTAAAAGGTACAAACTTTCAACTATCAGATGAATAAGTTTTGAGGATCCAATATAAAACAGGGTGACTATAGTTGATAATGCTGTATTATATAACTGAAATTTGTTAAGAGAGTAGAACATAAATGTTCTCATAATAAATAAATAAATAAATAAATAAAGTGCTGATATGTTAATTAACCAAGTGGTGGGAATCTTTTCACCATGTATATGTACGTTAAATCTCCACAACAGGGGCACCTGGGTGGCTCAGTCGTTAAGTGTCTGCCTTCAGCTCAGGTCATGAGCCCAGGGTCCTGGGATCGAGCCCCACATCGGGCTCCATGCTCCGCAGGAAGCTTGCTTCTCTCTTTCTCTCTCCCCCTGCTCGTGTTCCTGCTCTCACTATCTCTCTCTCGGTCAAATAAATAAATAAAATCTTTAAAAAAAAAAAATCTCCACAACATACACTTTAAATATCTTACAATTTTATTTGTCAACGATACCTCAATAAGCTGGAAAAAATAAAGGGCATGAGGGAAAACCTCTCAGCGGATTTAATATCACAATTCCAAACTTGATTAAACAAAGCCATCTGGAAACTCTATATCTCTCAAAGGTTGTTATTCTTTAACTTCCTCAAAAGCAGGGGTTAGTGGTGCTAAATGCAGAATGACATTTAGCTAACTGAGTAACAGCAACCCTGGGGATCAAAGGCCTTAGTGGAACAGCCAACTTTTATCCCAAGCATTAGCAGTTCCGTGGTTTGTGGGACATGGAGAGCTTTGGCTTGCCAGGTGCTACCAGCCCTTCTGGGGACATCCTGGTTGATCAGTATACAGACTTCACACAAGTCCCTCCTTCACCACAGCCTGACAGTTCAATCTTTCACAGGGCTTCAGAGCTTTCATCGTCCCCCCACAGAGATAACAGAAATCAGGAGACTCAGTCACATTCCAGACGAGAGAGACAAAGCACAAGTCCCTCTAACAGGTTGTGGTGGGCTGGAGATGGAGGCAGGCCTGCTGAGGGGGTTGGGGTGAGGACCACCTACCACAGGTGGGGAAGCCAGGGCTGGGCTCCTGGAGAAGGTGACCCAGACTGAGTCTGGAAGGATGAGTAGGTATTAGTCAAGGCATCCCTAGCAAAGCAGACAGCCAAGTGTGTGGATGTGGTCAGTGTTGCTGGAGGGTCCAGTAGGACCCCCTTGGCAGGAGATAAGCTGCAACCCTAGGAAGCTGGTCATGGAAAGTCTTGTGTGCTGTGATCGGCTGCTTGAACTCCATCCTGCTGGAAATGAAGCATCAATAGAGCATTTTAACTAAGGCAATAATATGGACAAATAAGAGTAATAGCTAACATTTACTGAATGAATACTTTTTGTCTTGTCAAGTGTTGTCCTAAGTACTTCTCATATATGTATTAACTCATTTAATCCTATAGCAGCCCTCTAGGGCACATACTAATGTTATTCCCTCTTCACACCGAGGAAGTAGAGGTATGGAGTGCCCACACAGTCACATGGCTCCTAAGTTATGGAGCTAGGATTCAAACCTAGGAAGTTTGGTTCTTGAGCCCACTCTCTTAGCCACACTGCTATTACTTATCTTACAGTCATTTCTTTTCAAAAGGGATTTTAGGAGATTTATAATAAAACTACACCTATACAGAGTAAGCAAATTCACAATGAGATTGAAAATGAAAGAGAAAACAGATATTGAAAAGCAAGGACGTGTTTACAAGAGTCAGGCTGGGTAACCACGCAGCTTGAGCCCTAACCTCCATCTGAGCTCTCTGAAGAGAGAAATGCAAAACATGGCAGGACGCAACTCTCTATCTCCTTGCTGGGTGAGGGTGAGCATATATATTCATCTAGAGAGACACACTGCTTCCTTGGACTGAATTCGAGAAGGAAATTTGTTGTTTAATCCCTGACATAAAGTGTGATATAAGATACCAAGTGTCTTAGTTTTCTGGGACTGCTGTAACAAATTCATTGCAAATTTGTGGCTTAAAACAACAGAGATTTATTTTCTCACAGTTCTGGAGGCTAGAAGTCCAAAATCAGGGTGTTGACAGGGTTGGCGCCTTCTGGAGGGTCTGCAGGAGAATCCTCTCTTCTAGCAACTGGTGGCTGCTGCCAATCCTTGGCGTTCCTTGGATGCACCACTCCAATCTCTGCTTCTGTCTTCCATGGCCTTCTCCCTGTGCTTGCAGACTCCCTCTCCTTTCTCTTGTAAGGACACTACTCATCCAGGATGATCTCATCTCGAAACCCTTAACTTAATTACATCCGCAAAGGCCCTATTTCCAAGTAAGGTCACATTCACAGGTACCAGGGATAGGACTTGAACATACCATTTTGGGGGGAAACTCTTTAATTCACTATACAAAGCACTCAACAGCAATTTTGCAAAATAATTAGAAGGTTTTTTTTTTTGTTTTTTTTTAATGGCGGTTTCTCACAGTGATAAAAGCCAAGGATTGAGTTTTGATTGCAATTCAGTCCACTCAAAATAGGTAGCTCCATTTAATTGGGCCACCAAGGGGGTTTATCTGTCTTTCTGAAAGTGTCCCTGAATAGAATGTCTTGTGAGTTACATGTCTTTGGTGCAGAGAACTTCACTGTGGATGAACTCAGGTGATAAACAGGATTCTCAGTGTAAAGCAAAGTTTTGGGCCAGAGCCTATTTGTAGAAAGTAAAGAAGTTCCTAACTAGGAGCATACATGAAGAATCACCAGGAAGATTTTGCAAAATACATGTGCCCCAATCCCACCCAAAGCAAATAATTCAGAATCTCTATCGTCCTTTCTCTTATGCTGACTTTTTAATGGGAATCTCGGTTTGTGATGGAGTAGTTGGGACAACCTGTTCCAGGCTGCAGCTGGTTTACTTTCAGTCTAATGACGTGGGTGGGGGGCATGTGTGCTTTACATACTTTACTTTGTTGTTGTGTTAAAATACACATAACATAAAATTCACCATTTTATAGTGTATAATTCAGTGGCATTTAAAACATTCAATATTGTGCAACCATTGCCACTATCTAGTTCCAGAACATTTTCAACATTCCAAAGGGAAACCCAGTACTCATTAAGAAGTCACTCCTCATTCCTCCCTACTCCCAGGCCCTGGCAACCACTGATCTGCTTTTGGTCCCTGGATTCCCTATCTGGGTCACTTTGTATAAATGGAATCATACAGTATGTGGCCTTTTGTGTTTGATGTCTTTTGCTTAACATGATTTCATTGTTCATCCAAATGATAGCCTGCATCAGTGCTTCATTCCTTTTTATGGCTGAATAATACTCCATTGTATGGAAATACTATATTTTGTTTGTCCATTCAGCGGTTGATAAACTTTCAGGTTGTTTCTACCTTTTGGCTACTGTATATAGTTACAAAGATTTGTTCACAAGTTTTTGTTGGCATGCCTTTTTTAACTCTTTTTTACATACTTTTTAAGGTAGATTTATTAATATCTTATTTTACAGATGAAGAAATTAGGCCTTAGAAACCTTACTTTTTCCGGTCACGTATCTAGTAAGCCACAGAGGTGGAATATAAATGCTGGTTTCTGTCTCCATATTCTGGGCTCGCTCTACTGCACGTGAGCTGATCCTGAGAAGTCAGACCTGTGGTCCCCTGTGGTCACCTTGGAATTACACTTCCTTACTCTCTGCCACCAACTTTGAAGAACTCCTTTTCAGGCACCTGAGACATGTTATGTCTGATGTGTACTTGTTCTCTCTTTGATGTCTCCATCCCAGAAGAGCAGCCAGGTCTTGAATTTATCAAGGGAGGAGATTTGTGTAAACAGCTCCTTGGACATGTTATTAGAAAGGATTACCGGAAGTATAGTTATTCTTTTAAAATGTGTAAATAAACACCCTGAATTGCTATTATGATAGAGTTCCTCCCTCATCATGATAAATGTACCTTATCCTCCTGGAATCAGCTCTTCATTATGCTTGTCAGTGTGGATGTAGGATTTATAGGTGTTCACTTTCATAATCAGTCAAACATTAATGACAAAAGAAGACATTGGAGTTACTGTCATGTTGAGACTTGAGGAAAATGATGGGAAATGATGGGAAAAGGAAGGAAATGTGAAACCTCTCAAGAAAGAGCCAATGGGAAAGGATTTTTGAGGTGCCTAACATTTATTGGAAGCGAAGAGAGAAAACACGGTCCCTGCTGAAAAGTGAGAGTTTCCTTGTGATCTGACAAGGGCCAGCAAAGTTGGGGGCCAAGGCTGGAGTCATCCATGATGCTTCGGTCTTAACTGCAGGAACAGGAGCTTGGGGTTTTGGTATACCTCCAGGAGGAAAGTTCCCAGGTGGATTGAGGGAAGTTGTGTTTGAATCCCTGCCAGAAAAATTCCAATATTCTCAAGAACCAAGTAGCCATTTAAGGCTTGAGAGGGTGTGGACCAGAATAAGTCAGACTTGGTTGTTGTTTGCCAAAGAGTTTGTTCAGCTGCAATATTGCTACAGGAAAAAAAAAAAATCCCAAAACAGTGGCTTAAAATGAGAACATTGATTATTTCTCCTAGTTTCTGTGGGTCAAGAGCTGGGGGACAACTCAGCTAAGTGGTTCTGGCTCAGGGTCTGTCATGCAGGAATGGTCAGTCAGCTCCCATTGGAACTGGAGTGGGAGATAAGGTGCTGGAGCAGCTGTGGCCTTGGCCAGTATCTTTTTCATCAGGTGGTCTCAAGGCTTTTCTATGGGGTCACACCATTTGGACTGGTTTGTGCTTTCCCACTGCATGGCAGCCTTAGACTTCCTACATGGTAGCTCAGGGTCCCAAACTGAGTATTTTAAGAGAGATAGCAAGCCTGGTGGAAGCTGTATCACTTTCTATGACCTAGCTTTGGAAGGTCACATAGCATCACATTCACCACACTCCTGACCCCCTCCCAGAACACCCTCTAGATGCTTTCATTTCTTTGTGTCCCTCCCCCAATCATATTTTGAAAAGAAAGAATTTAATTTTATTATACTGTAAATTGTTTAAGACGCTGCCTCTGAGAAGCCCTGAGTTTCTCATAATCACCAAGTGATTATGAGGCACTCACAAAGGAAAAGCACTGTTTTTGTTTGTTTGTCTGCCTACATATTACTGTAGGCAGAAAATGAGTGCTGTAGAGGAAATCTTACTTAGCTAACTGCTATTTTTTTCCTACAACTTAAATTAAGGATGGTAGGAAAGAAACAGGTAACATGCTTTCCTTAATTAATTGCAGTGAATATTGCTTACCATTTTCAGTATTGTTTTTTAAAATGATAACTTGCCCCAAATTAGCTACTCTTGGCAATACTGTATCAACTGTTATAGCTCATTTTTCCCATATTCAAGTAATTCTTCATTAGAAGAACTTAATTAGAAGTTCAGTAATACATAGTAGAACATATGTGTGTATTATATATATAATGTATATATAAAATATAATTTTTTCCTTCTGACAGTTATATGATACATTATGTTCTTTTTTCATTATTTTTAAAAAAATAAATTAAATTTTTAGAGCAGTTTTAGATTCACAGCAAAACTGAGCAGGGAGGACAGAGGGTTGTCATATACCCCTTGCCTCCACACATGCATAGCCTCTCCACATCAAGATCTCCCACCAAAGTGGTACGTTTGTTACAATCAGTGAATCTACACTGATACATCATTATCACCCGAAGTCCATAGTTTACATTAGAGTTCACTCTTGATGTACATTCATTCTATGGCTTTAAACAAATGTATAATGATATGTACCCACCTTTATAGTATCATACAGAATGGTTTCACTGATCTCGAATTTCTCTGTGCTCTCTGCCATCCTCCCTGGCAACCACTGATTTTTTTAACTATCCCCAAAGTTTTGCCTTTTTCAGAATGTTGTTTAGTTGGAATCATACAGTATGTAGCTTCTTTCAGATTGGCTTTTTATCACTTAATAATACACATTTAAGGCTATTCCATGTCTTTTCATGGCTCGATAGTCCATTTTTTTTTCTAGTGCTAAATAATATCCCTATTGTTTGGATGTACTACAGTCTATTTATCCATTCACCACTGAAGGACATCTTGGATGTTTCCAAGTTTTGTCAATTATGAATAAAGCTGCTATAAACATCAATGTGCAGGTTTTTGTGTGGACATAAGTTTTCAACTCTTTTGGGTAAATACCAAAGTGTCTTCCACCAAACACCAAACTGTCTTCAACGTGGCTGTACCATTTTGCATTCCCACCAGCAGTGAATGAGAGTTCCTGTTGCTCCACATCTTCACCCATATTTGATGTTGTTAATGTTCCAGATTTTGGGCTTTTTTTTTTTTTTGAACATTGAAAGGAATTTTAATTGATTCATCACAAAGCATTGAGCAAGCAAAATAATGTTAATAAAAATTTTTAAATAAAATATTTAAAACAAAAACAGCAGTGCAGAAAACAGCATTAAAATGTTTGCATATTACACACATTTTAACACTTCCACATTCTTTTTGGAATCCAGGCTTTTAAATTTTGGGAACATGTTAACTTACAGGCAAATAAAAGAATGCAGAGGGGCGCCTGGGTGGCTCAGATGGTTAAGCGTCTGCCTTCGGCTCAGGTCATGATCTCAGGGTCCTGGGATCGAGTCCCGCATCGGGCTCCCTGCTCCTTGGGAGCCTGCTTCTCCCTCTGCCTCTCTCTCTGTCTCTAATGAATAAATAAATAAAAAAAAAAATCTTTAAAAAAAGAATGCAGATGAACTCATTCTAGAGTTATAACCCGGAAAACTACTTCCCTAGAGTCCTACAGCCAGATAAGCAGTTACATGAATTTTAGAATCAAAACAATATTCTTTGCTCTTCAAAGTAAGTATCCAAGAATTATACTAGAAAAATGTGTGCATACTGAGGTGTGTTTACATAATGTCATCACATTCTCTGACCCATCCACATTGATTTACTGACCTCAGTTATATATTACTATTCACTTTGTCAGCAGGCAGCCAGACTCCTCAGAACAAGTCAGATGTATTTTAAACATGCAAAAGTTTTAAAAATGTAACCATATGAATCATCTAATCCAACTGGGGGTCCATTCTGTTAATGCCGTCAATCCCCAGCAACAAACGCACTGAAGGTAAGCAGCACAAATTAGCATTTTCACACTCCCAAAGGTCATGAAATGACAATAGTGCAATTACTACGTTTAATTGTATTCGGATCCGATGAGAGGTACATTTTGCTTAATATGATTTTCGAAAGGATTAAAACCTTAAGCTACAGAATTCTGTTCTACATAAAATGATATGGAAATCTTACTCATTCTTTACCATAAAAGAGGGGAAAGACCTCTTACAAATTAGAAATTCAAAATACTTACTAACTCTGTTCAAACTGAATTGCTCCAGCCAATACCTATAAAGTGAGAATTTTGTGTACAGAACTACCTTTAAAGACTGGGCATGGAAATTATTTGCCCGTCTCTAAATTTTGTTGTTTGCTTCTGACTGGGCATGAGGTAATCCTGGTGTAAAAGTGTGCTTTATAAAAGGTAAGTGGTCACATATCTGTTGGAAACCACCTTGCTTTGTCAATGTTTTTATGTAGGAGGCATGTCATTTTCCAGTAATAGCTACAGAGTTTCATAATTAAGGATTCCAGTGCTAGTCAGTATATATTATCCAAAAAAAATTTTTTTTTGAATCCCCAGATAATTTTCAACAAATTTATCCCTCACTTTTCAATTCATAAGGAACAAAACTGATACAGGTTTATGTGTATGTGTGTATCTTAGTATATTTATTTTGATACTTGCTAAATATTATATTATATGATATGGGGCTGTCTGAACTCATCCACACAGTAACCATTCTTTTTTTTTTTTAAAGATTTTATTTATTTATTTGAGAGAGAGAGAATGAGAGACAGAGAGCATGAGAGGGAGGAGGGTCAGAGGGAGAAGCAGACTCCCTGCCGAGCAGAGAGCCCAATGCGGGACTCGATCCCGGGACTCCAGGATCATGACCTGAGCCGAAGGCAGTCGCTTAACCAACTGAGCCACCCAGGCGCCCAACACAGTAACCGTTCTATAGTAGACACTGGCTTCAACAGATTTTGGGCTTTTTAATAGGTGCGTAGTGATTCATTCATTCTTTCAACAAATATTTACTGAGTGTCTACTATGTGCCAGATAATGTTATCAGTAAAAGAAAAAAAAAGATAATGTTAATCAGTACTCACATCGCATCAGTGATCAAAACAGACATAGATCCCTGCTCTCATGTGAGTTCCTATTAAGCATGTTCTGTGTGCCAGGCTAACTCTAAGTACTTTTTGCATATGCAATCTCATTTAGTCCTCACAGCTAGACTATGAAATAAGTACCATTTTTATCCTATTTTATTCTGGCACAGAAAGGATGAGTAATGTGCCCAAGGTCACACAGCTAGCAGGAGGTAGAGCCACAATGTGTATCTAAGCGTTCGGGCTCCAGAGTCTCTGCTCCATGCTTTGCTGCCTCTAGATCTGGAAGGGATCTTGGAAGTCAGTTAGTTCATCCCCTTAATCCACAAATGCGGACTCAGAGGTGCCAGGTGATGAGTTGACTCCCCTAAGATCAAATAGCTGATTAATATCAGGACCAGGACTGGAATCCTCTCTTCTAGAACATGACTCTTTTCACTGTAACCCTAGATTATTTGGGCACAGAATTCTGTGATGGATGGGGACTTAGCCATAGCCTCATTTCCCTACCCCCACTTAAATGATAGTTCTTTGAAAGATTAGCTTCACTATTATTTTTTTCTGTATTATCTACTGACCAGTAGTCCTTGTTCTGTCCTCCACTGGTGGGTAGAAGATGCTCACATTCACAAATGGTGTTTCCCAGCCCAGCACAGCTCCTCCTCATCTGAAGCTGCATCTCCTTCCTCCAGAACTTCTGTGGGACAAATGTGGGTGTCTGAGACCATCATCACTCTTGTCAGTTTTTGTCTCTCTTTTTCTTGGCCATCAGGGAGCCCAGGTTCCCATATGGCAGTGTGTCTACCATGGGTTAGTAAAGAGAGAGATTGCAGGGATTACTTGTTCCTTCTCAAACAGCCATCTCTGAGCATGAGATGCCATGGAGGAAGAGCACAGTAAGGATGGTGCTCTGTGTGTCTCTCGTTTCCCAGTAAGAATCCTCTTGGATTCTTACTTGAATAAGTAAGTAGATGTTATTTAATTTCTATGCCTTTAACAAGACTCTTCATTTAAATAAATCCACTAATCAGAAAAAGAAAAGCCTTTTTCAGTGCCAAGGATACATATTTAGGCTTTGGAAATATATTCCCCTTATTTATGGATCATCTTGACTAGGCTCCAATCAGAAACTTAGGGAGTCAGAATCAGACACCTGCCCTGACCAATGATCATCCTATGTGGTTGTATAAGTTATACACTGTACAAGGTACCACATATAAGGATTCTCTATTCACATTGTAAATGTCATTGATTCGTATATTTATTACAACATCTCATTAAATGGCAGATGGACAGATTTTACTCTAGTATAATCAGTATATAATATTATGACATTTTTAAACAGAATGAAGCAATGTATTCTGAGAGAGGGGTACCTGTTCTAATTTGCACAATGATGTCCTATAGACTGCAGGTGGTCTAGACTGAATATCCAGTCCCCCACAAGTCATAGGCCTGGGATAGACAGACCAGAATGCAGAGCAATAAGGGGAAAGTGGAGCAATTGATTGCAGGACCTTGGTTAAGCTGATGGGTATGTAAATTAACACATCATTTCGGTGGTTCTTGAACTTGGCTACACATTGAAATTTTGGGGGGAGATTTAAAAAATACTGATGTTCAGGTCCTACCCCTAACAGATTCTGATTTAGCTGGTCTGGGATGCAGCTGAAGCACTGGGATATTTACAGTTTCTTCATGTAATTCTAATCAGCTGCCAAGGTTGAAACCACAGCATTATTTCTTGGATGGGAGACAGGTGAATAAATAAATAGATCAATGGGTGCGTGACTGGATGCATGGATGAATGATGGATGAATAAATGAATGAACTAAGGAACTGGTTATAGAAGTTCATGGCTTAATATGGTTGTGATGATATAGCATAAAAATAACAATTTATCTCCTTTGTTTGTTAGACTTGTCTATGGTTTTGTCAATGGCTTGCATGCCCCAAATAATAATAACCCACGTTTGCTAGCAAAATAACTGACTTTTATTTTTAAGGTTAACACTAACTCCTATTCACATTTTAGTCCTCTACTTGAAAGAAATTTCATCCAGAAAGACTTCCAGGACTCCTCTTAACCCTGGGTTGGAGACTGCCCTCTGTGCTCCCATGGCCTCTTCTTCCACATCAGAGCATCCATCACCGGGAATTGCTAACTTGGCTCAGATGGGGAGAAAACGAAAAACCCAGACAGTCATGTTTCTGGGCCTCATGCTGCATGGCCTCACTCTGATTCAAGCATTTGAGGACAAGAACTTACTCTGACAAAATATGTGCATCATTCTCTGGTGACCTCATAAAGAAGATGATGCCTTTGGAGGATGCCCCCCTGCCCTGCAGTTGTCATTTAAATCTGCCATGTGTCGACCCATAGCATTCTCACGGAGAGTGACCTTCTCTATGTCCATTCAGATCAGGATAAGAGAATCTCAACAATAAGGGCCAGAGGTCCATTAGGAATATTCTCATCAGATTTCTGCACTGTCGAGATGAGCAAATGGATATTTAACTGGCAATGACTTGCCCAGGGCCACACAGTGAATAAGTGACAGAACTAGGACTCAAATCCAAGTTTTCTGGCTTCAAGCCCAGACCATATTCAAGTAACTTTGGAAAATTTCCCAACACTCTAGAGCTTGGTCCCTTCTCCCATATGTCTCCAATGCTGAGGCAATCAGTCTGTGAGCAAAGCCCTACATCAAAGTTTATAGTGAGGATGTGGTGGGAGTAATCACAGGAGAGTAGTACTGGTATTATGGGCATAGTAACTCTCTGTGCAGCTCTTAATGATAATGTGTTCAGGGTGGGCTGCAGAAACCTTTTGGGAAAATTTGCCCTGGAGATTCAGAATTAAAAAGTTGTCCTTAAGGACAGTCTAATAAAGTCATGATGGTGTAAGGGGCAGGTCACTGGTAAATGTTCAGGAGGCTGAGAGGACAGGCTACTGCACCGGAAGTTCCCCCTGAGAAAAGAAAGGTAAGGACCTTTGTTTTTGAGCAAGAGATTGAACTGCCTATTTGTCCATGGGAGAACTGCCGGAAGCACATGAAAACACAAGAACAGGGTTCTCAAACTGGTGCTCTGTGGGCAGAATTTGCCCACAGACACATTTTGTTTGAGAAGCTTGGTGGTTTTTTAAAAATACAAGCCACTACATAAAAGTCAAGAGATATTTCGTAAAATAGGAAGACCTGGCAACCCTGGCCCTCATTCCTGTGAGGCATCAGTAGCAGGGAGGGAAGCAGTGGCTGCCCCTTGAAATGGAGCCTGAACTTTCCGGTGCCTTGGGCTCACTGCTCATTCATGGTGCCCCTTGAGTCCTATGACCAATGACCAGGACTCTTTTTTTTTTTTTTAAAGATTTTATTTATTTATTTGAGAGAGAGAGCACATGAGAGGGGGGAGGGTCAGAGGGAGAAGCAGACCCCCTGCTGAGCAAGGAGCCCGACATGGGACTCGATCCCGGGACTCCAGGATCATGACCTGAGCCGAAGGCAGTCGCTTAACCAACTGAGCCACCCAGGCGCCCAATGACCAGGACTCTGAAGGAACAACTCAGCAAGTACCTCCTACCTCTCTGTTCCACACCCTTCCGTATCTGGCTTCTAGTTGGCATCACATTGTGCTTCATATTGCAGATTCTTGTATGCCTGACTGCCTCCCAATAGACTCCATCCAAGCTCTCAGAGGGCTGATGCATGTGTTATTCATTTTTATAATCTGAGGGCCTGTACAGTCGCTGGTACATAATAGGCCCTCAGTAAATGTTCTTGAAATAAATGAATGAGCAGTCAAGTTTCTAACTTAAAGTCACAACATAAATTTATAATATTTTCTCACATAAATTATTCAGGAGCTTGGTTTGCTACAAAACATTAAAAAGAAGCTTTGCTGAATAAAATTTCCTACAAGATATTGGACCAAGAAAATTAAGGTAATTTCTTACTTTTCTTTAGCACTTTATTATAGGTAGGTTTCTTCCAGGTGAGGTTAAAGACAGTCATGCTGAAGATGGGACATGGGCCTTTTCAGATGATGAGGGCTCTGGGTCAGTCCTAAGATCTCATTATGTGAAAAGGTGAGAACAGGACAAAGAGCACACTGGTGGCAGGAAAACCAGTGGATTTAGAATGACACCAACCCAGGGTCACACCTGGCTTCATTGCTTTTAACCTTGTGTGAACTTGGGTTCATGGCTTTACCTCCTTGAGCCTCAACAGAAGATTACAGACTTCCTTCAGATAATTAAAAAAATTGTTTTCATAACTACTTCATGCATATGGTACAAAATTCAAAAGGTAAAAAAAATGAAAATTAAGTCTTTCTTACCCTTCTTTGAAGCCACTTAACTCCCCTCACAGAGGCAGCCCCTACTACCAGGTTTTTGTATATCTTCCCAGAGATAGCCTCTAAATATAGAATACATGTGGTTATAAATAAATATGTGTATGCTTTTCAAATCAACATTAACTATTCTATATCTCCTTTTTTTCACTTAATATACTTTGAAGATCCTTCTGCTTCAGAAAGAGTGGCCTCACTTTTAGGGACTGTATAGCATTCTATTGATAGATGTACCATAAAATGATTTAAGCAGTCTACTGTCAATGAACATTTAGTTTGCTTCTAAGCTTTTGTTATTCCAGCTCAGCTAAAATGAGTACAACGCACAGGCACATTCTGCAGGCGTGCATGCATCTGTAGGATCAATCCCACATCCTGGGATTGTCGTGTCCTAGAATATGTACAGTTACATTTTGATAGATAGTGCCAAGCCACCCTACATAGAAGTATAATTCAAACTAACACAGATTTCTTAAAGCTCTACTGAAAACCTCTCCCATCTCTTTTCCTATGACAGGGATATACTAAATGTTCACAGTCCTTTGTTTTTCTCTCTGTTTTGGTCATTGGCTGGCCATACTAATCTGTGAAATGGAAATAGTTCCAGCTTCCAGAGTTGTTCTGAGGATATATTTAGAGTGTTTGGCACTGCTCATCACTTCTCCCCTTCAGAAAGTTTCTGAGAGAATCCTCTTTGGTCATCCACAATAGGCAAATGCCAGGCTCTGACTGTGGCAGCAAAGTGTCCACGCCAAAGGAAAGACTTCCAGATTAAGCCAGCACATTCTTGAGAATATATTGTTCTGAGCTAAATGAAAGATGTTCTTCTAACACATCTGTCTGAATGTTTTACATTGTTAAATACTAATCAATTAAGAATTTCATTTAGGCGAAAGTAAAAAATGAAAGCGGTCATTCTTCGGAGTAAAAATATTGACTTATCACCAGTGAAGTGGAAAATGACTTGTTTCTCAGCCTCGAGTTAATCAAAGAGCAAATGCCATTGTAAATTGAAAAACAGCTCTTTGGATGGTCTTATATTATGATCACAATGACTCCTGATCTCTTGCTCGTCATCTACTATGCCACCCCCTTTGAATCCTTCAGATTGATTAACTTTCTTTGTTCCCCATGTAAAGGCAGAGACTGTTATCAGTGACATTCTAATTTGTTTTCTTTTTCAAATTCTCTTTTGGGTTAGTTCTCAACATCTTCCCCCAGATAGAAAAAGTATGGTCTGGTGAGGGAGGGCAGGGGACATGAGCCCAGCAGCCAGTCTGAGACGTAAGACAGCATCAGGAAGGAGGTCCTCTGAGAGGTTCTAGAAGGCCCTCTGGGACTTTGCCTTCTTTGGCCTGAGGGCAAATGATCAGGATGAGGATTCTAAAGAGCTCAGTGTGCACTTCAGCTTCCTTTCATCCTTTCTGGAAAAAGAGCTGAGTACCCTCAGATTCATAGGCAGAAGACCTCTAAGTAAATGAAAAGATGATTAATTATTAAGTATTATAATTTTACAATTTAAAATCTTTCCTAAATAATTTTTAGTATTGATTTAAATTGTTGTCAGGCATTGTGTTTTTTTAAATAGTGAAATGGTTTAGGTATTTCAGTTCCAGCTCTCACAGTAAGCTTTTTTTATATTGATTTTTATCTGTGCCAAAATGGTAATAATAGCAAGCAAGGGAAGAGAGAACATATTATGGTGAACTGTATCCAAGTTCACCATTATTTTGTCTACAATAGCAGCACAGACTCACCCAATGCTGCTAAAACAATGCCCAAGGCTATCTTCCCCTGAGTGAGGTCTGGGGGACAGGGCAGTTTGGGATAGGTTGGCCTGAAACTAAAGTGTGTGTGCATGTGTGTGTGTGTGTGTGTGTGTGAGGCGGTGTTGTTGCTGTTAGAGCAGAGATTCTTTTTTTTTTTTTAAAGATTTTATTTATTTATTTGAGAGTGAGAATGAGAGAGCATGAGAGGGGGAGGGTCAGAGGGAGAAGCAGACTCCCTGCCCAGCGGGAAGCCTGATGCGGGACTCGATCCTGGGACTTCAGGATCATGACCTGAGCCGAAGGCAGTCGCTTAACCAACTGAGCCACCCAGGCGCCCCTAGAGCAGAGATTCTTGACCTTGGCTGCACATTGGAATCATGTGGGGACCTTTCAAACTCTCCATGCCTAGACTATCCCCTAACCTAGACCAAGTGAGTCAGAACCCCAGTGGATGAGGTGATAGTTGGGGAAGGTGAGCTGTCAGACCTGGGTGGGAACTACCATGTTAGAAAAGACAGCCATTTCTGAATTTCTCCGTGTTCCCCTTGCTCTGGGATCAGTGGGTAGGAGGAGAATGGGAGAAGTGAAAAGAGGATGAACTGGGGGCTTTCAACCACCTTAGAGAATAAATACCCCTGCTGCACAGGTGTCCACTCTCCCTAGTGGTAGTGTGTGGAGGGAGCTCCAGGCTGGACTCCATGGGTGTTAGGTAGGTCTTCTCCTGGCTTTCTTTGTAAAAAATATATATAAATGGATGAGGATATGTTTACATATATTTTCCATTTATATATTTATTTAAAATTCTACTATATTTATATATTATTTATAATAATATAGATAATATTAATATATAAAAAGGTGTCAGCCACAAAGATCTCTGGCACATTCTGTGTTTCATATTGGCAGGTGAAGGCGAGGCCAAACAATGACCCCAGATGTTTCTCCCTGGATCTCAGAGTGGTGCCCACATAGAGGGGTAAGGCCTGATGCCTTATTCTGAACATGTGAGGCTGAGCGGCCTGGCTTAGAGTGTAGGTCTGACTTCTGGAGATGGATTGGTGGACACACCCATTCCCCACCCCTTTCAACACACACATACGCACACTTGAGTTGCAGCAGAACAAAGATATGCTTGTTCGTTTGTAAAATTTCAGCATTGGTCTTGGTTGTTTTCCTCATACAGACTCCAACTCTGACCATTTTGTGTCTTTCTCTTCATGTTTAAATCCAGCCACACATATTTTGACATGCAGACTTTCTGTACAGAAAGCCATGAAATCCTTCATCCCCACTTAGAGAACATTCCCTGCCCCAGGACATGGAGAGGGCGTAGAGTGATAATGATTTCTATCCTGAGACTGCTTGTGCTTAGCCCATCTTCTGAGGATTAAAGTGAGCTTCCACCCCTTTACTAAGTTATACATACTGCAGAGCAGAGGTGAGAGAGCAGCAAGCCATTAGCACCACCTCTGGTGGGTGCAGGGAGACCATCACAGTGAAAGACCCATGTACTTTCCCACTCAGATACACTCAGGGCTGAGGGTAAGATACCTATGGAGTCGTACACACCTTATGTCTTAATACCTGGCAGTTTTACATGGAGATAAGAGACTCATAAATTGATAGAATTATCCTCATGCTTTCACAATTATGTCTTTATAAAGACCTGGAGGGGAGGAAGGCTCAACATTAGAATCCTTGGACTCCTCTGAGTTTCTCCCTAGAACATGATGGCATGGGGCAGCTAGCCTTGGCTCCTAATCCCTGCTGACAGACCACCCACCTTCCTTTCCCACCCTTTGGCTCTCTTCCACCACATAGGGAGCCTCCTGCATGGAAGCACCCTCACTTACCCACCCAAGCTCTGTCAGCATTACTTGCTGGCAGCCTCACCAGGGCCTAGGTGGGCTTAAATGCTAACATAATCCACCCTTTGGAAGATGGAGCCACAGCAGAGGCCTGCACAGGCTTAGGAACATGTGGGGAAGAAACCACAGGATCTTGAATATCTAGAATGTGGTAAAGAAGGGAAGACATGGGCTCTGTGTGAGCCATTCCTTAGGTCCTGTGAGAAGGGAAATGGCTGGAAGAGACCCCAAGCTGGATCACCTACACCTGGGCCTTGGTGGGGGGGGCCCTCTTCCCTTTGTGTCCCAGCACTACTAACCTCATGAAGGGAATGGGATAGTTTCACTGTTCTTGGTATGTCTCCTGCCACCATTTCCTAAACTCACAAACTCATAGTCATCCCTGTATTTCTTCCAGTTATAAGATTCCTTACCCAAAACTCCTCTAAGCTATGCCAAATTGAGGAATTCTTAAATCCTTTTGTGATCATACCTTTACATACTGAGTCATAGTGTCACATGCGGAAAATTGAGGACAAATCTAGGAGATCTCAGAGCATTGGAGGTCTATGGTTTGTTTCTTGGGCTAAAGGACAATATTCCTTCTTGGTGTAGTTGGAAAGACAGTTATTCTGGTGTGATGCACTGGTGCCCAGGGTAGAAGCAGTCTGGCCTCTGAAGGCAGCAGCAGGCAGGGGAAACCTAAGGAAATGAACTTGTCACTCCTTGAAGACACCACCAGGTCCCAGTTTTCTGAGAGTTCCAGTAGCCCTAGTGTGAGGGAGGGGCCTTGCTTTTGGCAAGGTAGTAGGAGTGAGATGTCTACCAGAAAAATAAGTGGAAATCAGGCAGTTGATATTGGAGTCAGGACATCCTGGCTGGACACTTAAATCTCTGGAGATAGTATGGAGATGATATTTGGTGCTATGGGAAGGGATATGTTCACAAAATTATTCATGGCCAAAACAGGATTCTTTTTTTTTTTTTTTTTTCAAAACAGGATTCTTGATTACCACCTATCTCTTCTTAAAATTTGCTCTTCCTCAAGACTCCCATCTCAGGTAATGCTACTTGATTCAGCTATGGAGGCTAAAAGCCTAGAACTTTGATTCCTGCTTTTTCTTCACTTCTGTATATCAGCTCCATTGGCAAGTTCTTATAGCTCCACCTCCAAAATATGCCCTGAATCTGTGCAGTCCTCACCATCACTTCTGCTTCCAACCTAGCCCAAGTCCCCATCTTCTCTCCTGGGCTCCAGCAAGAGTCTTCAAACTGCTCCTACTTTTCTACCCTTCCCCTCTAAAGTCCAGTCCCCAGTTAGCAGTTAGAGTGATCATTTTATAGAATAAATGGGACCATATAATTTCTCAGTTTCAAAATCTCCATAGCTTCTCTTTGCCCTTAAAATGGAATCTAAATTCCCTACCTTGACTACAAGGCCATACATGATGTGACCCCTAGTATCTTTCTGACTTGATCTGTCTACCACTCTCCTTATTATTTACTCCAATTAAATAAAGTCACCAACAAAAGCATCTGGGCAGCTCAGTCGGTTAAGCATCCAACGCTTGGTTTTGGCTCAGGTCATGATCTCAGTCAGGGTCATTGGGCTCTGAGCTCAGTAGGGAGTTTGCTTCCCCTCTCCCTCTGACCCCCCACTTGAACACACATATACACACACACACACTCTCTCTCTCTCTCAAATAAATAAATAAATCTTTTTTTAAAACCACCAATATATTTTTAAAGATTTTATTTATTTATTTGAGAGAGAAAGAATGAGAGAGACAGAGAGCACATGAGAGGGGGGAGGGCCAGAGGGAGAAGCAGACTCCCTGCCGAGCAGGGAGCCCGATGTGGGACTCGATCCCGGGACTCCAGGATCATGACCTGAGCTGAAGGCAGTTGCTTAACCAACTGAGCCACCCAGGTGCCCCATAAAATCACCAATATTTCTGATGCTCCTTGGATATGCCAAATTCATTACTGCTTCATGGTCTTTGCATTTTCTGTTCCCCTGCCTGGAACACACTTCTTTAAGATGTACACATGGCTAGCTCTTTCTCATCCTTCTGGTCTAATCTCAAGTGCCACATCCTTAGACAGGCCTCACCTACCACCGTCTGATTTTATTATCTCCATAGCCAAGGTGACCATATTTCTTGGTTTGCCTAGTATAGCCTGGTTTATACCTGTTGTCCTAGCATATCTCCTTTCATTTTTTTTTTAAAGTGTCTTAGTGTAGACAATAAAATATAGTCACCATTTTCATAACACTTTCTTTGTCCAAAATTATTTTTCTTATTTATTCATTACCTTATTTCTTCTCATGCTCCATATTGGCCCCTTACTCCCTACTCCCTGACCAGGATTCTCATCCATCACATAAACTGCTGTTTCTATAACAGAATCTGGCATATAATAGGCATTCAATAAATATTTGTTGAATCAATGAGTATGATAACTCAGGATGGTAACTCAAATATTACCCTGTTACTCAACAGAGGAACTAGAGGCTGAGGAACTGCCTATCTAATGGAGCAAAAATGTCTGTAGTAAACCCTGGGATGGCTGCAAGTGACCTCAGGCCTCCTAGAAGGGGGGGAGGTGTTATGACCTCATGAAGTCAGCCAGACCTCATGTGGTGCAAAAATAATTAAAAAACTGCCCTTGTGGCTGTCTTTGTGTTATTATCTCTGCCTGGAATACTTAACTTGTCCCCAAAGGTCCAAGTCAAATACTACCTCTTCCATGAAAGCTTTTTCTGAGCCATTTTCTCTCGGCCTGCCACCCCCAACCCTGTCTACTAAAGACCCTTCTTCTCTGTGACCTGGTGCTCCATTCCCACCACCATGAGGCCCTTTCTACATTATCTTAATGGGTTTGAATGGCAGACAACGTTACAAACAACCAAACATTGAATGGTTCGACACAATAGAAGCTTATTTCTTAGCCATGCAAGACTCAAGGTGGGGATTCTAGGTCAGAGATAGCTCTCCCTTACATCATTAATTTTGAACCTGGGCTGACAACAGCTCTGGTGTCTTCGGTCTTCAGTAAGTGGCTTCCAAGGCTGATGTCATTGTCTCAGTCCTCATCAGCCAAAATGAGGAGAGAATGTGAAGAAGCATAAGCAGGAAGTGTTTGCAAGCTACGCCTGAAGTAGCTCATATTTCACTCATATTTCATTGGTCAGGTTCAGTAAACATGACCACACTTACCAGCAAAGGAAGCTGGGAAATGTGGTCTAGCTGTGTGCTAAGGAAGGGAAGGAATTTTGGTGACTATCCAGCAGTTCCCAATATCACTATGGTTAGTCGTATCTCCCTTAGGCTAAGAACTCCTTGAAGGTACAAATGAGATCTTTTTTCATCACTATATAAAGCAGAATCTTTTTAAATGGAATTTTTATTTTGAAATAATTTTAGATTTATAGAAAAGTTGAAAAATAAGAAACAGTTGCAAATGTAAGCAACAGGGAGTTCCTGTATACCCCTCACCCAATCTCTCCTATTGTTAACAACTTACATTACCAGTGCACATTTGTCACCAGTAAGAAGCCATCATTGGTACATAACTATTAACTAAACTACAGATATTATTCAAATATTACCAGTTTTTTCCATCTCCCACCTCTTTCTGTTCCAGTATCTACTACATTTCATTTAGTTATTGTGTCTCCCCATTTCTTATGATCTCTGACAGTTTCTCAGTCTTTCCTTGTTTTTAATGATGTTGGCAGTCTTGAGACAAACTAACCAGGTACCCTGTGGAATGTTTCCCCATGTGGGTCTGTCTGCTGTTTTTCTCATGGTTAGACTGGGGTTATGGGTTTCTGGAAAGAATATTAGAGAGGTAAAGTGCCCTTCTCGTCATTTCACAGAGTAGTTTGCCAGATTTCTCCATTGTCAAGTTACCATTTTCCCCCTTCCATACTTTACCCTTGGTAGCATGTCACTAAATTCAGCCCACTCTTAGGAGAATGTGGTATAGAGTCCTATTAAATATATATATGTTTCCATTAAAATATATACCTATATATATTTAATGGAACTCTTCTGAAAGAAAGATTTGTCTTTTCTTTCCCGTTTATTTATTCAATCACTTATTTATGGTCAGTATGGACTCATGTATATTTATTTTATACTTTAGTTATAATCCAATACTATGTTATTTATTTTGTTGCTTAAATTATTCCAGTTTTGGCCACTAGGAGTTCTTTCAGTTGGCTCCAAAGTATCTTTGACTTGCTCCCATTCTTCATTTTCTGAACACTCCCTTTCTGATACTACAAGATGCTCCAGGCTGATCTCATATTTTGTCAGCCTTAGACCTAGAATGACTCATTTCCTCAAGGAGCCCTTTTATTGAAGAATGGTATTAGAAACCAAGATTTGGATGTTAGGAACACTCATTGCTACTGGAGCTTAATGGTGAAGTAGGATGTTTGAATTCACTGCTTTGATTCTGGTAACATTTAGAGCCTATGTCCTCTTATCCATTTTCCTATTTAACCATAGCAGAAGAGATAAAGTCATACTGCATATGCTAGCAAGAGCGTAAGATGTTACTTGCTGTTCCCAAATGTGTGACTACACCCTCTATTCTTACCCCACGTCATATGGAAGAAATTCTTCATATACACCTGGTTGGGCTCACCTTGATTAGGGGTTTGGCATCAACTTCGCCTATGGGAGGGCAAAGAGACAGGCCATGCTGGTGGTTGGTGTTGAAGAATGGTGAGAGACAATCTTAGTGAAGTTGGTAACAGGCATGTCTGCTTTTCTGTATGTCACACCGAACACCTAAACATTGGCCTTATGTATTCTTTCCTTCTTAGGCACCATGCCTCTCTGAAGAGGTCCAAACTCAAGTGCCTTTGGGGACCACATAAGTAATGTAGTTGAAGTGAAGAAAGGGAGAAGAATTGGATATAACAAAAGAAAGGACTAGAAGGCAGCGGCAAAACTGAGAGTGCTTGCTTAAACTAAAGGCATGAAAATTATTATTTTTTTCTTTACAATATTCTGCTGGCCATATCAAACATTTTCTAGCTGAATTGGCTCTCAGGTACTCTGGGTGTGGGGTGGGGTGGGGGGGACATGATGCCATATTTTTACACAAAGCCATATAGGGTCATATAAACAAGACTGAGGCTTGTTTTCTGGGCAATACTTGATCTTTGCTAAATGTTAGTTGCTTTCAACCTTAATATAGTTCTCAGCAAGAATTTTCTTGCAATATCTGGAGATCTGGAAGGAGAGTGTTCACTTCGAAGCCAAGAGCTCTGGATCCCAGAAATTTTAATCACTTTTCAGTACCAATATAGCTAACCTCACCTTACCAAACTTGCACAGTTATAGTGAGGTTCACCTGTTGGCATTCATGAAATGGGATATTGTTAGTTGTTTACACATGCCTTGACAAATCAATCAGAATAGGATAGGATTTGTTGCAGTAAAGACAACCCCCAAGTCAGTGGCTATACACCAGTTTAGATCTTGCTAAAATGACCATGCGTTTTGAATTATGTCTGTTGTCTCCTTAATCTGGAATCCTGGTTCTTGATCATGCTACATGTCCAAAGTAGGTCAGAAGAAGGGCTTAGCCCACTGTAAACCCTCAGAGACTCAAGCTGGCAGAGTCACCGTCTAGACACCATCTAGACAGCAGGGGGAAGGGAATGTGGTGAACTGCACATTGACTTGTAAGGCTTCCACTTGAAGATTATTGGCTGAAGATAATCACATGACCACATCAAAATTCAAAGGGGAAATGAAGTGCAATGCTTAGAAAATGAAAGCTAGAAATAATTTGTAAATAGAACTAATGATTACCCCACTAAGGATCAATGTGTTATTTAGAATTTGGAAACCATCAATGAAGGTGAAGTTTATAAATGCTTCATTTGATTTTGTTCTGCATTTTTAACTAAATAGATCTTGTTTATTCTAATCTAATAAATCATGCTTCCTACTTCTAAAACACTCACAGGCCATTGTGAAAAAGGGGTGCTCTGGGAACTCCATCTATTTGAGGGCCTTGAGTTTGGTTGTATTCTTCTCTGCCTATATCTCACTTGTGATCCCACCTTGATTTCAAATTCCTTTACCATAGTTCTTATTACTTTGCAACCCATTTTTGCCTTTCCCTAATCCTTGCAAGTAGTAGCTATCTTACCCAATTCCTCTCTGGCCATGGGTCCTCAGACAGACACATTTCTTCAAATTTATCTCAGCCCCCAAATTCCTGTCTTTCAATTTTCAGATTTGATCCCACATTTAAGAGGATCCTCTTGAGTACATCAGAAGGGGAATGTCTAACATAAAGAAGAGTGTAGGAGCTGTGGATTAAATAGGAATGGGAATATGTAGGAAATAGTAGGGTATATAAAAGTTAGTACAGTGCAGACATGATAGAAGTTACCATGATCCCTGACACAAAATATTTGAAGTGCCCCACTGAGTGTGGTGCTAGTATTCATACTCTGAATGTGGTCCTGGTATTATTGATACTCTGAGTGTGGGCCTGGTATTGATACTCCAAGGTGCTGTTACCACTACTCAATTGTTACTTCCACTTATTTTAATTGTTGTTTCTTTGGAAAGATCCTTCTGATATCATTCAGTTGGCTCATTGTCCAAAGTACAAAAAGAAGGGAATCTTTAAAAGGCACTGGAATCTTTCTTTTATTGCTAATTTCAGAAGCTAATGATAAATGGCTTTTGCAGAAAAAATGGCATGAGCTGTTTATTAAAAAGGCATCATGGAACATGTACCTTGCTTGGCAAAGAACCATAATCTGACCCACAGGATTTGAGTTTCAAAAACTTAGGGAAGATTTTACATCACTAATGAGAGAGGAACTCCTTATCTAAATCATTGATGACCTCCAACAACTATGTTAATTTACAGTTATATCCTTTCACAGCTGCTAGGCATGGCCATCTTAGACATACACTCAGGAGCTTGGAAATTGGCCAAAGCAGTTAGGCGGTGAATGCTATTACAAACACAGACTTATATTTTTCTCAGTAGATTGTTCATTTCCTGCTATGGTTTAAATGCTAAGTGTGTAAATAAAAGGACAACAGGGTGACATAAAAATGGATATCCTATAATGAAAGAACTTTCTAGAGAATAATAAGCAATCTTGCATACCTTGGTCTCCTAAACTTGGAAGTCTGTCACTTTGTTGTTTAGAATCCTAGAGACTATGGAATTATATAAAATTTTAACACATTATTGGATAGCTGAACAAAAATCCATACATGAGAAAATAAAAAATCTTTACTTTGCACCTTAGCCATTCTGCTACTTAGTCAATCCTTTTTATCAGGCCTGGTGCTTGGAAGAAAATGAGATTGAGCCATGTGTTTTCTCAGTCCTAAAGGGAAAATGTTATCAAGAGTGAAATAGAGGAATGGAAACAGAAAAATTGGGAGAAATCATGGACCTGAAAAGTCTACCATGTGCTGACCATTGGAGAGTTAAGATTGTCTGTTGTCCACAAGTTGGTCATCTAAGTCAATCAAATCCCCATCCTTCTCTTCATCTTCTTTCTCTTACCTGAAGGCTTCTTATCCTTTGCCTATTCCTTGTGTGGGATACTACATGTTCTTTTTGGTCCTCTTCTCATACACAATTTTTTTCTTCAGTAATTACATATACTTCCACAACTTCAACTATCATTTCCAGGCAGATAATCCCTCAAAGTCAATGCCTTCAATCTTAATGCTTCTTTGGGCTCCAAACCCACATTCTAACAGCCTTTGGATGCTCCATGTGCTTATTTAATGGATAATCTCATGTCTAGGCAAGGGTGCCTGGCTTCTGGGAGTCTGGAGTGGATACACATCATGAGCTTATGACTCATGTTCATGGGGCTGAGGTGGGAGATCCATGAGACAATGTCTTATAGAGAAGCTGGTTCAAAACATACAGATCATTTTGGAAAGATCTTGGCAGAGAAGGAGAATCTGAATATGACTATGAGAAAAACAGAAAAACCAGATAACCAAGAGAAACCAGGTGACTATGAGAGGCAAAACTTGGAGGCATTTACCCAGGTGAAGAGGGTAGTTGTGAAGTTTTCACTGGAGCTTCTGTGCTCTTATATGAGTCCGCTCTCTTGCCTCAGTGGATTGGTCAGATGTGGGAACATAAGTCAAGATAGATCAATGAGACCCTTTCCAGCACATTCAGAGTTAGAATCAAGAAGAATGCAAATAGCTGAATGTTATTGAATACTTAAGTAGAGAAGCAAGAGGTAGTCTACAGAGAAAGAGAGGGTGGGGGAAGATGCAGTTGCTTGAGATGGAAAAAAAGTTCATAGCAGCATTCAAGTCCTTGATTCCAATTGATTCTGAGACTCCACTGTATCACTGCCCTTTTCAGTGCTTGGTTTTCCATACTATAGCACCGATAAAATCCACCTTCACTTGTAGGTAAGCTCAAGTTAGTCCTTGAAACTGAAAGAGTTTTAATGAACACAGTTGCCAGATCCTGTTGAAATTCTTCAGTGACTGGGTCACATGTTCCTGCTTTTCCATTTCCTCTGCTGGATAATGTGCTCATGGAGCACAGTGGTATTTTGCTTATCTATATGTCCCTTCCAACTAAGCACAATGCTTGACACAGAGAAAGTACCAAGAAATCATGCATTGAGATGATTCTCTGCAGCATACCCAAGTGGCCCATCTGTGTTTCTTCAGCACTCTGATTCAGAGGTGACCCGTGTGTGTCTTATCACCAGTGATTTGTAGTGGAGGCTTGACCAGGATATAGGAGCAAATGTATGACCTTCGAGGCACGAGCTTGATTTTGTTCCACCATCAAACAGCTTTCTATCATCACATTTGGTCCACATTTCTCAGCGCTCCTTCTCCATGCTAAAATGATGAAGCTATTTCTTCTCAATCACCTCTGTGTTTCTCTCCAATAGATTATTTTCTTAGACAAAACAGTGAAAATAACTTAAAACTCAAAACAATAGCCTAACATGTCCTCTCAGCATGCACCTCTTGAAGAAGACAGGAAATATGGGGAAAACAGGAAGAGCAGAATGCTAGTGGCAGGATGGGCTCTTGGGAAAACTGTCAGAAAGACACACATCTTATAGCAAGGTCTTCTGTCAGCCCCCTGCCTTCTGTCAACCAGAGGGCTGAGTTCAGCCTGTGCTCTTCTCTGACACTCCCTCCTCTTCTATTTCATTCCAGGGCATTCAAGCCCACAGATTTGTTTTGGAAATGCTATCATTTGTTAACTTAGCTTTTATCTCGGTTGGATGCCTTTCCTGTTTCATTGCTTTCCTTTCAAGGAGGCAGAGCCAACACTTGACTCTGGGAGTTTTATTCAACACACCCCTGTTGTTAGATGAAGCCAAAGAAATTTTGATTAACAAACCTACCCAGTTCAACGATGGCCTAGGGTGTGTTTCTGCTTCCCTCTGAAAGGGAGATGAAGTGAATGGAGCTTCTGTTTGGAATGCTGGTCTGGTAAATAAACCCCAGCAGGGTGGAGCAAGGGGAGGATCTGCTTGTGTCCGTGTGGGGAAGTACTGCGGTTATCAAAGTTGTTCCAAAGGGTGACGCTAGAGTCCTGAATAGAGTAACAGGATCCTTGTGCTACCCAGGCCTTTTCTGATGATGGTCTTCCCAGGCAATGCAGAATTCCTTGCTGGGATTCTGGGGGCTTGAGAGATGAGGAGGGGAACAAAAGGCAAGTCAGCAATTCAGAGATAAGGATGACTGGAAAGAATTAGTTACAGATTACTGACGAGGAGCAGGGCTGTTGGAAATATTGATCATCATCATCATTATCCTAAAACTTTATATTTAAGTAGTATTTTTTATATTTTTAAACATTATTTTTACAATTTACTTTCATAATTATCAACCTACTTGTTCTTTAAAAACCTTGAGGGCTAGAACTATTCAGGGAGGGGGAGACCATAATATAATGGGATTGGTAATCTATATATGTCCTAAAAGGCTGAAACCATCAGCTCAGGCTCAATACAGATAGGAAGGAGAGAATCGAAGAGTTAAAACTTAAAAACTAAAACATCATAAGAATTAGAGAAGAATATAGAAAACTAATTTCAGCATCTTGATGGGAAAGGGAGGCAGGTTTTGCTTATCAATTCACAAATTCAGAAGCCCTACAGGAGAAGATTAACAGATTTGAAGACGTCAGGTTTTTTAAAAAAAGTATTGTTCTCTTATCTTTCATCATGAGGCTTTCATTAGCTGTTTGGAGATTCTTGTCCATCTGCTCACAATTGTGAGTATGAGAAAGAGCTAATTGGAAATTGAGCGTGCGTATAAGGCTTGTTGACTCAACTTCCCTGTTGGGGGAACTAGATGGGCCATTTATTGAAGAATTCCCAATGTCTTTATATTAGTTTCCCATTGCTGCTGTAACAAATTAGCGCAAATTTAGTGGCTTAAAACAACACGAATTTATTATCTCATAGTCCTGGAGGCCAGAAGTCCTAAATAAGTCTCACTGTGCTAAAATGAAGATGTTGGCAGGGTTGTGTTCCTTTCTGAAGGCTCCAGGAGAGAATTTGTTTTCCCATCATTTCCAGCTTCTAGAGGCTGTTTGCATTCCTTGCTCCTGGCCCCCTTCCATCTGCAAAGCCAACAATGACAGGTCAAGTCTTTCTCACATCTCATTACTGTGAGCTCTTCTGCCTCCCTCTTCCACATTTAAGGACCTTTGTGATTACATGGGTCCACCCAGATAAAGGATAATATATTTTAGAGTCAGATGATTAGCAACCTCAGTTTCCCTTTGCTATATAACCTAACTTATTACAGATTTCAGGGATTAGGATACAGGCATCTTTGGCAGGCCTTTATTCTGCCTACCGCAAGTATGTGTACACTCATATTGATGAGGGATAGAAGGAGAAAAATGCTCACCTTTAGCCTGGAAAGCTCACCTATAGCCTGCATTGTTCAAATACATGCTAGTTGCTACATTCTTAAAAGGTCTCATGACCGCCTGTATATATCACTGATAGTTAAAATATCGAGCTGAGTGATCAGTGATTTTCCACCAGGGAAATCTTGCTAAAGTAGTTTTATGAATAAAAATTCTAAGAAGGCATTTATGATCTAACATTCCCTGCACCTCCTTTCCCCCTTGAGCACTAAGCATATAACCACCAGCTTCATATAGCAAAAGTACAGCTCTTTCTGCCCACAGGCCCTGTCCCTGTGCTGCTTAAATAAAATAAGTTGAACCATAAAACATCTCAAGAATTCTTTCTTGGCCATCACACTCAACAATCCCACAACATTTTGTCTGCAAATGTCCAGAAAGAGACTGGAAGGATATATACCAACTTATACAGTGAATAAAATAACAGTGGTTGCCTCTGAACAGGGGAAAGTAAACTGAGAGAGAAATAAGGGAGAACTGTGATATTTTACCTGCGGATTGTCACATTTACTTTGGAGTAACAAACCTTACTTAAAAAAATTTAAACATATTAATAAAGTATTATCAAATTTTAATTATTTATATTTGTCATTTGAACACAATGTGTGTGATAGTGTGATATAACAAGAAATATATTTTGGGGGCACCTGGGTGGCTCAGTCGTTAAGCATCTGTCTTTGGCTAGGATCATGATCCCAGGATCCTGGGATAGAGCCCCACATCAGGGTCCCTGCTCAATGGGGATTCTGCTTCTCCCTCTGTCCCTCCCCCCACTTGTGCTCTCTCTCTCTCTCAAATAAATAAATAAAATCTTAAAAAAGAAAAAAGAAATATATTTTGGTGTTCATTCCCTGCCTCTGGCCAGAGTTCCTAAAGCTCTTGTAATTTCCTAAGTGATAATGATGTAAGAAAGACATTAGGGTTTGAAGCTGATGGCCAAGAAAGAATTCTGGAGACATCTTTGGTGCCAAAAGGTGGTTTTATTAAAGCACAGGGACAGGACAGAAAGAGCTGCACTGGGGTCATGAGGAGTGTCCCATTATATACTTTCAAGTTGGGAGGGGGTTAGGGATAGCATAAGTCTCTAAGGAATTTGGAAGCAAGGTTTCCAGGACCTTGACGGGGCTAGCTATTGTTAGGAGAATGTCATTTATTACTGTCTAATAAAACCTTAGTCATGAGACCCTTCAGATGTATATCATGTATATCGGTGGGCCACATGCTTGGGGGATGATTGCCAACACATATCTGGGGGGGGGGGGGGGGGTAGAGATAAAGGAAGCTTCCAAAGGAATTTTTATATGTTGAGGTAGACTTACAGGATCCTGGGGTTAGGGTTAAGATTGCCTTTTGCCCTTCGGAAAGTATTAACATTGAGGCAGCTGAGTTCCTAGGGGAATGTCACTCTGCCTGTTTTAAGGACTTGTGAATGGGCTGTAAGTATTAAGGAAATTTAACTTTCTTTTGCCTTTGTTTCCCACATCAATAAGAGCAATAGGAACACCTTTTGATATAGTATTTGGTTTTTGTCCCCTGTTCTGAATAAGCTTCAGATCTATCAGTGTGAGAAGAATGTCTTTTGTTATTCATAACAAGCCCCTTTCAATCACACCTGAGTTTATGTTAAAGAGGTTACTGTTGGGAAGCCCCTAATGATGGGGAGATTTGTTGCCAGAGTAAATCAACCATTTGATTAGAGGGTTGGAGCTTTCAGCCCCACCCCCCAACCTCTGGAGTGGGGAGAGGGGCTGGAGGTTAATCACTAATGAATGACCAGTGATTTAATCAATTATACCTGTGTAATGAAGTCTCCATAAAAATCCTAAACAATCAGGTTTGGAAACCTTCTGGGTTGGTGAACAAGAAGGCATCCACATGCTCTGGGAGATGGTGGAGCTGAAAGTCCACAGAGACAGAAGCTCCAGCGCTCAGGACTCTTCTGGAACTTGACCAGTGTATATCTTCACTGGGCTCTTCACTTGCATTCTTTGAAATATCCTTTGTAATAAATCGGTAATAGTAAGTAAACCATTTTCCCAGGTTCTGTGAGCCATTGTAGCAAATTATTGAACCTGAGGGGTGGGGTCAGGGGAACCCCTGATTTATAGCTGGCCACTCAGAAACACAGATGACAACCTGGGACTTGCAAAGGCGTCTAAAGTGGGAAGTAATCTTGTGGGATTGAGTCCTTAACCTGTGGGGTCTGAGCTTAGTCCAGGTAGTTAGTGTCAGAATTGAGTTAAACCGTAGGACACCTATTCTGCTGAGAACTGGAGAATTGCTTAGTATGGAAAACCCCACACATTTGATGTCAGAAGTGTTGTGAGGTTAGAGGACACCATTTATTTTAATGTACAATCTTAGTTTTACTGTAAATTTGCAGTTTGTAGTAAACAAGACTACACTTAATGGGTTCTACAGCAGAATTATTGAGAGATCAATGTATAACTGAATAAAAACAGACATATAAGTAGAATCTATTAGCAAAATCTGCCCCTTGGATTTGTTAATAGTTACTATAGAGGTGTGCAGTATATAAAGAACTGTCTTATCTGCTCTGGGAAGTACTCTTGAGTCAGATGGAATGGAAGGCGTGTATAGTGTGAGATCAATGTTGAAGTTTACAGAAAGCTGAAATAGCTTTTGTATTACAGTCTTCTACCTTAGTTATATATAGCTTGTTAGTTATCACATTAGGTGCTTCCGTTTTACTAGCCTTATGGCATTTCCCTCCTTTTTGTTTCTGATTCACCATCCTCTTTAGTTTTCTTTGTCTTCATAGTCTTGTACTTTTTCTCTTAGTCTAATTTGCCTCTCATTTAAGCATTTCTTTCTTTTTTCAACTATTTTTATAGTCCTTGAATCATTTAGATTTGATTAAATATTCTAAAATACATGAAAGTTTTTGCAAAAATATATGCTCACAGATGCATATAATTATCAAAAATACTTTTATGTGCTACTTTTAAAGTAAGTGACACTAGCTTAAGGTTACACAAAGCTTAGGTTACACAAAGAAATTCTAAGCTTACTTTAAAAAACAATACTTGAACACATATAATTCTTCTATCTCACATCTATGAAGGTAATTACTTGTAAATTAACAGGTGTGATTTTCACATGATCATAGGATGCCTGAATGTTCATTGGCTAGTGGGAGCATGTGAAAAATCACATCAAGCTATGCCCTAACTCTTTGAAAAACTATCGTTTTTCTTTAATTCAAGAAAGAGAGAGAGAGAGATTTCCAAATTCAGAAGAATTGGAGGTTGGAATGGGTCAGTATGTGGTGCAGTCTAGAAAAATGACTGTCCAACACCAGCAGACCAAGAATTGTGGGAGCAGAGGTGATGGTTAACTCTACTTGTGGTACAGGTAGCCCTTTGCAGCCATCCCACTGAGACACTGAGGAAGACCTGCAGCAGAGAATGGAGAAGCTGTGACTCGGAACTGAGGTTAGAGAACAGTATCCTGCAGGGAGGAGTTTTCATTTCTGCTAAAGCAGAAAGAATAGGAGGGGGAGACTCTCCTGTTTTCAGAGAGTCCAACAGTAGGAACACCATCCTGCAAGGCTCTATCTGCAGGGGCAAGGAAGGATATGTCGGTGGTCCTAATAAGTGGTAACAGCTATGACCACAGCAAAACCCTCAGACTCTCTTGACTTCATGGCCCAAACAACCGACTGGTATACTCAACCCTTGGCCATTCATTCTGTAAATATTTGATCCGATCTACTTATTTACAATCATAACATGCTCTTTGACAGTCTTTGTGTTTTCTCTACATTGTTTGCTGTCTTATGTTGTCTTATTCAGGAATAAGCTTGTGTTTTTATAACTTCTTATGAATATGCAACATGGACCATACACAAAATGAGACAGATTGCTGATGAGGATTGGAATTAGAGAAAGGGGAGCCTTTAGGCTCATGCATTTGGACAAATCTCAGAGAACTGAAATATTTGAAGAGAGTGAAAAGGCTTTTTGTTGTTGATGTTGTTGTTGCTGTTTTCCAACAAGCACAAGATATTTTGTATCCAGTACTCTTGAGTAATTTATTTTACTCAAATAAATAAAAGGAAATGGAGTCAGTATATCCAGAAAAGATAGAAAAAGTCTAGGTAATATTCCAATGAGAGATGCAAAATTGAACATAAGTATTTAGTTCCATTTCCTCTGAAAATCCCACTAAGACATCAATAAAGTGATTTTTAAAGCATAAACTCACAAGGAAAAGAAATGGAGGAGAAGACCATGGCAACAACATTGTGGAAACCAGGATACTAAAGGAGTGAGTGATGGCTGACATTAGCAGACCACAGAAGCCTGAATTCTGAGCTGCAGAAGAAAAGGTAAGAAAAAACCTGAGCAGATCTCTCAATGAGCTCAGGATTCAATGGCATCATGACGTCTAGAGGTAGGAGTGTGGGTGATTAAAGACCAGATTCATTTAAAAAGCAGTTAGATCCTGAGATCCTTTCCCCAAATTCAGATGACTGGCATTTGCCTCTCCTCCATCCTGGATGAAGACTTGAGATTTATTCTCTGGATACTATAACAGAGGGTCTCTGGCCTGAGGGACTTAAAGATACTGACTACTGCAGTTATGGTTGCTGCATAATTATCTCTCTGCCCCTCAAAAAAACCCTAAATGGAATAGAACAACCATTTTGTTATACTTGTAGATTCTGTGAGTCAATTAATTCAGGCAGTGTGTGGCAAGGATAGCTTCTTTTCTGCCCCATGTGTCTGGAGCTTCTCAGTTGGAAACACTTAATGATTTGGTGCTGGAATCATCTGAGGTGTCTCTACCCAACATGTCGGCAGTTGATGCTATTGATTAGGGCCTCAGCTGGGCTCAGTGGCCAGAGTACCTATCCGTGGTTCCCAGTGTGGTCTCTGCCTGGGATGGCTTGGGCTTCCTCATGGCATGGTCGGTGGATTTCTAAAGCAAGTGTCCATGAGAGCAAGAGAAGAGGATATGGCTTTCTTGTTATCTAGCCTCTTTCAAGATATGGTATTCCAAAGAATGAACTCTGCATATGGTTTTGAATTATCCACCTGTATCTCAGAACAACAATAACAAAAAATACATTCTCCATACTGGGGGGATTGACTTTTTTTCAGAGGCTGCTTTGGCTTTCCAACTCTGAAAATTAATCTCCATAGAAGCCCTATTTGACTTCCAAAATTATTTTTGCAGAGACCTCAGTTCATGTTAACTCAGTCATACTGACTGCCTTCAGAGCTCAATGGGAATGGTTTCCCTGCATTAAGTTCAATTGTTGAGATGTTTTGATCACTATAAAACTGACATTATTCAGATAAGCATTTACTGAATATCTTTGGTCACTTTATATTTATCACTTAAGAGTCTGCTAATCCCGGGCGCCTGGGTGGCTCAGTTGGTTAAGCGACTGCCTTCGGCTCAGGTCATGATCCTGGAGTCCCGGGATCGAGTCCCGCATTGGGCTCTCTGCTCGGCAGGGAGTCTGCTTCTCCCTCTGCCCCTCCCCCTCTCATGCTCTCTCTCTCTCATTCTCTCTCTCAAATAAATAAATAAAATCTTTAAAAAAAAAAAAAGAGTCTGCTAATCCCAACTCCCTTATAGAGTGTTCCAGCAATTTAGATATCCTGACTTGAGGTGTCTTAATTTTAGTCAGAAAGTATATAGCAGGCAAGTGAAGTGATAAAGAAGCCCTGCTTTTTACCCAGCCATCATCTTATAAAATATATTATTAAAAAATACATATGGGAGCACCTGGGTGGCTCATTCTGTTAAACGTCCAACTCTTGATTTTGGCTCAGGTCATGATCTCAGGGTTGTGGGATCGAGCCCTGCATTGGACTCTGGGCTCCGTGCAGAGTCTACTTGAGATTCTCTCTCTCCCTCTCCCTTTGTCCCTCCCCCCTGCTTGTGAGCTCTCTCTAAATAGATAAATAAATAAAAATTAAATCTTTAAGTATATATATATATGAACATCAAAGAACACTGTAAATGTGCTATTTTTATAGAGCAAAATTTAAAGAAATAAACACCTATGTATAATTTTAGCATCTTATTGACCTAAGCCTCATTGATACATTTCCTAAAATTTGTTGTATCTTTTTATAGACAAAAACCCTGACTTTTTTCTCTCCCTTTTTTGATTTTTCCATTGAAGTCTCTGAGCTTATATGAAGCTTAACTCTGCAATGGAATAACATAGATGTACTTACAGCAATCTATAGTTGTTCTCTGTCATTTTAGTCTTATTGCCATTCATTAAATTGCAGAAGAACTGTGAGCAGAGAGAGAAAAATACAGCATGACTTCTCTCCTCCTTGGAGGGGTGCCTCTCTTCCTTCCACAGAGTGAAACCAGAAAAACTAACACTGCGGTCACATTATAATCACACAGCAGTATAAAACCCTTTTTCAATTAGGAAAAAAAAAGTTTTCTGAGAAGCTCTCACTCCTTTCCTAAATTCATAAACAACTCTTCCCTAGAACCTGAGGTGATGCTTTCAACAACTCAATATATGTTTATGTAATTTGTAAATGAATTTTCATCCTTAGCAAAAACTTTATAATAAACAACTGTCAGTTTCAAAGTATAGAATAGTTTAAACTTGATTTCTATTTATTTAAAAATCTTATTTAAAAATTTTATATGTTTTTTTTTTTAAATCACTTTTAATCTCACCTTTTATGTAGTGCCTCTGCACGCTGAGTTCTGTTTGATTGATGAGACATCCTTCTAGTTTCTATTTTTGCCCCACAGGCCCACCTCCAGCTGCTGGTCTCCCCCACCTTTCTATTCTGCCACAGGTTATAGGTCCTCTCTTGGGTCTTTTCTTCCAACTCCACTCCCATCCCCAGCACACACAGGTCAGCTTCCTACTTTAGACAGGGCAGTGGTGGAGCCCACAAGAGAGGACATGTCTTATCAATTAGTTCTCCGAGTTGGAATCAGTTGAGAAAGTCTCCTTAGCCCCTCAGTTCACCATTCCCAGTATGAGAATAAACAGGCTCCATGGGCACACCTTTGAAAGGAAGAAATAGAGAGATGAAGACTTCCTACTTGATCTAATCCAGTTTAGGGATGGTGACAAGCAAAGACACAGGGATGAGCACCAATTGTTAGGGGGATACCAATGGACCAAGACTGAAAATACAAGAGGATAAGCTTCCATTCAATGTGGGCAAAAATGGTTCTAAAACCAGACTCTTTAGTGAGTTTCAGTGAGGAGATGTGATAATGCCATTGAGAGTCCTACTATTGCATTTCTTGAGATGTCCTCAGGGACACAGAAAAGAGTCCGGGAGACTGTCAAATGGAGACCAGTTTCTTAATGGGCTTACAGCATTAGCAGAAAGAATGTAAATATTAAAACACACCACTTCGACTTCACTGGGGAGCCAAATCGCAATCAGGAAAAATAATTTCTTATTCTCTGTGTCCAGATCACCACTCTTACAGTAGTGGGGATAAACTTGGCTACAACACACTCTGAGAGAGCGCATTTTACCAGATTGAGACAATCCCCAGTCAGCGTTCTCTGCCATTGCCCTCACTGCACTCTCCTCTGATGCCTGCTGCCTTGCCTTTCTTTTCCACTTGGCCGTGAACTCTTTGAGGGCAGGTACCATGTTGAACTCATCTTAGCCCAGTGCCAATACAGTGGCTGGCCCAAGGCAGGCACCCCAGACGTGTTTATTAAATGAAAGATTTGATGGGCAAAAATGAAAGTAGGTAAGATAATTTGTTTTCTAAAGCCTAAATTTTGAGTTGGCAGCTGTCTTTGCCACATATAAAGTCATTGTGTTTTTTCTTTTTCTTTTTTTTAAGAGTTGTTGATTTTTATTTTTATTTTTATTTTTTTAATTTTTTTTTAAGATTTTATTTATTTATTTGAGAGAGAGCACATGAGAGGGGGGAGGGTCAGAGGGAGAAGCAGACTCCCTGCTGAGCAGGGAGCCCGATGCGGGACTCGATCCAGGGACTCCAGGATCATGACCTGAGCCGAAGGCAGTCGCTCAACCAACTGAGCCACCCAGGTGCCCAAGAGTTGTTGATTTTTAAAATTTTTTTAATTTAAATTCAATTTAGTTAACATATACTGTATTATTAGTTTCAGGAGTAGAATTTAGTGATTTAACAGTTGCATATAACACCCATGCTTATTACATCAAGTGCCCTCCTTAATGCCCATCACCCGGTTACCTCTTCCCCCCACTGCTCTCCCCTCTAGCAACCTTCAGTTTGTTTCCTAGAGTTAAGAGTCTCTTATGGTTTGCCTCCCTTTCTGTTTTCATCTTATTTAATTCCTTTTTAAAGATTTTTTTAAAAAGTAATCTCTATACTCAACATGGGGCTCAAACTCACAACCCGAGATCAAGAATTGCATGTTCTACTGACTGAGCCAGCCAGGTGCCCCTGAATTTAGAGTCATTGCTTTTAAAAAAGTATCCCCTCTTCAATTCAGGAGCAAATTCTCCTTTATTTAGAAAGCCATTTCAAAGAATCTATCAAGCCTAATCCTGGAGCTATTAGTCTTCTGCAGTTTGGAGTTTGAAGGACTTGTGTGAGGCAGGCCTAATTTACAAGAGCTGACCCCATTCATTGGACCAAGTGGCCCGAGGAAGAGGAAAGCCAGCGGGAGCCAGGTAGGAAGATTATTGTATAATGTAACAGGAAACTGTGGAATTAAATCTATACTGGTGAGTGTCAGATGGACAGTCTGTCCAAGGTTTGCATGTCCTTCTCTCCCTCTAGACTATCAGCCTCTTAGGGCAGGAATCGCGTCTTCTCTGCATTTCCAGATCCTGGTGCAGCTGAAGCAGAAACATCTGAAGTTGTTTCATGTTTTGAGGCAGACTAGGAATGGGAAAGCCAATACTCAGGAATGATTAGAAAGTGGAGCTCTTTCTCATTTGGCCCTTGTCAGTGGGGGGAGAAGGGAGAGAAAAACTTTTGCTAAACACAACCTGTATGCCAGACACTGTGTATAATATTTTTACATATATTGCAGAAGGCAATTATTTCCAAAATTTTTGAGACTTGATTTGTCCCATATTAACAATATTTCTGAAGCTTGACTATCTTAACTCCAAAGAGCAAAATAATAGAAAAATAATTTTCCAGGCCATAAGAAGTGGTAAAAATTTTTTTGAAAGCATTGTGTTTTCTTTATTTCATATAAATACATCTTGCAAATCAGTTGAAGGATGCAGCACGTATCCAACATTACTTTGCATAGATTAAAAACATCTGGATGTATCTGAAAAAGGGAAAAAAGGAGCATCTTGTTAAAACCCTAAATCTTTACACATGTAAGCATGTCTACAAAAATGATACATTCTATTTAGTATTTCTCATAATGAAAATCAGAATTCACAGTGCTCACTCATTACCTTGAAACTGGTATGATACACACAGACACACATATACATATAAACAAATATACATATATACGTAAAATTTTTATTCTTTGGAAATGCTTGTTGATTTGTGGCAAATTCTCCCACCCTTGGGAGTTGATATAATTACATCTGCAGAACAGAAGTTGAGAGGATATGACAGCTCCTCTTAGGAGGTGTCTCGGTACTGTGCTTCAACTCTAACAAAACCTTTCCTTACCAAGCTCCCTTCTCAGCCTGAGCTTATGGAATATCTCCATGAAGTCTACGAGGTTCTCACAAAGTCACTCAGCCTGGGTGGAGCTGTGGTCACCCATCCATCAGGGTTCCTTCCCCTCTGTTTTCACATGGCGACGTCACCCTGCAGCACGAGCAGCCAGGGATCACAGCATCACACCCCACCCTGCTGGAAGCCTCCTCTGCTCAGAATCCCCCAGGAATGATCTTCTGTCTTGTCTTCTAATCCTCCCACTAACCACCACTTTACACGTGAGGCACCTGATGCTCAAAAGAGTTTAAATACTGTTAATTTGCCCCTCCTCAAACATCAAATAGGGACTGGAATCTGGAGAGTTAGGACTCAAATCAAAGTCTGTCTGACTGCAAAAACTATACTACTATACTCTTTACTTTACTCTGGGAGATTCATTGATAAGAACAACATGATATTCAGGGAATCACTGGGCAATGGGTAGAGCTTTCAACTCACAAACTGGAGTATACAGATGTCCCTGCTTCATTTGTCCGTAACTCAATAGAATTTATTCGACAAGACCTCATTCTGCCAGAGGTAGAACTCTTAGTCAATCCAGGTTGCCTCCCTCCTGACTTCTCTGGCTCCATCCCAGTCCTGGGATGACTTTGGAGTGCAGGGGGCAGGGGGAGGCACCTGGTTCTTAGTTGTCCACTAGCTTTGGGGCCACTAAGCCATCTATCTTGCCCTCAGGTCATGCCCAGCATTCCTCAATTTCATGACAAACACCCTTCATGCCTAATGGTTCTCTCTGCTGCTTTTTGTGCCCCATCTGGGCAAATGAGTCTCATTGGGCAGCATGTCTGGGGATTGTCTGGGACCAGTCTCCACTTCTGGGCCATGCTACAGCTGGGGGACTCTGTGAGGCTCTCTGAGGCCCTGTCTGCCCAGTTGTACCAAATAGATATCTCTTCTCTGAGGTGTTGCTGCCTCCCAGGTCATGTACCTGGATAGCAGGCCACAGGTCTCCTCTGCCCTCAGATCCCACCTTCTCATCTGAGGGTTCTGTCTCTTCTACCTGGCTGTACAGTAAGCTCTTTACAGGCAGGGATTTTGTTGAATTCACCTTTGTATTCCAGTGCTTATCCTAAAGTCTGGCAGACTAAAAGGCTCTCTATAAATGCTTCTTAAATTAATAATTGTCACCTTCCTAGATGTAAAGCTATGTCTACTTTCTCCGGTTGTGTTATGGTCTGTTTTCATAGCTTAGCCAATATTCAATAGGTATATAATAGGGTGGACAGCATAGACTTTAGATCATGAATGTCCTCTTTTAAGGACTGGCTTGTCATAACTTAAAGCAACAACCACATTCGAGGAAGTCAGCTGAGTGTTCCCTAAGGGTAGATTCTAGCAGATTCTGTTGGCATCTCATCCATTTGCCCTCACTCCTACAACCTCAGTGCATGCTAGCAGAATTCCAACTACCAATACTTGCATTCCTGCAAAGCTTGAGGGCTTTCCCCAGCCACAAAAGTCACATTGCCCACCTGTGCCACAGGAAGTGCCAGGGTATTAATGCCCTCCAACAGGGGCTGTCAATCAGTGACTAACAGGATTTGGTCAATAAATATCCCAGGTCCCCTGTCCCTAGGGTCAGATGTCTCTGAGGCAGATGTCTACACCAGCTCCAAGTGATTTTCCCAGGGTACCCAGTGCCGGTACCCATAGTGGTAAGCACCCTTTAGTGGCTTCCTGCTCTTCCTTATCTCACCTTCCCAGTCCTTTACTTCCAGAAAAACTACTTGCACCTGAATCTTTGTTTCATGGGGCTTCTTGGGCAACCCAACCTAAGAAACAGATTTACTAAGATCCTGAGGTACCTTTATGTTCTGAATATTCTGGATTTTTTAAAGAAGTGATATATAAAAATAATGGGAAGAGTGTTGAGGGAAGATTGCTGTGGGTTGACTATGAAGAAAATTGCCCAACTTTTCTTGGGTAGGGCTTGGAATGGCTTCAGAAGTGTTTCTTGTAGGCATGCATTTCTTGCTGGCTATATGTGAAAATATTGTAATATTTAAATATATATAGTGTATATATATATATTATATATAAAAATACTATATATTTTTTATATATATCCTCTTTTAATGATATAATCTGACTGTAGGCAAGAATTTTTCATATCAATGTTCAATGAAGTATTTTTTATAATAGTGAGATACAGAAAACAACCTAATTGAGGATCTAGTTAAATAATTATGACAAAATATGGTGTGTCTACTAAATGGAATATTATGCATGGCCTTAAAACATGAAATGCTAATCATATAGACCTGCGTGTTAAAGACAATTTCTTTATCCACTGCTTGGAGCGAGGGCCCTTCTGCTTACAGTTCCTGTAGCCCCTTCATAGGGATGACTCCTGAGAAGAAGGCCCAGAAGAAGGTGGAATCGGAAGGAGAACAGATGTACAGTCTGGCCAAGTGGACAGAACTAATATAAACACCACAAACTGAGGGAATGGAATGAAAAGGAACTGCATTTGCCGAGCTCTGCTTGCCGCTCCACCTCCTTGGGCTGTATGTGCACCCTTGCCACCAACAGAGAGGTGATTACATGTCTACTAGGTATTGTGTGCTTGCTACATGCCACATACCACCTTAACTATTTTAGAAACATCATTTATAATATTTCCAACAACCTTCTGGGAAAATATCACTATCTCCATTTTTTTCAAATATGGAAAATAAGGATCAAGATGGTGTAAGCAACTAGCGTATGATCACTCAACTGTTACACAGAATTCAAACTCTAGTGTTTCTGTTACTTAGAAAATGAGGGCTAAGGGAAAATGACCTTTCTTATGTGATGGAGAAGTGATTGCCAAGCTCCAAAATAAGAGTAGGGAGATGTGTAACTGCAGGAACTTAGAAAGAAAGTCCTAATCCATGCTGGGCTGGCTCCTGGTGTGGCCACCTGCAAGGTAACCTTGTTCTCATCTTGTTTCCTTTAATTATGTATTGAGCCGACAGTAGACTTGCCACCGAATATGACACAAAAGCTGGGCCTTTGCCTGCAGTTGAGCCAGTTCTTAGGGCAGCAAATAATCACCAAACAGGAATTCCAGCTCAGAGGTGTGCATCCAGCCATGTGCCAGAGGCATCTGCTCCTGTGGAAGGATGTGTTTTCTGGCTCTAATGAGGTGGAGCAGGTTGGCTGAGTTGGCTCTTCACTGAGTGGAGAGAGTAGATTGTGAACATCTCCTCCCAAGTCTGTTCAGTGATGTCCCAAGTGTAGCTTGATACCATCCATGGTGTGGATATTTGCACCACAGAGATCGGCAAACACTGGAGGAGAAGGCTTCTATCTCAGAGATCCATTGATGACTGGGCCTCTCCCCAAAGGACCAGAGGCCACTCATTAGATACTGCTTTCTGTCTGTCCTGCTGCGGCAAAGATAAGGTGGTAACACCATGTGTAATATCAACTGAGTCGACAAACCGATTGGGATTCTAAGGAGCCCATAAGTATACCCCTTTTCCCCAACCCAGTTCTGAACCAAATGTAGGTTGGTGAATGTGGTTTAGGTGGCAGCAGAATAAGCTTCCTAATACTGTACTCCAGAATCAGGCAGACCTACAGAACTGTCACAAGCCACCAGCCTCCCATATGGAGCTCTCCTTCCGAAGAACTTATAGCACTGAGAATCAGAACAGAATCCTTGCTTTCTGTGAGCAGCTGACTCCCTAGAATAAGGATAGAGGAAAGGACTGAGCTCTCTTTGCCTGGTTTCCCTCCCAAAGTTACCAGTAAGAGTAGTCCCTTCTCTCTGGGGGAGGTTTCAAGGAGGGAGCAGGTAGACAGTAGAAGCATTTCTTGCATTGAGTGCCCACCACATGGAGGGAGATATCAGATTAGGGAATAAGCACTGTTCTACGAAAACCTAGAGACAACCAAGTGGGAAAGTGATGAGAAATGTATACTGAATTCTTTTTTTTCAGGTTCATCATTTGTTGTACAAATTGAGTATCACATTGTGAGTTGACATTAGCTTGTCCAGGCATGGGAACTTAACAGATGAGGTACAGACTGTTTAGAGTTCATATATGGCTTTCACAGCTGGAGATTTTTTAGACCTTAACTAGAAGTATAAAACTATCAAAGCAATGCCTCTGCATGTGGCCAGTACACAATTCATTCTCCTTTTGGGAGTATAAGAGTTGAAATATTTTTTTAATACCAGTAAAATGGAATTGGGCATCAGTTTCTGGACCTGCCATAATTTCAGTCTTGCAGAAGGCACAGATTCTGCAGCCTATGTACCCCTTATCCCAGCCAGAAAAAGCCCTATAAACTGGATTCTGTGAGTCTCAGTCTGGACAGTCTCTGCCTTCCCAGTATTGAGGTTTTAAAAAGTATCAGATTGTCCTGCATCTTGAGGAATATATAGTGGTGTTCTTATCACATGTATACACACACACACACCCTTCTGACTATGACATTGGAGTTGGAGTCTACAAAACAATTATAATCTATACAAGCTTTTTATATTATAGGTCTTCTCCAACCCTGAGACATCCTGTGTAATCTGGCCAAAGGTGAGAAATTCTTATGGGACTCGTCTGAGAGTAAGCTTTGCTTTCCCCTCTGCTCTGTGGGACCTTTTCCCAGAGGCCTCTGGGATACCTGGCCTTTACCCTGATACCACTGACTTCCAGTCTCTCCATCGGTTGTGAGTTAATACAGCTTTACAGTGGCTGGTCAGCATGCTACCTGAGGGCTGGCATTCTGTAGTGTGTCTTTACAAAGTTTTCTTTCGTGCATAGTCCTCTGGTTCTCATTTAGCAAATGTGAAAATATTCTGCCCTTATAAACTTGCTTGTATCCTGCCTGCTAGAGCAGTGTAGGCCAGAGAAGCTTTGGACTGGTTTTTGGCTGGTTTCCAGACTTAGCTCTTAGCTCTAGTTCCATTATAGAGACACTGCCCCAGAACTGCATATCCCCTTGAAACAATGAAAGGGATATAACTCTTTCCATAGACCCTTAGTTTAGTGTGAAAACAATACCTTTTTAATGGTATGCTTTTATATACCCATGCCTATTAGTGCTTTATTATTCAGCATCTTACTAGGTGGTTAAAAAGTCTGTGATAATTTGCTGTTTGGGATATGAATTTGAATCCTGTGGAATTTCTCTAGTACAAGTTGGGTCATTGGTATCAGCCTCCTTCCACTGGCCTCACAAGTCTCCTTCTGTCACAAAATGATCTAGAATATCTTCTGGGTCTAATTATATTTGGATTATCATTTCTAAAGCTTTGGAGTTTAATTAAAACTGAAATGGGAGTATACTTTATATTTCATTGGTTGGATCCTTTCTGATTGATTGCATTAGATTGTTAATACCTCCAGAAGATTTTCTTATTTTATTGAACATAAGCCTGGACTTTATGGTGAAACTCAGTATTTGCCTGTTCATCTATTCGGTAACTTGTTTATTGAATGCCCACCAAGTACCAGGCTCTGGGCACACTCAAGGAGTGGGATGAAGAAAAGGACATGCTGGTGAATCATTATTGTGTAATGAGCATCACAATGGTGGGTTACTAGAGACAGTGGAAGGATGGGAGAGATGTTGAAGACTGCCTGGGTGAGTCGTGAAGCACGTGAGTCAAACTCGAAGAATGAGGTAGGGTTTTCAGGAAGACACAAAGGGCAAGAGCCTTCCAGACAGAGTGGAAGGCTTAGAGAACATGGAATTAAGAGAAGTAAGAGAAGTCCAGTATCGTTGGAGGCCAAGGGCAAAGGAACCAGGGAGCGAGGCCACCCGTGCGCCAGATCCTGTTCCAACTGCTTTATATTGATTATCTTGCCTAATTCTAACAACACTATGGGGGTGGTGTTCTTAGCCCCATTTAATAGAGGAGGAAACTGAGCCTTAGAGTGGTTACATAACTTGCTCAAGATTACTGACTTTGTGGATGTTAGAGCTGAGATTTGACCACAATTTGGAGATGGCATTACTAATCACCATACAAAACTGCCTCCCCGATGTTTATCTTCATGCTTCAGCTCACAGACAAACTTTTGGTTTTCGGTCCCATCAAGTAGCTGCCAAAGTCCCTGTTTTTAATGAAGATACTTTTTCCCACAAGGTCAGCAAAGATAGTTGGTGTGTGGAATGCAGCCATTTTACCACATCATCACTCCTCGACTGAAAGAAATGCAGATCAAACCCCATTCTTTTGAACATGACAATTGTATGGCAAAGGAACTTCAAGCTCAAATCTGAGGTTCAATAATTATCACTAATCAAACTGTAGCACCACCAAACTCAGGCACACCCTTAAAGTAGCTTCCATTTGAGCTGTTTGAGACAGTTTGAGCTGTCGAGGGAGTTCTGGAGAGAGTTGTTTGAAACTAGAGGAATGAGTGTGTTTATTAAAAAGTGTGAGAAAAACGGGTGTTAGGGCATTCACCACTCTGCTTCCCAGGAGTTTCCACTCTCCTGATACCTGCTCCTGTGCATGAAGGGCCAGCCTGGAGGGATGGAAATGTCGGTGAATGTTCCTGCAGTCTTAGATCTTAACTCTGCTCACTTAAGACCCTGTGGGGGCGCCTGGGTGGCTCAGTCAGTTAAGCGTCTGCCTTCGGCTCAGGTCATGATCCCAGGGTCCTGGGATAGAGCCCTGCATCGGGCTCCCTGCTCAGCGGGAAGCCTGCTGCTCCCCCTGCCTGTGTGCCTGCACTCTCTCTCTGTCAAATAGATAAATAATGATAAAAAAAATCTTAAAAAAAAAAAAAGATCCTGTGGGAGTTTGGGCAAGAAACGTTCTTGTTTTGATTTCCTTGCCTGCATAGAAGAGTGGTTAAAACTGCAACTTCTGGGGCCAGACTTCCAGAACGGAATGCTCGGTCTGCCTTTCTCCAACCGTGTGCGCTTGGGCAAGACCCAGGGCTGTGCATCGGTTTTCACTGCTGTATATCGGGGATAGAAATAGTACCGACCTGCGGGTTGTTGGGAGAGTAACTGAGACATGCGCAAGGGATCTCAGAATGGTGCTGACCGAGAGAGCACTATACGTGTTAGCTTTCATTACTGCTGTTTTCTTCTAGTTCTGGGCTTCCCTGCTCCATTCAAGGTAAAGCAATCTTTTCCGGAGAAAATCATTCTTCTTTCTTTTTAAATTTTTCTTTCTACTTAAGGAAGGCCAACTTCTGTGTGTACACTTGTGGCATTGCATTGACCTCCGGTCTGGGCATGGCATGTCCGGCACTTTGCTGAGCTCCTCCAGACCAATGGGAATCCATTTTGTTCCAGACAAACAATGGTGACCTTATTTCCTGTTTGCTCTGTGGTGAGAATTATTGTCTCTTTGCTGAAACCAAACATTATGATCTTTGTATAATGAGAAAACAAATGTCGATGAACTTATTTGTTTCTTTCAATGAGGAGAAACTTATTTTAAGTTGGCAAATTCTGCCGGAAATAAATCCTATCGCTATAGAAACCATACACAATTACCCCTGAAAAGTGGTTGCTATATATGTTCTTTAAATGTACATGCGTGAAGCATTATATTTTAGCACATATTCGACTTTCAATTCTGTTTCCATAGTGTTAGACGAGAACCCGTCTGCTGACTGCTTCTCTTGTTCAGTCTTTTAGAATTCCTTGCTATCTTTGGGATATGACATTATGTGGTTAGGACCACAAAAATCTTGTGATTAGTTCTGGCTATGCTACTTCTGTCCATGTGTCCTGGGGCAGGTTTTCCAATCTTCCTGATCCAATAAAATTAGACATTCTCTGGACTATAAAAATAAAGATAATGTCTCATAAGATTTGCGTGAAGATCTGCATAGGTACTTAATACTTTCTAAAATGTAAAATAGTTTTGGCTTTCAGAACATCTATCCACTGCATAAATTACATATCCCAAGTAATGTCTGGAGTTCCTAGTTCTTCCTTAGCATTCAGTTATGAGAGGTCGAAGACACGTGAATGTATACAAGATGAATTCAGACGTACCGGGATAAAAACCAGCAACACTCCTTGCTATCTATGTAATTGTGGGCAGGTGACATAACCTCTCTAAGCTTCACCGTCTTCATCTTTAAAATGAAAAAAAAAATGTATATCCAGTGTTATCGAATTGATTAGAAAATAAATCGTGTGTCAAACACAGTTCTTGACAGGTAGTAAGCACTTAAAAATGGTACTTGCTGCTGGAAATAATGATTTTGTGCCCAAGCTGACACCATTAAACAAATTCCAAACTACTCAGCAAGAAAAAACTTGGAACTTGCTCTACTAAAGGGAATACCATTTGCCAGCACCTGCAAATTAACCATTCTTGAAGAACCTTTGTTCACAGATAATAACTACTCATGGGTTCTGCCACAAACATTTACTGAGCACTACTATGTGCATGGATCAGCAAGGCAAAATGGCTATTTTCTTTCCTCCCCCTGCCCTCCCCTTCCCTTCCTTTTCCCTCCTTTTTTCCTCCACTCCCTTCCTTCTCTTCTTTTCTGTCCCTGATTTTAAGGACAGTGGAATGCCAGTGGAAGAGCAAATCATTCATTTAGAACTGGCAAATCTCTCAGACTGTTATGCCAGGAGCCTCATTTGGAATTGATAGCACTGAGGTAACAACACGGACCTCTGGATGGTTGCTGGGTCTGAATCCTGCCTTGAACTTCCTTTATGAGAAGCAGCTGAGCATTTCTTAAGCTTTCTCTAAGGAGAAATGTCTTGCAGGATGAGATGATGCAGTAGAATTAATAATGCCCTCCAGAAAGGATATGTGGAGGATATTTTGAATAATGTTCTTCTTCATAAGGAAATTGGATGAGAATAAATTTTTCCCCGAATACGGTGAATGCAGAATCCTAGGAACTCAGATACGATGAAGTATCTGCTAAGGGAATAAATTGGCCAGTGAGGAAAAAAGAGGAAGGGTTTGCGAAAGTAAAAGATGGAGAATGAGAAGGAAAGATTACTTAAAGTTCCTACATACCCCATAGCTGCTTACCTTTTCTTCCTTGAATCACACCTCCTGGCTTTCCGCCCAACACAACCTTCCTGCACTGCACCTGCTTAGTCAGAATAACACACACACACACACACACACACACACACTCTCCAGCTCTTAGTCCTCTATGCCTGGAAGCCCCACCACTGAACCTTGAACGAGGACTCGGACTCAGTAGACCGGAATCCCTATACACATCGCTGGTACCATCTCTCCAACATCAGAGACCCAACAATCAACCACAGAGTTCCAACAGAACTTGACTACCTAAATTTGGTTTGCCAGGTAGTTCTTTTTGTGTCCTGGATGATCCCGTGCAGCTGGATTTATGTGAAGATCAAGGCCTTGTGGGGACATCTAGGAGGCTCATCTTCTCAACTCCCACCCATTTCCCAGAAGCCCTCTTCCAGAGCTGTTTCATGAACTTGGTCTGCTGAACTCAAGGGAAGAGGTGTTCAGGTAGCAGCTCCAGGTATGAAATGTGCCAAAGGAGTAGGTTTTTAAATTGGAGTGAGCCAGGATAGAGCTAAGATATAAGCCAGGGGGTCAAAAATGGTAGAGCTAAGCACCAGACAACCTAGAGCCAGATGGGATGTCAGAGCTGGTGGTCAAAGAGAGCTGAAGAGAAAGGAGGGGGCTGGTATCAAGCCCAGACAATGTCAAACTTGAGCAAACCACCTTAAAAGCAGGAGAAAACACAAAATTCTTGTCCTGGTCTGTTCATTTATTTGTTTTAAAATCTATGAGTCTATGAACTAAAGCAGAATTTACCTCAACCTGAAGACATTTATTTTTTTTCCTGGAGTCGGAACCTTTGATTAGTTACCTTAGGTGTGGTCAGGTCAACTTCCCTTGAGTTCAGCAGATGGTGAGACAGTGTAGCCTAGCAGGTAAAGGGTGGTCTGGGTCTCACTCAGACCTAGATTTGAGTGCTAATTCAGCCATTTGCTGCTGTGTGAACTTTGGCAAGTCACTTAACTAACTGCTCCAGATCTCAGTATCTTTATTTTAAAGATGGGTATTCAGAGGATGGTTGTGAGGCTCAAATGAGATGAGATGAATGACACATCTGAAATATGTGATGTTCTCAATATGTAGTAGCTGCTTATGGGTGTTGTTGAAATCTATGGCATCTCACAGACCCCAGCAGAGACCTCTCTGTGAATTGCTTCTCCTGCCTTTGGAAGGGATTCAAGGAAAGGGTGAGCAACCTTTAGTTCACACTCATTACTCTGAGCCAGGGGCATTTCATGGAGCTGGGAATTAGAGTATCTGCCATGGCTTTGTAGGAGGGGCAGGTGGCCCTGCTTCCTATAACTGTGCCTCAGGAACAACGGGAGCGGCAAAGTGAACTGCATCAAAGGCTCCCAGTTTGTGGAGAGCTGTAGCCCCGTTTTTTGTTTTGTTTTGTTTTTTCTTGCCCTTTGCTTTTTCCTTTTAGACACACAGGTGCCCGGCTGTCTGCTTAGAGTTTGAGGAGCAAGAGTGTAATCTGTAATAATGAAATCCAGCCATTTCTCTCTGCACACAGTGGAAATCTTAATCTCAAGTATAACACTCTGAAATGGCTGTGCTCCCATTTCAAGTCCTTTTTATACTAGATAACTTCCTGGTTCATTATTGTCTATCTGCTGAATGAAATGAAAGGAAAAACTCTTAAATCGTGTCTTTGGGATCTTCTTATAGAATGGAATTCTTTTAGACCCATGGAACCAAATAAACAAACCACTACAACCAAAAACCAGCAAAAAGAAAAGTAAGGGCTTTAGACTCATTAGCAGGCCATGATCAGATCTGTAGCAGGCTGGACAAAATGGTAAGAAATGAATGCAGAAGATAATTGGCATAATGGGACCTTCCTGTGTGATAGGTGATGGGCCCTCAAGAGCTGATGAGACTCCACTCAAGGCTCGGGTATAAGGGGCATCGAGCTGGGGCAGTTTCCTATTCCAAACAGGCAGCATTAACCACCAGACCTCAGACACCAAGGAGCTGCATCTACTTATTCATGTGTGTTCTTGATGCTGGTAGTTTGCTGGTCTGTTAAAGAGTGCTTTCTACGAATATTAGTTGTCCTTCTAGTCCAACCTTCTAATCCCACTCCAACCTTCACAAACTGGCCAAGCTCAGTACAAGAAAGACCTGGGTTGATATTCTGGCTCTGCCATTTCATGATTTGTGATCATGGGCAAGTTATTTAACCTTTTAAGAGTTTTCTCATCTGTAAAGCAACACACATTTCAAAGAGTTTTTCTGATCATTTGAATGACATGACACAAAGAAGTGTGTAGAACACCCAAACAAGTAGATGCTCAGTAAAGGTTAATATTTTCCCACCTCTTCCACAGGAAATCAGCTGGCATGGCCCTGAGCCTCATCTATAAATTGACATACCTGCATTGTTGATTCTAAGATACCCTTTTGCACTTTAACATGTTATAATTGGCAGCATCTACAGTCTTGGATAGCCAGAGGGCAGGTGTGACATGGCCAGCTGTGTCCACAGACCACTTTGGGGAGTGTCTCAAATGTAGGTATCATATAACTCCATCCCTAGGCCACACTGTTAGGAGCAGAGCAAGAGCCAGAGCTCAGCTCTACAGACATGTTCTGTGAACCGTGACTGACCTTCTAGAAGTTTCCCTGGCTTGAGACCCTTGAGACAGGCAGACTCAGCCAACAGTAGAACAGAGAGGAAGCCAGGAGAGCCACAGAAAGAGACAGCAGAAACCACCAGACTGTAGAAGCCAAAAGCAAAGAAACAGAACCTCAGAAACAAAGTAGCAAAGGAATAAGAAAGCAGGAAAGATGCAAAGATGGAGGCCATCTGAAATAGCCCAATTTCCTCCAGTCCAACCTAAAGCTGGGATTCACTGTCATGCATTCCTCAATTTTGCATTACTTACGAGATTTTTTACAAGGAAATATACTTCTTAGCTAGCTCTTTATAATTTTCTTTTCAACTGAATCAGTGGTCTTTCTTCTTAAAGCATCTTTTTTAAAAACCTATAGAGATTAGGCTTATAGCCAATTATAATACCTAGGGCAATTAAATAAAATAATCAAAACATTTTCATATCTGCAATTCACAATAGCCACAAAGACACTGTGCAGATTGCATTTAATTCTCAGCAAATTGTCTTAGGCAATGATTCTCTTGCTTATGAATTTTGGGAAATGGTTATTTCCCTTAATGTATTGCATATTTACTATAATTAAAAGCAGATACATTTTGTTCTCAGTTTAAGTTTCCAAAAGCACAGTCTGTATTATGTTGATGCTACATTTAACGTTTGCAACACATTTATAACTAAATCTATGTATACTTTGTATATATAACTCTACATTTTCAATATAATTATACATGTGTATGCATATGATGCATATGCATCTGAATATAAGAGGGAAGGGAGAAACCCACTGAATAGTACCCTGTGCCAGGCTTTGAGCTAGGTATTTTATATTTATTATTTTAGTATTCACAAAAGTTGTAGGAGATAGATTTACCTTTTATAGCAACTTTGGTCATTTTCTTGATTTCTGGAAAATTGCTTTCCAGGTCTTTTAGAAGCCATTTCTTTTTTTTTTTTTTTTTTTTTTTTTTTTTTTTTAAAGATTTTATTTATTTATTTGAGACAGAGAGAATGAGAGACAGAGAGCATGAGAGGGAGGAGGGTCAGAGGGAGAAGCAGACTCCCCGCCGAGCAGGGAGCCCGACGCGGGACTCGATCCTGGGACTCCAGGATCATGACCTGAGCTGAAGGCAGTCGCTTAACCAACTGAGCCACCCAGGCGCCCCTAGAAGCCATTTCTAAGGGACAAAAAGTTGGTGTCAGATTCTTAAAGTTGGTATCATCCTTTGCAGCTGCCCCCTGACTGGCTAGGAAGTAAGTAAACAGGCCAGTGGAGATGTCTTTGAGTCATTGTAATGATTTGCTTAATTCTAAACAGAACTAAATTGGAACCAATTACCTGGAGAAGGAAGGTACAATATATCGTTATCAACTCCTGGCATCATTCAGTTACCTATTTCCTTTATAATTAGATACTTTCTTTTTTTTTTTTTTTAAAGATTTTATTTATTTATTTGACAGAGAGAGAGACAGTGAGAGAGGGAACACAAGCAGGGGGAGTGGGAGAGGGAGAAGCAGGCCCCCCGCGGAGCAGGGAGCCCGATGCGGGGCTCGATCCCAGGACCCTGGGATCATGACCTGAGCCGAAGGCAGATGCTTAACGACTGAGCCACCCAGGCGCCCCTATAATTAGATACTTTCAATGTGTGTTTTTTGAGACTTTAAGTAGGTCTGCTTTTTCTAATCAATTCAGGTGTTCTTTGCACAGGGACACATAATAATAAAAGATGTGCTAAGTTTTGTCAGGATGGGAGGTAGTTAAGACATACATAGGAGCATAATACATATTTCCTACCTTCAGGAAACTTTAGTCAGGCTGGAAATATATAACCATGAAGGGAAATGGCTATTAAGTTAAGGCAGCCTTTGATATGGTATATGAAGGCTTAAAGCAATAAATAAGTCCTGTGAACATACAGAGGAATGAAAAGGTATCTATCAGGGGCCTGGTAGGAAGCAAATGTCAAATTCAAATTGGGAATTAGAGGAGACTTTAATTTTTTAAAAAGACTATTTACAAAGGTAAGTGTTGGCTGGAAGAAAACCACAAAGAGAGTTTAGTATTTATTTCTTTTAAAGATTTTATTTATTTATCTGAGAGAGAGCAAGCACACAAGCAGGGGGAGGGGCAGAGGTAGAGGGAGAAGCAGATTCCCTGTTATGCAGGGAGCCTGATAAGGGGCTAGGGGCTCCATCCCAGGACCCGGAGATCATGACCTGAGCCGAAGGCAGATGCTTAACAGACTGAGCCACCCAAGCGCTCTGAGAATTCAGTATTTAGAGAGTAAGGGAGCCTATCCACAGCATTCACTTTCTGGGGCTCAAAGCAGGTTGAAAAGTGGATCTGGACAGGCAAACAGAAACCCTGAAAGTCACAGAGGCCTGGAATGATTTGAGGCTGCATGGAGGTAAAAATGGACCTCAGCTTTAAAAGAATAGAAATAGAATATATAGGGGCGCCTGGGTGGCTCAGTCATTAAGTGTCTGCCTTCAGCTCGGGTCATGATCCCAGGGTCCTGGGATTGAGCCCCGCATCGGGCTCCCTGCTTGGCGGGAAGCATGCTTCTCCCTCTCCCACTACCCCTGCTTGTGTTTTTTCTCTCTCTCTGTCAAATAAATAAATAAAATCTTAAAAAAAAAGAAATAAAATATATAGGTGTAAGAGGAGGGAACACAGGACATAAAGGTTCAGGTTTGGGAATGTGCACACTCTGGGGTGACAAGGGGAGGGGGAATAGAGCACAGTATTACAAGATAGTTTGGGGCTAAATTGTGAACACCTTGAACGTCAAGCCAAGGAGCTTGTACGTGATCCTGAGAACAACATCCTGAATGTTTTTATTTTATTTTATTTTATTTATTTATTTATTTATTTTTTATTTATTTGAGACAGAGAGAACGAGAGAGAGAGAGCACATGAGAGGGGGGAGGGTCAGAGGCAGAAGCAGGCTCCCTGCCGAGCAGGGAGCCCGATGCGGGACTCGATCCAGGGACTCCAGGATCATGACCTGAGCCGAAGGCAGCCGCTCAACAACTGAGCCACCCAGGCGCCCTTGAATGTTTTTAAATCAGTAATGAAGCCACCATCTTAGAAAAATTAATCTACACCAGTCAGAAAACTGGTTTGGAAGAAAGAGGCACAGGGGCAGAATGTTCAGCTGAGATACATAACAGCCCCGGGTGAGGTAATGGCAGGCAGTGGGAATGAGAAGGTGAAGAAACAGGAGACAGAATGAAGGAGGACAGAATCCTCTTTAAATCAAGGCTGAAAACCTGCCTCTGGGACTTTCTTTCCTCCCAAATGGTAATCCTGATTGAGATATATCATCAGTAAGCCAGGGCAAATGCTCTGTGCAAGCTGACAAGGTGCCCATCAAGTCAGATTCACAAATGTAGGGCTGGTTTGGGTGTTGGCAAGACTTGACTGGGACCCACAAAATGTGGTTTGAATCACTCTGCTCTGCCATGCATGCGCTGGATGTCATTGAGCAGATTGCTCAACCCCTCTGAGTGTCCAACTCACATCCTCAAAGTGAGACATTAACACCTGTGGCATTAGGGTGGTTGTGAGGACTCAGTCAGTGAGATTTGTGGGTTGCCCACAACCACACCAGGTGAGGACTACTTGGGGTTGGGGTGGAGGGTTACTGTTCTGCCCGGTCCCTCTGAATGCATTGTCTCTTTGGGCAGGACAAGCAGAGAGGAATCAGGCTTTTGCCAAAACACTAATTCACACCCCCGATCTCTTCCTTGCCAAAGCTGCTGTGTGATCAGATTTGATCGATTACTCTAAGCCTCAGCCTCCCAATCATCCCTCCACTGCTGGGTAAGGCAGTACATTTTATCTGACAAGTTGTGTGGCTTTTTTTTGTTTCGTTTTGTTTTTAATCTCGGTTTATTTTCTTCTCTCAGCCCATGGCCCTAAAAGGTTTTTTCTGTTTTTTCCCTGAGCTTGTCACTAATGCAAGTTTTGGCTGAAGATAATTTCTCCCAATGCTTGGTACTTTTTGGCCTGAGTATTTAGCAATATGTTGAAATACAGATTAATGCAGAGAGCCCATTTAAATAAAATGCATGTGAAAATTGGTTATTTTTGCATTTTTGAGGTTTTATGCAGTCATCTCTATGGATTCCCCCAATGAAATTGCAATTTTAGGCAATTTTTATAAGTAATTCATTTTCTTCCCTTCATAGAGTGTGTAAAGATCTGATAATAGCTATAAAATAACATGGCCACACTGAGAGGTAGACACTAAGTAGCAGGCTAGTCTCACTCACCAGCTAAAACTCAAAACTATTAAGTCTGAATTCATGCTTTCACAAATTATAAATGACCTCCTGCCATGGAATTCTATGGTTGGCTTTGAATAATTGAAAGCATTACTTTAATCCCTTTAAAGCAAGGGATCCCCATTAGTTGATCCCAATGGATTGGCAATAATTTTGGGGGGGGGAAGAGCAGAAAGTGGTAGTTTATAGCAGAAAATCTGAGTTTCATGGCCCTGACTATTCTGTATTTCTCAGTGGGTTGAACTTTTCGTTCAACACTTAATTCATAAACTTCAGCAAAGCCCCTGCTAAACCCATAGACTGTGCTAGATGCTTGGGAAGAAAGGCAAGGACTTACGGCTCCTCTCCTGTAAGTACTTACTGGGGACATAAGACCCAGTTGGTAGTGATGAAGGGAGGGCTGTCCTCTGCCTCACCTTAGTCCATAGTCATACCACGGACCTGGCTGTTTCATGCATCCCACTCTCAGACTACTGACCCTACTTTCCATGACACTTCCTCCAATAGTCCAACTCCAATAATTATTCAACCTCACTGGGACCTATAATCCATCCTTTCCCTGTCCCTTGGTCCCCTAAGGTCTTGCCCCTTACTCAGTTTATGTTTCATGACCCAACATTAACAATCACTCACTTGTATTCACTGTCTTTATTCACATTCCCTTTAGTTGCTTTTCCTTTGGTTCTTTCCTTGCATATGCCAGCTAAAACCCTGCTTAACTCCAACCTCTATCCTACTCTTCACCTGCACCCCAGCAGCTGACAGTAGCTGGAGGGAATGTCCACAGCCACACTGTCAAGTCTCATATTCAACTCATGATTCCCAGCCTCAGTGGGTCCTTCAAGCTGCTGGCCATCCTTCTGCATCGTAAAGATCCGTTCATTTCCCATGTTCTTTTCTCTCTTTGAGCCTGTAGTGTCTCCTCCATCCTTGTACCTCCCTTTCCCTCGTTCACTGGAGGGAAAACCAGAAACTCTCAGAAGAGAACCTCCCTATTCTCCCAACTTCCACATCCACCAACTAACTCTATCTACACCTAAATGTCCTGTTTTCTCCCATGTTGCTCTGGATGATACTGTTGGACTCCCATCTAATGCTAAACCCTTCCACTGTGCACTTGATTCCATTCCTTCTTGCCTAGCTATAAACGTATTTCCAGCAATTACCTCTTTTCTTTCTTGATTGACAATAGTTCTTTTCCTGTGGAGTCATTCCCAAAAGTATACAAACCTGTGGAATTACCATTTATCCTACACAAATAAAACAAAATCTCCCTTGACCCCTCTTTGCCCTATAGCTACTGCTCTCTTTCACAGCAAATCTCATATTTCCATTTCCCCTCTCTCCAGTCTTTCTTAAATACACACCAGGCAGTCTTTCATTCTCAACCTTGCTCTCCCAAAAATGTTTTTATCAAGATTTTAATGACCTCCACGTTACCAAATCCAAGAGCCAGTTTGCAGTCTTTTTATTCAACTTAATGGCGGCATTTTATACAGTGGATTGCTTCCCCTTCTTCAAATATTTTCTTCACTTGGCTTCTAGGACATCACTCTCAGTCCCCCACACTGACTGCTCCTTCCCAGTCTCCTTTCCCTGCTCCTTCTCATCTTCCCAAGCCCTGAAAACTCTTTCAGTGACCTCCAACCCCACAACTTTACATTTTATTTATATGCTTTTGACTCCCAAATTCATGTTTCAAGATTAGGTTTCTCCCTTTAACTCCAGATTCACACACCCAGCTGCCTACTGGCTCTCCACTTGGTCCTCTCATAGATATCTCAGACTCAAATGATGCCAAAATGAACACTGTTGTCCCTCTACCCAAAATTACTTCTCCCAATCTCCCCCATCCTCCCATGTGGTCAGACCAAAGAACTTGGAGTCATCCTTGACTCATTTTTTTCTCTCATATCACATTCTCAAACGATCAGAAACCCTTTTTGTTCCTTCTTCAAAATATACCCAGACTCTGAACACTTTTCACCACCTCCATTACTACCATCTTGTCTCTCACCTTTTACTGCAAAAGCCCCTTAACTTAATCTCTCCTTCTGTCCTTATTCCTTTGAAATCTATTTTCAACACAGCATATGGAGTGAGGCTTTACAAAATCTAAATAAAACAATGTAACTTCTCTGCTCAAAACCCTCCCATGGATTCCCAACTCACTCAGACTAAAAATCAAAGACCTTCTCATCACCTTCCAGATGCTACCTCTCTGCCTTAATCTTCTATCATTCTCTCCCTGGCTCACTCTGCTCAGCCACACCAGTGTCCTTTATAGAACATGCTAGTCCTTCTCCGGCCTCAGGGCCTTTACACTGGCTAGATGCTTTATTCTGAAATTCCATCCCACAGGTTCTTCATGGCTCTCTGCCTCTACTCCAGAATCACTCAGTGAGGCCTTTCCTGACCACCTGATATAAAAGGCTTCACACTCCAGCACTCCCTTTTCTACTTGCCCTATTTTTTTCCCTCGCTCTTTTTCCATAGCACTTATTATTTTTCCATAGCACTTATTATTATTTGACTTGGTACATATTTATTAGTTTATTAATTATGTCTCTCCTCCTGCTATAATGTAAGCCCAGTGAGAGCAGAGACTTTGTTCACAGCTATATTTCCAACATTTAGAACAGTGCCTGGTACAAAATAGTTTATCCAGAAATATTTGTTGAAAAAAAAGAATGAGTGAATCAATACATTTGAAAAAAAAAATCTATGGCCTGAAATACTGCTATTTCAGAGAAGGTAGAGTATCATAAACTGAAGTCAGGGAAGGCCTTGATGAGATGGTAAATCCAGATACTGTAGATTTTGATAGGGTTAGAGAAAAGCATTCAGGTGAGAAGTGGGTTAAAAACTAAAAGTTGAAAAAACCTCCAACAACATATATTGAGCACCTACCATATGCCAAGTACTTTACATTTGTTTTATCATATTATCCTCACAATCACTATAGCAAAGAGGTGTTATTACATCTATTTATAAGTGAGAAAACTTTGTTTAAAAAGCAGCTCTCCCTAGAGAGTCTCCCTCTAGAATCTGTAACTAATAAATTGTAAGCCATTCTTGCCATTGAGGTTTAGTAATCTAGACTCCATTCTCTTTTTTTTTATTTCTTTGTTATCATCACTATTACTAGTGTGGCTTAAGCTCATGCACTCTCCACCTATCATGTTCCCTCCCACACTGCATGATGAATGATGACCCTTATTGGTACACAGTGAAGTGATACATAAGAAGTTGAGGTGCTGGGGTGCCTGGGTGGCTCAGTCGGTAGAGGTTCTGACTCTTAATCTCAGTTTAGGTCTTGATCTCAGGGTCGTGAGTGTAAGCCCTGAATTGGGCTCCATGTTGGGTATGGAGCCTACTTAAACAAAAAAAGAAATAGAGGTGCTAACAAATGCACTCTCAGATTCTTCTCATTAAGCCAACAAAGATTAATCCTCTCTGAGCTTACTTACATCGGAGGCACCACAAACTTCCAGCACTGTGCAGGCCATTTCCCTGGTGGTCATCCCAGCATGAAGTGTCTGTCTGTTTATTTCTTTGCAGAGCCTAAATGGAATATTCCATCACTGGAAAATAAAGCTTCAAGTTTAAATTTGAAATCTTTATTCCTATCTGGCAAGTTGGTGATATCCTTAACAATTTGGAAGGAAATGATATTTCTGCTGCCATCAGCTACAAAGTGTTGGAAGCCCACAGTGCTCTTTATCAGATTTACATGGATTCCAGGTGAATCTGATCCAGTGGCTACAAGGAGTGAGTATTAAGCTAATTGTTATTCTATCCCCCCAGAATGTCTCTGATATGGAAAAAGCAACTGAATCTGAATACAGTCAGAAATTAAAATAAGATTTTGTTCACCATTGAAATTCATAGAACTGCCAGGGAGGGGAGAAAGGAAATTTTTTGTTGTCTTTTACAAAATCCATTGCCTTCAGAATAAAGTAAAAAACAAAAAACATAACAAAAAAAGTACTTGCTGGCTGGTTTTGCTATGGCAACAAACAACCCCAACATTTCAGTTACTTACAACAACAAAGGTTTATTTCTTACTCATGTTGTATGTTAGTTATGGATCATTGTGGGGTCAATAGTGGGTTTGCTGCGTGGGCCATCTGCATTCCAGAATTTAGCTGAAGAAGCAGTTTCTCCATGAGATAAGCATTTTGGTGGCAGAGGGAAAAAAGCAAGAGAGCTATTAGAAACAAAGAATGGCTTTTTAGGCTTTTACTCAAACATGGCATATGTGGTCCACATGTCATGGCCAAAGCAGGTCACATGACCAAGTCCAATGTCAATGGGGCAGAAGTGTGTACTTTTCTGAAGGAGACACTGAAAATCCCATGGCAACAACTAGAGGTGTGTACTTCTCTTGCAGGAATGAAGAATGGAGAGTTGAGAACCTTAATAAAATCTTTCACACACTCATTATCCTAATATCCAAAACTTAGAGCAGAGCCAGCCTCATCTCCTACCATAGCCCTTACTTGTCTGTGTGCTGGACTCAGCAGCTGGCCTCCTTTCCCCTAAACACCATGTACTTTCACACTTCCATGTGTGTTTCTCAGCTGGGAATGCAATTCCCTCCATTTTCTGCCAACTGAAATTGCCCTCACCCTGCAAGGTCCAGCTCACATTTCACCTACTTTATGAGGCCTTTCTCAATCCCCCAGTTAAAATTAAACACTCCTCTCTTGGAGTTCATACGGCAGACTGGTTGTATGTCTCTCCAGCTCTAATTTTAATGTTCCTTGGAAAGTCTGGATAAGAAGCTCCTGGAAGGCAGAACCCAGGAATTCTGTTGTGGTAGAGCTGTTCTCCAGCCTCTTTGGGGTCAGAGTCTTGACCATAACAGATGCTTAATAAGTCCCATTAAAACCCTACATATTCATCATCAGGCTTATCCATAATGTGAAGTTACAAGTCTTTTTTTTATAGGAGGTGTATGTGGGCAAACCACATAGAGGACTCTTCGGGAATTTTCTTCAGTTAGAACAGCCATGAAGATTATCCTATTGGTCCCATAATCTAGACTCTACCAGTCATGTGTGTATGTGAGTGTGTGTATGTGTTCCCTACCTTCCCACCAATAAAACATTGTGGGCACTATGTTTACACAGCCACACTGTTTCCCTTGCTAATGATTGGTGCATTGAAAATTGGTGTTTCTTTTCCTTCTTCATCATCATCTTCTCACATTTGGCATTCCACGTGAAGCACTTGTCCATGGGAGGTCAATAGGAGGGGTGGCAGAGAAAGGACAGACCATGGGAGAGGTGCTGTGTTGCAATGGAAAGAGAAGGAGCTTATAGCAGAGAATCTGGGTTAGAGTCTTGTCTTTGCCCCTTACTAGCTTTGTGGCCTTAGGTAGGCCACTTGATTCTACTATCCATTTAGTTTTCTTATTTGTTTAAAAATTAAAACCAAAAAGAAAATGAGACAAAAAGGAAGTTAGGAAGGGATACTGTATTAGCATAAATTAGCATGTGTGAGTGTGTTGTATTAGCATGACTGTGTGAATGAACCTGGAGCCCAATATCGACATGGTATGTTTGATACTTAAAAAAAAAAAATGCTGTAGGACTCCCCATTTCATAATAAATCATTAGCACCCTTGGTGTAATTACCCAAATGGTCTTGATGTATCACCAGTATGAAATGGGCCATTGGCTTCCAACTAGCTTAGCTTCCTTGGCCTCATCCCATTTGTTTACCCTTGGGACTTAATAAATCCATGAGTCAGATGGGTGTGTGGACATGGCAGAGAAAAATAAACCCTAACTTTCTAGTTCCTGGGGAAAAAGCCAGACTTTACTGGGAAGTTAAGAAGAGACTTACAAGCTCCTGACCCTCCAGGTCAGTTATGTGACAGCTACCTGCTCCACTTTATGGTCAAAATATGAAACATCTATGATCAGAGAACAAAACTCTCACTTTCAAACATGCCCTTTTCTTCTTATTACTCAATAAATGTGCTGGATTTTATGAAAGGGGTCTGGAAGGTTCTTTGAATAGGTTGACATTGTATGCAAAACTCTTCTTCTGTCCTGAGTTTGTGCAGAAGATCATAGGTTTTATCAGATTTTAGAGGAGATTTCATATCATATGTATATACATATAATATATATTATATACCTACACACACATATCCTATTGGTACTTTATATATGTTATAATATGTAGAGATAAAGATAGATAGATATAGAAGGAGGGAGGGAGAAAGGGTGAGAGAGAGGGAGAGAAGGAGATTTTAAGGAATTGGTTAACACAATTGTGGATGATTAGTGAGCCCAAAATCTAATGGGTTAGGCTGGCAGGCTGGAGACTCAGGGAAGAGTTGCAGGTCAAGCCCAAAGGCAGTCTGCTGGCAGAATTTCTTCTTGCTTGGGGAAGGTCAGTCTTCTTTAATAAAGCAAAGACTGACCTTCCCCAAGCAAGGGCCTTCAACTGACTAGATAAGGCCCACCTACATTATGGAGAGCAATCTGCTTTACTCAAAGTCTACCAATTTAAATGTTAATCTCATGCAAAACACCTTCACAGAAACATCCAAAATAATATTCGACCAAATATCTGGGCACCATAGCCTTGCCAGGTTGACACATAAAATTAACCATCACAGTAATATAAAACAGGAAATAGCCCACTGACATGAAAAGTAAGAACAGAGAAAAAAAGGGAAACTTTGAAAACATCTAGCAGGTAAGAAAACCAAGACTCAGAGATTAAACACCACTTTAGCCAGAAAACTGGAGCTAGATCACAGGTCTCTGACTCTTTCTATGACTGCCTAATTCAGTATTAGTTATTTAATGCAACATGAAATACAGTTTAATGCCCTTCTATGAAAGTCAGACAGGGTCAAGTTTAGATCTGGGTTATTTGCATGGCAGTTGCAAAGCAAATTACAATTAGACCCACGTTTCCTTCTTTTTCTTTTTCTTTTTTTTTAATTTAATTTTATTATGTTATATTAGTCATCATACATCATTAGTTTTTGATGTAGTGTTCCATGATTCATTGTTTGCATATAACACCCAGTGCTCCATTCAAGAGACCTACGTTTCCTTCTTAACACAATGTAAGAATATATAATTTGTGACAATAACAACACAAGGGGATGGAGCTCATTAGAAAAAGAGTTTCTTGTATACTGTCGAAGCTAAATCAATATTAATTCAGCCCAGATTTTTATAAATTTAAGATGTTATTTGTAGGGGAATCTGGATGGCTCAGTAGTTAAGCGTCTGCCTTTGGCTGAGGTCATGATCCCAGGGTCCTGGGATCGAGCCCCGCGTTGGGCTCCCTGCTCAGTGGGAAGCCTGCTTCGCTTCTCCCTCTCCCACTCTCCCTGCTTGTGTTCCTTCTCTCACAGTGTCTCTCTCTGTCAAATAAATAAAATCTTAAAAAAAAAGATGTTATTTGTAACCTGCTTTTTCTGAGGTCGCCCAAGCCAAGCATTTGATCTAAATGTATAAGAAAAAATTTATGTTTCAATGGGGGACTATGTCTTGCCTAAAGCACAGCCTTCTGGGTTGTCTGATTCTGATTCCATGGGAGCTCTTTTACTCTGAAAATTGTAGATAACTGATAGCAATGCAAAATAATTCTTGTCTATAAACATGCAAATGAATTTTGTCCCCGAGAGAGAGGATATACTTCCCCCATTCCAAGAAAAGGGCAGGTTTTGTTTTTGTTTTTGTTTTTTGTAATTCTAAGTCATCTATTCTTTTTTTTAAAATTTTTTAAATTAACATATATTATTTGTTTCAGGAGTACAGGTCTCTGATTCATCAGTCTTACACAATTCACGGTGCTCACCATAGTACCTACGCTCCCCAATGTCCATCACCCAGCCACCCCATCCCTCCCACTCCCCTCCACTTCAGCAACCCTCAGTTTGTTTCCTGAGATTAAGAGTCTCTTATTGTTTGTCTCCTTCTCTGGTTTCATCTTGTTTCATTTTTCCCTCCCTTCCCTATGATCCTTTGTCTTGTTTCTCAAATTCCTCATATCAGTGAGATCATATGATACTTGTCTTTCTCTGATTGACTTATTTCGCTTAGCATAATACCCTCTAGTTCTATCCACGTCAGTGCAAACAGCAGGATTTCATTTCATTTTTTTGATGACTGCATAATATTCCATTGTATATATATACCACATCTTGAATAGGGCAATTTTGCCTCCATTTGCACTTTTTTTTAAAAAATATTTTATTTATTTATTTGACAGAGAGAGACACAGCGAGAGAGGGAACACAAGCAGGGGGAGTGGGAGAGGGAGAAGCAGCCTTCCCGCGGAGCAGGGAGCCCGATGCGGGGCTCGATCCCAGGACCCTGAGATCATGACCCGAGCCGAAGGCAGACGCTTAACGACTGAGCCACCCAGGCGCCCCAGCCTCCATTTGCACTTTAATTTCAACACTCCTTTATATAAATTTGGAGCATAAATTTGTGCTTCTTTGACTTCTTTAATCCAGTTATAACATCTCCCTGGTTCTCTCAATTAGTAAGTCAAACAAAACCTTTAATACATGTTCATTTTATAGCTCTATGAGAGACATAATTTTGTCCTTTTTGGGGAAAATTATCCTTTAATGAATGTCATGTCTTTTCCAGCACATGAAAAGAATGCTCTGCTGGAGTAAAATCGACCCTCTGCAAAGCGTCCATTCAGCTCCACTCTGCTCTAAATTCTCACATTCAAAAAAAAAAAATTGTTCAATTAGGGTTTCACAGAGTTTACTGCATTAAAATCTGGAAAAAATAGAAGTAGAAATAAAGACTCTAGAAGCAAAAGAAAATAGGTTGGGGAAGAGATGGAAGAGCGCATGAGCCACTTAGTAAAGGATCTGGGAAATTAGGCTGGCCAGGAAGAAGGTGGATAAAGGAAAATAGGATAAATAGTGGCTCAAAGCAATTGCCTCTGAGACCCGCCCAAATCATCAGTTATCCCTCTACTGAGCTGTTTTAATCACCCCCACACTCCACATAAACTTCTAAAATGGGTTATTAGCAAATGTTTGGGGTTCCATTCATCTCGGAATGTTTCAATTGGCACAGAAGCCTGGGCCCCACCTCTCCTAGGAAACGGCTAGGGAGGATCTGGGTGAGAAGTGCTCAAGAAGAGGACAGAAAAAACGGAAAAGGAAAGGACTCGGGCAAATCTCAGTTCTGAGGTCAGTTCTGAGGTCTCTTCAGTCTCCTCTGCTCCCCCTGTAGCTTGAGTCCCCCAAAACCTTATAAGCATGTTGGCACAAGGAGAGCGAGGCAAGGGAAGCACAGGACACTCTCCCCTAGCTAAACCCAGGACCCCCACCTCCGCCTTGCCCAGAGGGTCTGAATTGTTTTCCTGCTGTCTCCACTGCTAAAGTTCTCCTGTTGTGTTTGTCCCTGCCGGGTCACCCTGAGCTCCCAGCTTCTTGATGGCTTTGCTGGATGTCTGTTACCATGGCTACTACTTGTTCTAACAATGCCTCCGCCATTATCTCTGTTATCTGTTTTGGCTACTCGTTTGTGGGTCCAGCTGCTCATTCCTTCCAGACAGTAGAGCTTTTGTTTGACTCCAAAGGACGCATCACTCCTTAACTCCTCACCACCCTCTCTGGTGAAGAATGTGGGAAAAGCTCCTGGGGACTGAACCACAGTTTACCTTTTTTACTGTACCCCTACGGCCACATCTCTAGTCCAGATCCCCATCATTTGTCTTCTGGGGCATGCAACAATCTTCTAAGTACATTGCATTAGCTTGTGGGAATAAACGGATCCCCAAGTTTTAATGGTTTATCACAATAAAAATTTATTTCTTGTTTCAAGGTTGATGTGTCAGCTCTCTCTGACACAATATTTCAGAGATACTGAGTGATGAACACTTGTTTATGTTGGATATGTGGCCTCCGGGGGCTCTGTGGGCGTGAAGACTCCAGTTAGCAGAAAAGGGGAACAAGAATGGAAAAACATGCCTGGGAGTCCTTTCTATGTCAGGTCTGGAAAGGGCACACCTCCTGTCTGCCCTCCTTCCCTCAGAATAAACAGTCATGTGGCCATACCTAAGTTCAAGGGAGTCTGGGAAATGCAGACCACGTGTGTGCCCAGAGAAGGAGAGAATGGCTTGGCGGGAACTGGGGGGCAGTGGAGGTCTCCACTGCAAAGTTTCCTGCCTCCAGTCCTTTGTACCAGCCCCTTTCCAAGAGGTTGAACCTGCGGAGACCCACAACTATTGAGTAGTAAAGCCAGCAGCCAGCCCGGCTTTGTTGGACTCTGAATCCCCGTGCTTCCGCTCTACCTCTCAGCGCCCCATAGTAGATTTCCCCTCCTGTCTTCACCTCTTCCTTGCTCTCTCTTCTTTAAATCTCCCCACATTCTCCAGAGTGGGGAGGGTTTCTCATAAGGGGCATAATCCATTCTTTCTTCACTCAACAGAAACCTAGGTGTTGGTGTGAAAATCTTTTCTCTTTCCCATGGCGTCTCAACCTTCTCCTTCCCAGACCTTTTCCTACTGTTTCACCACTGAGTTCTCAGCTTTGCAAGCTCCCACGCTGCCATTGACCATGTGAGGTGCCATTTAGCTCTACACCGGGTAAATGATAGAAAGGTCTGCCCATCCGCTGTCCCACTGAGGGCTGGGCCTCTCTCTCCTCTGTTACTGCCTATCTCTGCTGTTCCCCAGTCTCTGGTCTGTTGGTCAAAGCAGTCTCAGACCAGCCCCGAATTCATGTGATCATGTAGGAGTCGAAGTAGACTCCACCTCTCGATGGAGGCAATGGCAAAGAATTTGTAGCAATCTTTAATCAGCCATAAATGGAATAAAAATGAATGATAATAAACATTTGCATAGTGCTTTGGAGTTAGGATATATTTACAAATATTGTCTCTTTTAAGAAGGATGGTCTTTATATTTTCCCCCCATTTTTCCAAATGGGAAAAAACCATGACATGGTGGAGTTGAGTGTCTCGCTCAATGTCACTTGTCTAGGAAGTGACAGAACAGGGGCTTGTATTAGTTCTCCTGTCTGTTTATCTCTTGCTTTCCCCCTTACATCCCACTGCCTTGTTCTAGCCTTAAGCAACAGGGAAGGGACTCTTTTTACTTCCCATTTGCATTTATTGTGGCAACCCCAAATAAAAATGCTAGAGAGCTAGCAAGAGAAATTGAAAAGCTCTGAAAAATGGATTGAGCAAACAGATGGGCTGAAACACATATTTTGACTTCCAGTCTTCACCGAAACTACGTTGAATATATTAAGCAAGAGGCAAAGCCCCAAGAAAGCTATTAACCACCATGTGGTATGGACATGGTCTACATTTATCAAGGAAATGATTACAGATATTTTAATGGTGGAATCTCGCAGGAGAGGAAGAGTGGATCTGGGCAAGTTTTCCCTTGAGCTGATGACCCCTAAAATTAGGTACAAGTGTATATATCTCAGTTTGTTATTTTGAAATAGCATCTTAGTGCCAGGATGGGGCCATGCCAACCACTTTAGTTGACAGTGAGAAAAGAAAGAAGAAATAAGCAAGGAAGGACATGAAGGAAGCAGGAAGAGATGGTGGGGCAGCTTAGAGAAGCGCAGACCTCATCTAGCTAGCCAGGTACACTGCCATTCCCTCAGCCATAGTGAGGACATAGCTCTGCAAAAGGCTGCCCTGGACAGTTGGGCAGGTTGTTCAGCAGAAGGGCACCCTACAGAGGGGCAGTGGGAGCTGAAATCCAGCCTGCATTCCACTTGCCAACCATGCACTGTGGGCAGACCGTGCCTACTCAGGGTGGGAAGGGAGAGTTCCCTGATTAACTCACAGGCAGGTTTCCTTCCCAGCATCCATGTACTTAGAGTGGGTGCCTTTTTCTAATTTTCCCCAAATGTGCCTTATATGCTACCAGAGGCCTTGCCCCAGCAGTAGAGGAGCTGCTTCCTGTGGTATAGGCTTTGATTTTATAAATTAAAAAGCCATGCTCAAGTGATGCTCTTCCAGAAGCCTGTCATCCTTGACCTTGACTTTCATGAGGCTCACACAGCAACCTCACAGCATGAAAACCACCCAGGCTGTATGGGCTTGTTCCACTGGCTCTTCCACGGGCCAATGGATAGGACATTTAGCTTTTCTGTTTCTTCCCTTCCCGTCTCTGAAATGAAGATGCTGAACCGAGTGACACTGGTGTCCCTTCCCAGTTATAATAAGCTGTGGCTCATAATTCCGTCAATGGCAATAAGTCTGGGAGTGGGTCAGACTTGAAAGTCCAGTCTGGGTTTTTCTCTGGATCACTTATCTTCTTCTGTCTGGCCATTTGTTAGTCTTGACTAACACTGTGTTCAGCGGACTACAGGTATCCAGAGAAAAAAGATCTCAGCTTGAGATAGAATGAAGACTATTAAATACAAGCAAACAGTAGGTCTTTTCCTCTCCCTCAGTTCTCTTGCTTGTCCAAATGCATGCGTATACATGTATGCACACACACGCAAGCACGTGCATACACATGCTGAACTGGGACAGGCTTCCCTCACTTCAAAGCATAAACAATAAGCTATTGTTTTCCACATATAATCATTTAATGCACTCTAATCTATTCCTCTAAAACCCAAAAGCAACTAAAGTGCAGAGAATTCATACCCAGGGCATTCTATTTGCATATTTCCATGCATGATTTTTGAAGGAAGTAGTTCATATTGATAAACGAGTTGGTTTGCCTCCATCGCTTTCTCCTCACAGTAAGTACTATCAAAAACCTCATAAATCATTCCACACCTTCCAGACTCATCTTTGTAACACAAAAGGGGCCCTGTACCACTCTGAAGCCTTCTATTTATCTCACATACACACTATGCATTTCCTTTATTTATATTTTTCCAAAAAGCAACGATTCCCCAGCTACCCGAGGCAGACAGACGCTTTATTCTTTGTGCTATGAGGAGTGGGAGAGAGAAGAATAGAAGTGGAGAAGCAGGCAGAGAAAGCCAGACTTGTTGGATTCTGAAATGCATGAAAATGAGGGAGAGGGAAATTTGAGGGGGGGGGGCAGGGAGGATAAAGGGATTCGATTAATACTGATTAAATGCTTATCCGGTACCTTGTCTGCCGCTGCCTGTTAGAATGCCTACGTGGGGGGTGTACCACGGGCACCTGATAATCCCTAACTCCCAAATTGAGTTTGCTCCCCGCTGCTGCACAGATGTGCCCTTCCTGCCCTCCCCATTGTGAATGGTACCACCATCCATCCAGGGATTTTCACATCTTATCTCATTCAATCCTCATCTCCTTCCATGAACTAGAAATGATCACTTCTAGTTAACATATGAAGACACTGAGGTTCAGAGAGTAAAAGTGTGATAGGGTGCTAGGGTTGCCATAACTAAATACCACAGACTGGGTGAATTAAACAACAGAAACTATTTTCTCACGGTGCTGGAGGCTGGGAAGTCCAAAATCAACGTGCCAGTAGGATTGGTTTCTCCTGAGCTCGCTCTCCTTGGTTTGCACGTGACCTTTTCTCTATGCACCTGAATCCCTGGTGTCTCCTTTTCTTAAAGGGACACCAGTCCTGTTGGATTATGTCCACCCATATAAATTTATTTGACTTTAATTACCTCTTTAAAGGTTTTATCTCCAAATAGTCATATTGTAAGGTACTGGGGGTAAGGACTTGAACCTAGGAATTTTGGGAGACACAACTCAGTCCATAATGCCAAAGGATACACCCAACACAACGAGGACCCATGCTTGGGTCCTCTCACTCCAATTCCAAAACATCTTTATGTGCTCTCATTTACTAACTTTTCAGAATAGATGGTAGGTGGTAAATTGAGAGGAGGGGGGATTTCAGAGCTCAGAGGATTCAGTGTGATAAGCATGTCATATTCAGGTCTACATTCAGTGGCAACAGTTCATTTGTTCAGCCACTGTTACTCATTAAGTGTCTATTATAGTCCAGGCATTTTTTTCTAGGTGTAGGCAATATAAAAGTGAGCAAAACAAACCATGTCTTTGCACATTTACAGCTCAATACTTACTCAATGTATGAAAGTCACAAGTGAATGAAAAATGTACGATAAAGTAAAAATAAATTACTGCTGTGGTGAGTCGTGTGGAGCTGAAGTTGAGGTCTGTGGTGTCACGGGAGTGCAGCCGAGGGACAAACCTGGTCTGGGAGGATGTCGTGGCTGCTGTGGCACCCTGTGGCTCCCCCGCAGGACACATCACTGGATCCCCAGTCCCATGGCTGGCTCTCTGCTAAGTCTCTCTGCAGGAATTGCCCTCAGTCACAGAAGTCTTCTCACACAGTGTGCCCTGTCCTACATTCAGTGACTGATCCATGTGGGGGGGAGGGGGTTGTTGGGTCTAAAGAACGGGCCTCCTCTCCTTACCTCCTGATGCTCAAATTAGGACAACTCCAAAGGACTGTCCCAGCTCCAGGGTGACCTTCAAATCAGCTGAGCACTCGTTGGCAAATGCTTGGCAGTTCAACTCCTCCCCCTGTCCAGTTTCCTGTCACATCCCACAGGTGTTGATCCCCAAGGCACTCCACAGTGCACTTGTTTAATGCAAACCTTCATTTCAGATTCTGTTTTTCTGGGAAAACAGAAATAGTTTGCCAGGGCTGCCATAACAAAGTACCACTGGGTGGCTTTAACAACAGAAATGTATTGCCTCACAGTTCTGGAGGCAGGAAGTGTGAACTCAAGGTGTCTGCAGGGTTGGTTTCTTCTGAGGGCTGTGAGGGTCTCTCTCCTTGGCTTGTAGATGGTCATCTTCTCCTTATTTCTCTTCATATCATCTTCTCTCTGTGTGTCTCTTTGTGCAAGTGTCCCCTTTTTATAAGGACACCAGTCATATTGGATTAGGGTCCACCCTGAAGACCTCATTTTAACTTGATTATCATTGTTAAAAAACTTATCTCTAAATAAGGTCAGATTCTGGAGTGCCTGTATGGCTCAGTTGGTTGAGAGTCTTACTCTTGATTTTAGTTCAGGTCATGATCTCAGAGTCCTAGAATCAAGCCCCACATCAGGCTTTGAGCTCAGTGGGAGTCTGCTTGAAATGATCTCTCTCTCCCTCTCCCTCTGCCCCTCTTCCCCCCACTCTCTCAGTCTCTCTGTCAAATAATTAATAAATCTTTAAAAAATAAAAATAAAAAAATAAGGTTGGATTCTGAGGTACCGGGGTTTAGGACTTCAATATATAAATTTGGGGGGCCACAAATCAACCCATAACGTTGCCTAACTCAAAAGACTTTTCTGGGAGGTAGCATTTGAAGAATGGAGCTGACTAGGTGAAGATAGGGGCAGTGGGCAAGCACCGTGAGAGGAGTCCCAGGGAGAAGGAACATTCTATACAAAGAAGGGAAGGGGGAAGGAGCAGGACACAGCCAAGTACGTACAGTTCACGTGGAGGAGGCTGGGGGAAGGATCCTGACCATCCATGCACAAGCCATTCACAGCCCATCCCAGCAGGGGCCAGCTGCTTGGGTAATACTAAACAGACTGACACAGGGCTTGCCAAGCAAAGACGTTGCTCCTTGAAGATTGTAGATTTGTTTCTGGGTGCCTCATGACTTAGGGGAGAGCTGAGTTTGGCTGGACCAGAAGAAGTGAGATTTAGGTTGGAGCCAAAATATACCAAAGGCATCTTTGAGCTCTACAAATAAGTAGAGTCAGGTAAGGAGAGGAACTGCCATGATGAGCCCATCAGAGTGGAGAGCAATACTTAAGAGGAGAAGCCAGACAAACAGGACAATTTACAACTAAGGCTGGGGATGCCCGTGTCCTCCACCCACCCAAGCCCTGAAAGAAGAAAGGGGAGAGATGAGGGATAAAACTGGATTTCCCCTACTTCACAGTTTTGCCTTCTAATACCCCCTGAAAGATACACTGGCTACAAAATAGGGGCTTTTAACCATTAGGTAATATGGAATAAAATGTCTCATCTGGCCAGACCAAAACTACCCAAATAAGAACATCACTAAGTGGGAGGAAAGGCAGCTGAATCTTAGCTTCATTCTATTCTGAGCCTTTGGCACATAACACAGGGTCTGCATGTGGTAAGAATATGAGGGATACTTGAATATTTGTCTCTCTTTGGTCATCTAAAAGGACATTCCAAGGATACCCAGCATTTCCAGGTGAATCCTATGAGTCTGTCCCCAGAGTGGGAGACCTTCCTCTGGAAAGGGGGAGACTATTGCTGTTCACTTCATTTTCAAATCTTTTCAATGCCGATTTCGTTTTTGATAAATTGTGACTGCCTGAGGCTTTTCAGGATGGAGACTGAGACTGTGCAGTGCACAGATCTTGGCGTTTAATAGCTCTTCTCCAGGAATGAAATCAGACTCTTTCCGAAAATTATCTAAAATCCTTCACTTAATTACACAAGGAGAACATGCTCCCTGGGAAGGTGCAGATATTTTTAGAGTGTGTGTTTTGAATTTTATATTTTTGGTTCTATTTACCTGGCTGAGTCACATTTTTAACTTTCCTTATTTTCTGCCTCTAAACCTTAAGCTTCTTGTGTCTTCGAGGAAGTTTGCTTTGAAGAGTACACAGAATGCAAATCTTCCCATCATTAAACTGCTACACTATTTATCAGACCCACTGTTTGGTGGGTTTTATATCAAGTGGCATCGTGATATCAAGAAATTGTCAGACGAGCTGAATTCTTCACCCTCGAAGGGTAGCTCTGAGTAAATAAATTATAAAGACATAGCTGGAGCCCTGTGGAGTGTTTTTTTTCCCTTTCCTCTAAAAGAGGGCTTTAGGCAACTTTAGTAGGAGAGTAGAGAGAGAGGTAAGGCCTGCAGGTCTCCTGGGGGAGACAGGCTGGTGGAAGTAGGAGCTGCTAAGAACTCACAAGAAGTGACAGAGGCGAGTGAAAGACACATTTGACACCCACCATCTAAGGGTGCCCAGGTGAGAATAATGTAGAACAGATTGCCTGGACCTGAGAACATAGATCTAGGAAGAAGCATGCTGGAGATTTTTGATTAGATGTTACCTATTGACAATTTCACCTTGTTGAGCGCTGGATACTTTTGTATTCCTATAAGCATTCATGGGATTTGTTCTGGTACACATAAGTCACCTAGAAATAGTTTGATCCTCTGGGCCTCGATTTTAAGGTATTTTAAGCAGGATTAGGACAGCATTTATTCCAGAGCTAATTTTCCTCCTCTCTTGAGGCAAAGACCTCTTCAGTACTCTGATGCCCTATGGATTTTGACATTTTCCACTCAAGTCAGTGGGATCAGAAACTGTTTCTTGCTCTGTGTCAGCCCCAGCTGTGTTCTCTCTTATCCTTCTGATTGGTTCATTTACTGGCCCAGAATTTCCTCTCCTACTTGTGCCAATCAGTATGAAGCTGAAGACTCAAGGAAGACCGTCTGTAGACATCTGGAGGTCTCCGTGTGTGCAGCTTTCTCCTCTCTGCCACTCTGCCCTGAAAACTAGCTGCCTTTGCAGCCCCAGACTCCCCACTCCATCTCCTCCACTCAGAGAGGTCCCCGGGCACCTCCATTCCACCTTCTTATACCACAGCTTGGTCATTGTTTCAAGGCAGTAAGCTGGGCAATCATAGCACTTACTGTCCTTCCCTGCTGATGTCCACTGTCTTGGTTGTCTCATATATTTTGCCCAGGTTCTATTTCATTTTTCAGGTGGAAGTGTAAATCCTATCCTTGTTACTCCATTGGCTGGAGTGGAAGTCAGCTATATGTTCACTTGCTTTTATGAGCAAGTCCAGAACCACAGACAGAGCTAGGTCATCCTGTCCTAACAAAATTTCTTTATTCACAGCAGATTTCGTTTCTTGGCATTGCCTGATCCTTCTGTTTAGTTAATAATGGACAAAAAGTAGTCCACAGGATCTCTGCTGATTATCTTTTCTGTTCATTGTCATATCCTCTCTGGGGGGAAAAAAACAGTGCTAGGTAGTAGTGTTGAATAAAACAGAGGTTAAAGTGTCTTTAGTTAGACAAATGTGGCTTTCACTACTGCTGTCTCTGTCAGCAAAACAGCAAGAGTGAGAGACAAGATGTGTCAAGAAAGAGACTTTCAATTTATATTATGCCTACTTCTGTACTTTCTTACAAGAAAAATGTATTTTCTTGTAATTTAAAAAATAATTTAGAATAATAAAATATATAATAAATGGCAGTGATAATATCTGATCCACAGGGCCATTGAAAGTATTCATGAAATAATGCATGCTCCTTAAGATGGAGTTATAATTTAGTCCATCTTTCTATCATTCCAAGTACAGAGCAATCATATTCTAAATAGCCAGTTCACAGATAATACAATCTGTCTTCTATAAAAAGGTCAAATTTGCTGTCTTTCTCTTCTACAGAACCCTGGGAGCATTCCTAAGGGCCAAGTAGGTTTCTGCAAGAATAGTTTGGTATTCTTTAAATGTGTATGGACATTGCAATATAGATTTCCACTGAATGACTTTTGATTGGGCACACCTCAAAAAATGCTGCCAAAGGAAGAATTTAGGCCACCTTTAAAATGGATGGGGAATTGAATTCATGATGGTAACTAGTTGTGGAGAGATGGGGGATGGAAGATATAAAGCCTAGTTTGAAAGAAAAAAAATCAGCCTGGTGATTAATTAATATTTACTGCATGCATGCAATTAACTTCGAACTAGCCACTATCTCTCATGCTTTGAATTCCTGGCTCGTATATCATTTAGTTTTCTTCTGCACCTCAACTTCGGCTATAATCTTTGAACAGGTATCACAAACAGGTATATGACATGTTCATTACTCTTTCCTCCTTCTATGGGCAAATATTGCTCATCTATCATGCTATTCTTTCTATCTGACCCTTAAAATGGCCTCAGAATCCTTCTCAACACAAAAGTTCAGGCAACCAGAATATTCATAGTTGGCATAAAATCTGAAACTTCTTTCCCATCTTATGAAGCTTTCAATGTTCATTTAAAAGACTCATCCAATAACCTAGCCCTGCAATTCTTAGACCTCCTTCTTATAATAATAGAATGATTTCTTTTCCTCTTCAGCCACCCACTCTCCACCTAGAAACTCATCTGTTGAAACAGTTGTCTAATATTCTTCCAGGTGATAACAATTTTCAATCTTTCCAATGCTCTCATGACTCCACTTCTTCTGCCCTTATTCTTTGACCATGACACCTCCATTTTATCCAGAAGTTCCTCTCATGTTTTTTTTTTTTTTTCTTCTTTTCCAACCCTGGATCCCTTGGTGAGAGCCTAAACTACTCTTTGCCAGCATTTTCAAATTCTTTGCCACTATCCATTCCCCTGTCCCTTGTTATACTCATCCAGCAAAATACCATATTGCATTACCAAAATGCATATTGCATTTTCTTTTTACTTCTCCAAGAAGCTGAGCACTGATGAAAAAAATCCTACAACCACATAGATTCATGCAACCACAAACTCATGGCCCCAAACCTCAGCCAGGCACTCAGAATTCCCAGTCAATTCTTACACTTGACTTCGATCAGCAACTTCCCCCTTTGTCCTCAGTGATTCAAACTTTCTCTCATTTTCTTTAAAATTCTTTCTCAATCCCTCCACCCTCAGCAAATAATCTTGTCTGTTAATTTACTGAGAAAAGCAAGGAAATAGCATTTTTCTGATCTCTTCAGTTTTCTGAACTATCCCTGCAAATATGTCTGTAGTAATGCCTACCCTTACCATCAGTATGCAGACCATGGTAAATGGTGCCGGCCCATTTATGTAAGAATATAATAACAATTATTCTTTTTTCCCCCCTAGTGTCTCATAATATTTTACAGTTTATGTGTCCAAATCATGATCCAAATAAAATCCAAACAGTGTAATTGATTTATATGTTTAAGTCTCTTTCCTCCAACTTTTTTTTACTTTTTTATATCTATTTTATTTTTTTCTTTCTCTCTCTTTTTTAAATTTGAATTCAATTAACCAACATATAGTACATCATTAGTTTTTGATGTAGTGTTCAACGATTCATCAGTTGCCTATAACACCCAGTGCCCATCACATCATGTGCCCTCCTTCATGTCCATCACCCAGTTACCCCATCCCCCCACCCACCTCCTTTTCCGCAACCCTCAGTTTGTTTCCCCGAGTCAAGAGTCTCTCAAGGTTTATCTCCCTCTCTGATTTCTTCCCATTCAGTTTTCCTTTCCTTCCCCTATGATCCTCTGCGCTATTTTTTTTTAAGATTTTATTTATTTATTTGAGAGAAAGTGAGGAAGAGCACAGAGGGAGAGTGAGAGGGAGAAGCAGACTCCCCGCTGAGCAGGGAGTTGGACGTGGGACTCAATCCCAGGACCCTGAGATCATGACCTGAGCAGAAGGCAGATGCTTAACCTACTGAGCCACCCAGGTGTTCCCTCTGAGCTATTTCTTATATTCCACATATGAGTGAAACCATATGATAATTGTCTTTCTCTGATTGACTTATTTCACTTAGCATTTTAACAATTATTCTTAAACAATTGTGCTTGTTGGGGAATCCCCCAAAACCTTGTTGATTGAATCTGCCCAAATTCTTACTACCAACTTCAGGAATACCTGGATGGCTACCCACAAACCCTGGGATCTGCTTAGGGCATGAGTGCCTCTCTCAGGCCCCCAAGACTGCGTTAGCACCTCTCACCTTCTGAGTAGAAGGGGACACTCTGATTCTTAGCTGTCATCTTTGATCCTCTCCTTTCCATTCCCCTAGAGCTCTTCCTTTATGCCTGTCGCTGAGGAAGTAACTCCCTTCCCAATACGGCCAGTCCTTCCACCTATGGGTTAGCACCCTATTCATCAATCAACTTCTCTATCACCTGCACTTTTTGATCTCTCCCTACTGTCTTCTTATTGAAGTCCCTCAAGCCTGAAAAGTAAAATAGAATAAAAACTTAAACTTCTTACTCAATTAAGCTACTTCTTCACCATTCCCCTTCTTTTCATCACAAAACGCTTTGCAAGTTGTCACTCTTACCCTTCATTTCCTTAAAACCTGATTATCTCCTAACCCCTAAAAATGTGGCAGCTGCCCCCACAGTTTTACGGAAACTTTTTTCTTGAAGGTTAATGGTGAGTAACCCACAAAGCTGAGAGTCTCTGTGCTATTATCTACCTAAATCCCACATTGAAATATCTGTAATTTTTTTTTAATCTTCCTCTTTTTATTCTTCCTCTTTTTAAAAAGACTTTTTTTTACTCTAAAATAAAATAAGCATACAAACTGTGCAGACTACATAAATATACAACTTGATGGACTGCTTCCCAGGACAAGCAATTAAATAGTGCTGGCATCCCAGGTGTGGGCTGTGACCCTTCCAATTCACCATCCCAGCTTCCTAAAGGCAACCACTATCTTGACTTTTATGTCAATTACTTCCTTATTTTTCCCTATTCTTATACCACTAGGGTGCATCCCTAAATACTTAGTTTTGTCTGTTTTTGAATTTTATATAAATGCAATGGCACGATACATACATTTTTGGATCTGGCTTCTTTCACTCAAAATTATACTCAGGAGATTTATCTGCTTTCTTGTATTCAGCCATAGTCAATTCATTTTATTGCTCTTATATTGTTCCACGCTATATACCATAATTTATTTATACATTCTATTGCTGATGGTCATTTGGGTTGTTTTCAGATGGAGGTAGTATGAATAGCGCTGCTATGAACATTCTTATATATGTTTTCTGATGCGTGGGCACCCACATTTCTTTTGGGGATATGCCTAAGAGTGAAATTACTGAGTAATAGATTGCATGCCTCTACCGCTTCAGTAAACAATGCCAAACTGTTCTTCAATATGTTTGTTCTGATTTACACTCCCACGAGCAATACACAAGTCCCCACAGTTCTAAATCCTCACCAAAACTTGGCATAGTCTGTTTCTTAAATTTTAGCCATAAAAGTAGATATGTGTTTTTAATTTGCTTTCCCATGATTACTAATTGGGAATCTTTCACACATTTTTGGGCATTTGGATAACGCTTTTTATGAAGTACCTTTTCAAGTCTTTGCCTGCATTGCTTTTTCTTTTTCTTATCTACTCATAGTAGTTTTTTATATATTCTGCATCACACCCAGTGACAGTTACATGTGCTGCCAACCTCTTCTCTACTCTGCCTTGTCTTTTCCTTTTCTTAACGGTTTATTTTTTAAAAGATTTTTTATTTATTTTTTTGCCAGAGAGAGAGCGAGAGCGAGAGAGAAAGAGAGAGAGAGAGAGGGCAGCGCACAAGCAGGGGGAGCAGCAGGGAGAGGGAGAAGCAGATTCCCTGTTGAGCAGGGAGCCCAATGTGGGACTTGATCTCAGGACCCTGGGATCATGACCTGAGCCAACGGCAGACGCTTAACCGACTGAGCCACCCAGGCATCCCCCTAATGGTTACTTTTGAAGAACAGAGTTTTTATTCTTAATGACATTGCTCCATCTTTTCCCTAACGGCTAGTGTTTTCAGTCTCCTCACCCTTATTCTGGAAGTCCTTTCTTTTCAATGTCTCTGGGACCCTGCATTTTCTCAGTTCTCTTCTCCTTTGCAAAGACCTGTCTCAGTTTCCCTTGTGGCTTTATCCCCACCCAAGGGCTGCCCTCTGCCTCTTTGCTCCACACTTTCCCACCTTGCTCCCACCTCTGGGAGGGTGCGCCCCTCCCCACCCCGGCCCTGGGCCAGCAGCTCCATGTGCTGAGCTGTCCAATGCTGCAGTTCAGTGGCACAGCATCTGCGGAGCAAGTTCTCAGTATCAGGCATTATACTGGTGTCGGGCTATCAAGGCAGACATCACGCAGCCTCTTCTTTTGGGCAAACCACCAAATAGAGATCCCTATAAGCTGGTCACGCTGATGTCTCCAACACTCTAAATCACCAGTTCCTCATTTCCCAACATGCTCTTGCTGCTGAGGTAAGGTACTGATAAGGAAAATCTGTGTCCTAAGATGGCCAACTGAGCCAGCGAGAGAGTCCCAGTCCTTGCCTCGGGGCTCTTCTGGGTTCTTCTCCCTGCTCTGCTTACCGCGCGCACCAATCCGGGTCCTTCTTCCTGTCCCGCTTCGCGCACGCGCCAAAAGTGCCCAGTATGCGGAAGTAGAAGTGTGTAAATTGCCCCCTTTGTTTGTGCTTGGGGCTCAGACCTTTGGAGACCACTATCCTCTGAGCCCGCCGGTGTTAAATAAACCTCCTATCCTCCAAGATCTCCGGGTGCCGCTTGGTTCTTCCGTCGGTTGATCCAGGCCAGGTTCTGTAACAGTACCATCATCTATCTGAGCACTCAAAGTATGAGGGTCTTTTTAGGCTCCTCCTTCCTCATGTTCATCTACTTTCCAATGTTGGTTTGAACCCTACACTTTCAATTCCCATCTTCTCTTTCTTCCAATCCCACTGATGGATCTTACATTTAGTTCCTTACTATGCCCCGCATGGAGGGCTGAATTAGCCTCCTCACTGGTGTCTCTTCCTCCAGTCTCTTCCCTCTCATTCAGCCACTCCATTCTCACTGGGTCATTTCACCTGGGCACAGGCTTTCAACCACAGTCACCCGAATTAGTATCTTATGCCTCCTATTGCCCTGAAATCTCTTTGAAGGCAAGGACTAAACAGAGTCTTGCTCATCTTACTGGACCTTGAGGTTCTCAGTGCTTCATAAGTAACCTGATTTGATTGACCTGAGCACTAAACAACACAATAATGTGGATGACTAAAGGCTAAAATGTTTGGCTTCAGCTCTAAGTGTCGTGGAGGCAAGAGGCAGGTGAGAAATTCTCACCCTGGCTTCTGCAATGGATCCAAGAAAATCCTCTACTCAATTTTATCCTTCAAAACTTTGTGATTCTGGATTACCTTTCTTCAGGATATTGTTCTCTGTTCTGAGAAAATGAGAAGCACCAGGAAGATTCACTTATGTTGTTCACTTAGTTGAAAGTTTTTGATGAACTACTCCCTACAGCCTGGCATTCAAGCTCCTTAGGATTGGACTCCAATCTGCTCTATCAGCTTGATCTCCTAGTTAGCATACCTAATACTAAATCAGATGTCTGGCCACGTCCCCGCTGGGATTCCGTGCTTTCTGGTCTGTAATTAGGCTGTCATATCTACTGACAAAGCCTTCATGCACTGTCTCACTGTGTCTAAGTCTTGCATCTCCTTCAAATTCCAGCTCAAATGCTGACCTTTTCCTTAAAGTTTCATTGAAGGCTCCAGTCAGCAGCACATGTTCTATCTCTGAACGGCCAGCATTATTTTTCACTTCCAACCCCACCAATCACTCTTCCCTGATGCCGAGTATTGTGGTATCCCTTGTCCTCTTACTCCACAAACCTGTGCCTTAGGCGTCTTTGTGTTCCTCACAGCCCTGTCGATGCTTCCCACACAGCAGATGTTCAGTAGGTATTTGTTGCATGATTGAGATGATGATTGAGGACACATTATAGCACAGCTCAGCGGTAGGCACTGTAGAAAATACTTAAACAAATATAATTCCATTTCTGCTCAAAAAATTTACAATCTAATAGGTATTTACCTAAATACGAACATAGCTAATACTAGTTTGTTATACATTGCATAGACAAGGTTCAAAATACTGTAATTTTAGTCCTGAAGCCAGTCTTTTAACTTGCAAAACACAGAGACCCGTGAAAGGAAAGAAACCGATTGCCCGTCGTCAGCATTTACTTGAATTATGCTTACGAGATGTTACTTAAATGAGAACAAGCTTAAAGCTTATGTGTGTAGCTCTTGATACCTATAAAATCAAAACTCATTTCTAACTTGTAATCAAGCAAAATTATTTTTTATTGGATTAACTCACTCAGACCACAAACTGCCTTTAAACAGCCAGGAGGAGCTTGTAGAGAGTGATCCTGGGCCAGGAAGACCTTTGACTCTCAGGTCTCACTGCAAAGACTTACGCCCACTGTGTGCTGGTTGGGAACACTCACTCCTGCAAGCTAGAGCTTCAGGCTGGGGTACAGCAGAATCTGCACCTCCAGTTGCAACAGTGAATGAGAAAAAGAAGTGGCAGAGGCAGCCAAGCAGAGGGGACCCTCAAGAACAAGTATTTGAGAACTACTAAGAGTTGAAAAGGCCAGAATGGGGGCACCTGGGTGGCTCAGTTGGTTAAGTGTTTGCCTTTGGCTTAGGTCATGATCCGAGTCCTGGGATCTAGTCCTGTGTTGGGCTCCTTGCTCAGCAGAGAGTCTGCTTCTTCCTCTCCCTCTGCCTCTTCTCCCGCTCCCTGCTTGTGCTCTCTGCTCTCTCTCTCAAATAAATAAATAAAATCTTAAATAAATTAAGAAAGAGCAGAATGGATCTCAGGAAGCACGTGTAAAGAACCCCTCAGAAGAATGTTCTTGGGCAACATTTATTTTGAGTCCTTGCTCTGTGCCAGGCTTTCTGCTAAACACTTGCCATTCTTTCCACATTTAATCTTCACAGTAGAGGTAGGCACTATCATTAGCCTAGTTTTATAGATTAGGAAATGAGTATCAAGGAAACTCTGTAATTGGTCCAAAGTCACAAAGCTGGCTAGTGAGAGAGCCTGAATTTGCACGCAGGTGTGCCTGATGCCAGAATCTGAGCCTGTGACTGGTATGCAGGGGCACCCCTTGGCTGGCCTCCTGGTCTCGTGGCCCCATGCATTTGTTCTCTTTTGTTTAGAATGGCAGCAAGGAAATGTTACCAGGAAAGTAAACTCTAATCACTCAGGAGTCAGCACCAAGCATGCCTTGTGTTCTCCAGGGCAATGTAGGGGAGAGGAGGGAGCAGAGCAAGGTTGGAGTGTATTTTAGAGAGGGCCTAGGGTAAGTCATACTCACAGGGTCTAAATCTCAGAAGGACCTCCTGAGGGTTCTCTCTTGGAACATTTGGTTTCAACTCTATATATCTTCTAAGCTTGTATTGTGTGCCTAGCCTTGTGCTTGGTGGTGGTTTGATTCAGAATTTTTGAACCACCCTGGAGGTTGTTATAGCTCTGATGATATGAGCATGGTATCATGGATGAGCAGTTTGTGTCAAATGTATAAGAGAAAGGCCTGGGGTTTGATAGGCTGGTGTTTACAAGAGCCATTTGGGGAGCATGGAGGAAGCTCTCTCCCCACGAGCTGGTGCTAACACCGATCTGTACGTTCACATTGAGAGCAATTTTGATGAATTGCTAATATGCATTTATAGGTCTCTCAAAAGCATGTATTTAGAATCCACTGGGTGCATAATATCGTATGCAGATTTCATATCAATAGTAGGTGTGGTCTTTCCTCCTCCCTCTGGTTGATGGTGTAGCTGAGGAAACATGAAGTTTTAAGTTCACAGACCAACATAAACAACTCAGATTAAAAATGGCACCAGCCAGGGGCACCTCAGTGGCTCAGTCGGTTAAGCATCTGCCTTCTGTTCAGGTCATGATCCCAGGACCCTGGGATCAAGTTCCGTGTCGAGCCTGCTTCTCCCGCTCCCTCTGCACACTCTCTTTCTTAAATAAATAAATAAATAAATAAATAAATAAAGTCTTTTAAAAAAACTAATGAATCGTTGAACACTACATCACAAACTAGATGTACTATATGTTGGCTAATTGAACATAATGATAATAAAAAAAAAAGGCACCAGCCACTCCTAAAAGGTAAGGCTGGTTATAGATTATATAAAGGAACTAGGAGAGGAACATTGGTGTTCTCCCTACCCCTCTTCTGAATCTTTCCATTGCGTCCACAAAGACAGATTGGAACTAGAAACCTGATTAAAACACTCATTCCTTTTAGATTTTTCAGTTCGAGGGGACCCAGAATGTGCTCACTGGGGTGTGAAGGGCCTAATACCTAAGTGTTCTAGGGGGCCCCAAAGGATTAAGAGATCAATAGACTTTGACCTTGAGGATAGGGACTGTGTGTTTGGGTCACCATCGCCCATCACCTAGGGCAGTGTCTAGCACATAGCAGCTGTTTAATAAATGTTGGTTAATGAATGAATGCATGATGATAAGGGACTTCAAAAGCTTGATGAACGTAGTATGTTAATCAAGCATTGGATGAGAGAACGGGGAAAAGCTTGGTAGCATTTGCCAGAAGCTTCTGATACCTACTAATGATGCCTGACTAACATAGATTCAAAGCAGATGACTGGGCTCCACCAGAGGCCTCATGTGGCTGCCTCTTTTTGGAACAGGTGCCATCCCACTCTCTGATTTAAGCAGTAAAGCAGAAGAAAAAAATGATATTTTTGCCTGAGGTCATTTTTAGAAGACGAGAGAGAATAGAATCATTCCTACCTGTCGCTGCTGCATGTTCAATTTGAGCGAGCAAGAGTGAGGAACAAGCAAGCCATATATATATATATATATAAAAGTCAACGTGACTTGCTCCGACCAGAACTCCAGGGTAATGTTTTGAAAACGTAGTTTGGGTGAGACTCAAATTTGGTTTGCATTACCATTACTGGTTTGGGACATTTTGTTGTCCATTTGAGCTTACTTATCTTACTTTGTACCTCAAGAAAGTCCTGAGAAGTCTATTACCTGTCAAAGATTTAGAAAGTAAATATCTCACCCCCATCAAAAAGGAGTTTTAAATGTAAAATAAGATAGGACAAGGTATTTTTTTTCCTCCTTTAGATGCACAAGCAAATTTGCTTTGGTATTTATAGATTTCATAACCTGTGATTCATGTTCAAAGAGAAAGCAGCAGCCCACCAGGGATTTGCTCACATGAAAAGTGCAGTTATTATATTAACTCAATTAGCTCCGCAATAGAATCTGTTCTCCATGCAGAAGAAACTGAACAATAGCACATAAAATCACCGTAATTTGAGGTCCTGAGCGGCATCTTGGGCTTCAAAATGACTCACAGAAACATAATGAACAACCCAAAGCTCACAAATTAGGAAAAAAATATTTTTCCATAATTCTTCCAATATGGTGGTATAACAAAATTGGAGTAGTGGCCATAGAAATAAAGACTAATTTAAGATGTTTGTGACCTAGAACAAGGGGGGGGACATGTTCCACAAAACTTGAGTCAACTGCCAATTGCAACAATTGCCAAGTAAAAGTGAGGATTTCAAATCATCATTAAATGTTACTGAATTATTTTTCCTATTTACTCATTTCCCTCAGAATTTATTGGTAACATTTGTATACCTACACTTACATTACTAATGGAAAATAAATCAATTTGGGGGGGCAATGACAATGACTCATCCTTTGCATATATAAACAATGTGTACATATATGTATATGTGTCCATATTAGTATATATATAAATATATGTATACAGATATACACACATGTATATTACTTTTATATACATATATGTATGTATGTGCATTCTTCTTATCATACCCCCTTTTGACACTCTGGGGACAAATTGTCCTGCAGAGTCCCACTACTGAGATGAGATATACATGGAGTGCCATGGACATCATTTTATTCAAGTATTGTTGTCTTTTCTCCCCCTAGGAAACTTCTGGAGGAATTATATATGCAAACTCAGAACACCAAGAAATTGCTGGTCAGAAATAAATAGCCACAATGAAACCACTCTCCAGATGAACTCTGACTTTCTTTACAGCCTCTTTAAATGAAAACAAGAGAGTTGCATTAATGCATCAGCTTTGCAATTTCTTCACAAATTAAAAATCCTCTTTTCTTTTCTCTCCAGCACATCTGAAACTTCTGAAACCATCCAAATCAGTTTTCTGACTGAAATGAGTACAGGCAAGCTCTGAGGCAGCTCAGTCCAAGACTATGACAAGAAAGAAGTGATCACATTTTACCCTCATAAAAATACCCATTCTAGGGCGCCTGGGTGGCTCAGTTGGTTAAGCGACTGCCTTCGGCTCAGGTCATGATCCTGGAGTCCCGGGATCGAGTCCCGCATCGGGCTCCCTGCTCGGCAGGGAGTCTGCTTCTCCCTCTGACCCTCCCCCCTCTCATGTGCTCTCTCTCTCATTCTCTCTCTCTCAAATAAATAAATAAATAAAAATCTTTAAAAAAAAATACCCATTCTAAAATGTGCTGATTTGATAACAATGATAATTGCTATGGGTTGAATTGTATTTCTCCCCCCAAAGATATGTTGAAGTCCCAACCCCTGGTACCCATGAATTTGACCTTATTTGGAAATAGGGTCATTGCAAATGTAATTAGTTAAGATGAGGTCATACTAGAGTAGGGTGGGTCCTGAATCCAATCTGACAGCGGTCCTTGTAAGAAGAGGAGAAGAAACACAGACGCAGAGGAAGATGGCCATGTGGAGATGGGGATAGACACTGGCGTTCTGTTGCCACAAACCAACGAGCACCTGGAGGTACCAGATGCTGGAAGAGGCGAGGAAAGATCCTCCCCCGGACACTTCGGAAGGAGGGTGGCTCTGCCAACACCTTGATTTCAGACTTCTAGCCTCCAGAATTGTGAGAGAAAAAAATTTGTATTGTTTTAAGCTACCAAGTTTGTGGTATTTTGTTACAGCAGTCCTAGGAAACGAATACAATGATTATAGTAATAATATTTATAACAAGAACAGTGTCTCAAAGAGTGAGTGTTTTTTTCTATGTGCTGGTAACAGTTCCTAGTGCTTCATATGTAATGACTTACAGTAGTTACTACTTATTCCTTATGGTCTCACGGTAGTTAATACTTACTACTTTTCATTTCACGGATGAAGCAGGCATACAAAGCAAAGCAAAGCCTGACTGAAATGTGCAAAAGGGAAATTTGTTTTTGGGTAAATAAGGGAAACCATCCTAGGAGCCTTCAAGAGGAGCCGTTTTTCTAGCACAGGCCTCCTGGACGGGGTGTGGGGTAGTGTGTCAGGAGACACTGCATTTGGCCTTGATTTTGCTACAAACTGTCCTGTGGTGTTTCTTGGGTATCCGTTTCCTTATGTGTAGCATTAGGTGACTGGTTGCTCTCAAAGGTGTCTCCTAGCCCGAAGACGCTAGGATCCCACTGGAAGCTTGTGATTCAAGAGATCAAAGGGTGGTGACTTGCTAGGGGCTGAGAGGTATGGAAGGCAGGGCTAGACATTCCACAAGACTGGTTGTGCAAATTCTCAAGACACACGGCTCTGCTTTTCCATGCAGGCCTGTGGTAAAGTGCCCAGATGTGGCTCTGTTTATCTGTCTCCAAGGCCTGAGGGACTGCCAGGACACCGATGCTGGGGACCCTGACTGGCCAGCGTAGGTGCTCCTCCCTCCTTTACCATGCAGGCCTTTGGGAGGCAGCTCCTCAGCTTGCTGGGGGCAAATATGGGACCTCAAGGGGCAGGGATTTTCCCAGGAGGTTGCAGGCACAGAAGGCCAGTGTGGGCATGTCTACCAAGTTTGATTCCCAGTTGAAAGACTTGAAAACATGGCTGTTCAACCTCCGTGTATTTCTCACCTATTCCATTACATGACTCCAGGTCCACTAAGCCCTAACAGATGAAGCTCTAGCTGACCATGGCCACACCTCCCAGTAATGCCCATTTGATCTCCCAGACAAACTACAGTACTGGACAAATTATCCTAAAATGTGGAAAATTTGAGAAAGCGTCAAATTCACCACCACAAGCTATGCTGCAATACTGGGCCCTCGGTCTAGGATCTGCTCCTGCAAATGCCTCCTACCATCCACTCAGCAGCAGATCAACCTCACAGAAGTTTTAGACGTTCTAATGCCATCTGTCTTGTACTCTGACCCCGCACAAAGTTAGAGTACACAAAACCAGAGTTTTAAAGGGGATGAAACCGGTCAGGTAAGAGGCGTGTTGGAGTATAAACAATACATAGACAGGTAGAATACGGCAGCAAAACTTGCACATTGAATCCAGTCTTATCTAGTTTAGAAGGTAATTTTTAAGACAACACAGGAAGTCTGAAGTCCTGCCTGGCTATGAAGGAAAACTGCAGTCTGTTTCTATAGGGTTTCTCCTCTAGCTTTCCATGGAGGCTCTAGAACAGAATCATGTAGGCTCTAGGATCAGACTGCCTGCCTTAGAATCCCAGCTGTACCACTTACTAGTTCCGGAACCTTGGAAAGTTACTGACCTTCTCTGAGTCTTGGTTTCTACATCTGTAAGATGGAGCATAAAAGCATTATCTTCTCATGGGTGTCATGGGTTGAATTGTGTCCCTCCAACATTCATATGTTGACGTTCTACCCCCAGCATCTCAGAACATGACCTTATTTGGAAATAGGGTCCTTGCCGAGGTGATTAGTTAAGATGAGGTCGTACTGAAGGAGAGTGGGCCCCTAAGCCAGTATGACTAATGTCCTTATAAAAAGAACATCATGTGAAAAGAAAAAATATATACACAGAGGGAAGACAACATGGAGAAAAAGGCCATCAGCAAGCCAACGAGAGAGGCCTGGAACAGACCCTTCCCTCACAGCCCTCAGAAGGAACCAACCGTGTCAACACCTTGATTTAGGACTTCCAGCCTCCATAACTCTGAGGTAATAAATCTTTGTTGTCTAAGCCACTTTGTTTGTGGTACTGAGTTCGGGCAGCCCTAGCAAACTAGTAAGTACAAGGGGATATTAGTGAGGATACGATGAACTGCTGCATGCAAAGCTCTGTAAGTGGTTCCTTGTACTACCTGAATGGAGCACAGTCGAACCTGCTCTTGCTCGTCGCCATGCGGGACTTCCAGGAAGTGGAGGAATGAGGGACTCGGGGGACCTTTCAGGTGCAGATCCCACATTTAGGCCCTAAGAAGCTTCAGGATATTTTCCCATAGTCTCCAGTGGCTCTGCCTCCGTGACCTAGCTCTGCTCCTACAATTTGTTGTGAGTTTAGCTTTACTTAAAAAAAAAAAAAAAACGGATTTGTGTTCAATAAAGAATATTTTAATTTTTAGAAAGAATAAAAACATAAAAGCAATCTGCTTTAATTGCTCATTTCTCAGAGGCAGCCAATTTCACCGTATTTATTTTCAATCTTTTTGCTGCTTGTCTTATGCAATTGGCTTTGTTTTCTCCATACGCACAGTGCAGTGCCCTGTTTTGTAGTTAGCGTCACGTCAGAAGTATTTTCCAAGCCATTCAAACCCTTCATAAGTGCAACTTTTAATAGGCCCATAACAGTCCATCTTATGCAGATGCGCAGCTTACTTTCAGCTTCCGTCTATTGTTGCTCATTTACTGGGTAATCTTTTAACTTCCAAACTGCTTTCTTCTTTTGCCTGTAGTTAATATCTTGAAAACTGATTTTCTCCTCACTGCTCACCCTCTTGTCTGCATTGATGTCTTCCCCTCTCTCCTTCTCCTCATCCCGCTGCTCCCAGTCTCAGCTCTATAAATTTACATTCATAACGTCTTTTCATTAATACCACTTCTACAGTCAAAATGAGTTTTTTCACATCCTACATCTTATTTGCTGTCCACAATAACCCTCTGGGATAAGCAGGAGACATACAAACTAAAATTCAGAGAAGTGATTTGTCCAAGGTCACTTAACCAGAAGACGCCTCATCCATTGTCTACATCAGACCACTCTAATGATGGTTCTCTGGGAATCATGTTTTAAAAAGGTATACAAAATACACAAAAGTTTAGGAAAACCATTGTTTATGTTTATAGGCTCTACTGAAAGTTTTAAAAATAAGGAAAAATAAACTAATTGGCACAGATAAGCTTTAGCAAAGACCTTAAAGGGGTGTCAAGTGGTTATGTGTGGTCTTTCAAACCTCATCAGCAAGTACTACTGGCCTCAACATCCAATTCTCCTGCACCATGCTTTGAACTGACCCCCAGCCTTCTTTAAACAAGAAAAATACCAATTTGTTAATGAGTGTTGTGACCTCCAGTTATGTTAAGTTCTCCTGTGACCTCCAGCTATATTAAGTTCTCTCCCTACAGAGAAATAATGCCCTTCATAACCATCCCCTTAGCCCTGTCTTTCCAGGTTAAAAAACACAGCTTTGTTCAATTATGAGGTCAGATTTCCTCTTTGTGCAGGTCTTCCTGGGGCCAACGGGCTTCCTGAGGAATGTGACGATAACCAGATTTCCTGGGACTTCCTCCCTTCCCAGATGGTCTTCCCAAAACATCATCTCCGAATTTTGCATTTCCTTTTGTGAAAGAAAAAAATGAAACATTTTAATCTATATAAGACTACAGATTGAAACTCTACTGTTTCACTTTAATTTTATCAGTTTTTCAGGGCAGTGTTATTAAAGCACCAACTTATTTCAATAGCTGGAATACTAGTATTTTCTGATAATTATAGCAAACACCTCAGAATGCTTGTCCCCTGAAAGGCACTGTTCTAAGCAGTTTTATGAATTCATTTAATCCTCAAAACAATCGTGTAAGGTAGACTCAATTATTGTCCCATTTTACAGATTGGCAAACTGAGGCACAAGGTTGTTTGACTTGCCTTAAATTAGCCATATAGCAAAAGCCTGAGGGGGAATTTGAGGACAGTCCAGCTCCAGTCTGTGCTCTCAACTTGCCACATGTGCTCACCTCTCAGGCACTGTGCCAATCACTTTATGTCCTTTGTCTTATTTAATCTTCACATGGCATAAGGTAGGCTATTACCTCCATCTTACAGATGAAGAAAATGAGGCTCAGTCGGTTCAAACATCTTGTCCAGATCCCACATTGGTAAGCTCAGAGAGAAGGAGCTTCCATTTGCCTTCTTATTTCTTTGGGAGATAAAGCCATTGACCCAGTGATAAGACATTTCAGAGAATGATCTGAATACTGATCATACGATCTTTCTAGAAATAAAGTGGTGCAGTCAATAAACACAGTCTAAATAAGACTGCTCTGCCACTCTGCTGTGTGTGGCTATATTTCTCCTTCTACTGCCACCACACAAAGCTACACAAGTCACAAGGGAGCTGGGAGCAGGATTGATGGCCATCTGCAAATAGATACGAGAGAGAGAGAGAGAAACACATTAGGGATGGGCTGTTATTTTCAGATTAGGTAGAAAAACAGAAGTGGTGAGACAACATACAGAGAGAGTCTTTGAACTTGACCTTAGGCAGGAAGTAAAGTTCAGTCTAATCACTTAATAAAAGGCATTCATCAAAGAGATCCAGCCTTACACAGTTATTTCAACAGGCATCTTGCCCTGGTAGAAAAACAAGCTTGGTTTCCAAATCATTTTAAGTTTGCATATTAGTGCCATGGGGGAGCTTAATTTGGGAGGTAATGAGACCACCAAAGGAAATGAGAGCCATTAACTGAGGCGCAGTGAAATCATGGAGCAGTTGGTTGAGGAAGCTCTGGGGTGGGGGGCCAAAGGCATGGATGAAGAGAACAGGAGGGAGTGGGGAGTCCTGAGCTGGATAGCAGGAAAACAGGAGATTCTTAAGCACCAAAGAAACAGTTTTTTAAAACACAACTTTACAAAATGAGGATGTGGGTTATTTTTCAGTTAGTATCAGGTGGGTTTTGTGTGGCAATAACTTGTCAGTTACAACTGGAAACACATTCCCTCAGAAGCATAGATCCTTTGGGTCTTTTACTGCAGTTGAGGGGGTATTGTTGAAAATAAGCTAGATTCCTCTATGAGCTCGGTGACATGTACTGTGGCTCCATCCATCCTAATTGGACAAGCAGTCGGCTTGGACTTCAGTCCTGTAATTTCTCTTCTTTGAGATTTCCTCCCAAGCCATCCCAGTCCGTCACACTTTCCACTCCAAGTAAGCAGGAACCATTCTTAGCAAGAAATACTGACCCTTAAACATTTCAGAACTGACTCAAGTCCCATTCCTCACACATGGTTATTTGTCCCTGTCCCAGCACTTTGTCACAGGGAACTCAGGCTCCCAGGGAGTACAGCTGGGGCTACTCATTAGACACGGAGAGAAATGAAAGATAACGCCATACATCATTGTTCAGGTGAACCCAGATCCTTGCGCTTTTGTAAAGGAGCAACCAATAACAAAAATGGTGTTTTTCCGATTGTGTATAGGTTGCACTACAAGTTATCTGGAACCTGATCTAAAGTCCTTGCTGGTATTTCAGCTGACCCATTGCTTCTGCTCTTTTTTTTTTTTTTTTAAGATTTTATTTATTTATTTATTTGACAGAGAGAGAGCGAGAGCAGGAACACAAGCAGGGGGAATGGGAGAGGGAGAAGCAGGCTTCCCGCCGAGCAGGGAGCCAGATGCGGGGCTCGATCCCAGGACCCTGGGTCATGACCTGAGCCGAAGGCAGACGCTTAACGACTGAGCCACCCAGGCGCCCCCCATTGCTTCTGCTCTTATGGGGTCTGGTGGGTTGCTTTGCAAATGGAACTGAATGATGACCACAGAGTGAGAAAGCCAGAAATGTGATTAAAGTCCCCTCAGGAATGCACTAGCCACTCCAGCCACAAGGTTTCAGATTTTGATTTTCAGAAACATGTGATGTGTTCAGGGGCACAAGCCAGAAAGCCAAGTCTCATGGAATCATAATGCTCGAAGGGACCATGCGAGGTCCTTTTGTGTCCGTCCTTAGCTTGGAAGGCGGCCTTCGAAGCATCCAAGGAGACAGCTTCCTGCATTTCACAAATTTCACTCTTTCTATTGAGAAATAAGAGACAATCGTCCTTGTCCTTTCTCCTGGTTTTCACATTTTCTCTTGCATTTTCAGTTCTTTTCTTGACTGTATCCCACATCTTTATCTTCTAGTCAATGTTTAGAATAACCCTTCCTTAATACTTTGTTATGGTCCTATATACACACTTCAAAGATTAATATTTATTAATTTATTCATTTTGGGTCCCATCCCAGATCCTGCAAATTTCAAAGATGGCTTCGCGCTATTGACTCCTATTCAAACCACAACTGTTTCCTATTATTCTCTTACTTTGCAGCTTGCAGTTTGGGGAGTTGCCTTAGGTTTACCATTGGGCATGAGCCTATTACCATTGTTTAGTAAGTTAATGTATGCAAAGCAGTGAGTGCAAAGCAGCCATCAAAAGGAATGAAATCTTGCCATTTACAATGACGTGGATGGAACTGGAGGGTGTTATGCTGAGCGAAATAAGTCAATCAGAGAAAGACATTCATCATATGATCTCACTGATATGAGGAAATCTTAATCTCAGAAAACAAACTGAGGGTTCCTGGAGTGGTGGGGGGTGGGAGGGATGGGGTAGCTGGGTGATAGACATTGGGGAGGGTATGTGCTATGGTGAGTGCTGTGAATTGTGTAAGACTGATGAATCACAGACCTGTACCTCTGAAACAATAATACATTTATATGTTTAAAAAAAAAAGTAGGAAGGGAAAAATGAAGGGAGGGAAATCGGAGGGGGAGACGAACCATGAGAGACTATTGACTCTGAGAAACAAACTGAGGGTTCTAGAGGGAAGGGGGGTGGGGGGATGAGTTAGCCTGGTGATGGGTATTAAAGAGGGCACGTACTGAATGGAGCACTGGGTGTTATACGCAAACAATGAATCATGGAACACTACATCAAAAACTAATGATGTAATGTATGGTGATTAACATAACATAATAAAATTTTTTAAAAAAAGAAGAATTCTATAATAAAAAAAAGGACGGTGAAATCTTGTCTCATGATTAAGAAACAAAAAGTCAACTTGCTCCCAATGGGTTTTCCCAAAAGAAAATGAAACTGACCTAAGCCGATGTCCCGTGTATTCTCACAGTTCAGTGGGCATCCTGCTTCTTGCCTACCAAAGCGCCAGACTGGTGAAGCCAGGGACAAGCCCACCATGTAGAGAGTCACATGATATGATCGTTTCCCAGCCTGCACAGGCCCTGCTCTGTTGTTATCAAAGGCACAGACCCCACCTACTTTATTGTCTTCCTTCCCATGGTCACCTGATGGGTGCTGGGGAGTGCCTTCCCAATCTTGATAACAGGATCCTCAGGGAAGCTACTCACCATTGCTCAGTGCTGTCTATGCCCCGGGACCTTTGCCAGACACTTTGCCTAGGTGATATCATTTTGTCATAATTTAATAGTAATAATAATGAGATAATGAATGTACAAGTGCAGGCTTCAGTCAGATATGGGTTTAAATCTAGGCTTTGCTACTCTTAACTGTTAGAGCTTGAGGGAGTCAATTAATCAGAATCTCATCTGTAGAATGAAGATAATGGGGCTGTGTGAGGACCAAATAAGATACAGTAGATCCCCCTTCTCTGCGGTTTCGCTTTCCCGTGGTTTCAGTTACCCACAATCAGCCGTGGTCGGGGAGTACATGATCCTCCTCCTGACTTATGGTCGGAAGGTCAGTAGAAGCTTGTAATCCCCCTCACTTCACCTCATCACGTAGGCATTGTATCATCTCCTGCATCACAAGAAGAAGGGTGACTACAGTACAATAAAATATTTTGAGAGAGAGATGCCATAGTCACCTAACTTTTATTACAGTGTATTGTTGTAACTGTTCTATTTTGTGGTTAGCTAATGTTGTCAATCTCTTACTGTGCCTAATTTAAGTATAGGAAAAACCTAGTATCTATAAGGATCGGTATGAACCTCAGTTTCAGGCATCCACTGGGAGTCTTGGAAAGTATCTGCTTTGGATAAGGGGGGACTACCGGAATGTATAAAAACCCCCTAACAAGTGCCTGGCCCATAGTAGGTACTCAATAACTATTGAAATCTAGGATTGAACAGTCAGTTACAACTGAGATTCAAGAGTCGGTACAATGCCAGGAGGGAATCATAATGTGAACTCTGGCCTTTGGGCGATAAGGTTGTGTCCGTGTAGGTTGAGCAGTGGTTGCAAACGTGCTGCGCTGGTGGGGGATGTCGGTAATGGTGGAGCCTATGCCTGTTGGGGGGGGGGTGGGGGGGTAGATGGGAAACCTCTGTACCTTCCACTTAATGTTGCTGTGGACCTAAAACAGCTTTTTTTTTGTTTCCCCCTCCCCCCAAAAAAGTCTTTCAGAACCCAAATCTCCTTTGCAAAGGAAATCTCAATTCTCTCTGTATTTTTTGGTCTGTTGAAAGAAGCGTATAACTTGTATAAATCAAGTTTATTTTGCCATTTGGGCCTCTACGGAGAAAAAGAACTGCAGTGAACCTTCACTAATCCTTAGTTATAGAAATTAGACATTCCATAGTGCCACCCAGGTTTTAAATTTTTTTTTTCACATGACATGTCACCACGTGCTGTTTCCTGCTGGCCAGATGGAAGACGGTGTGGTGTAGACATAGTTCTCCAACCTGGTGAGGGTACAGCCTAGACACAGGGGCTCTGAAAGTCTCCAGGGATTCCAATAATTAGCAGCCACGTCGCAGAAGCCCTGGTACAGGGACAGCCTGGTCACAGCTGTGGCGCTGGCTAGCTGTGTGGCCTGGGTAAGTCATACCATCTCTCTGAGGCTTTGTTCGTTTATCTATCAGTTTAGATAAAAATTACGCTATAGGGTTGCTGCAAGATTAAAAATATGTGTAAAAGGTCAGTCAAATACAGTTTTAATATATAAGAGCCATTTTTCATCGTTTTATTGAGATGTAATTTTCATACAATAAAGGTCACTTGTTTTAAATGTGCGATTTGATGAGTAGATACAGTTTTGTAACCACCCCTCAATCAAGACATAAGTAGTCCTTGCTTTGCACAATAGTATGGAACCATAAAAATGACCATGCAAGCTGAGACCCTGCAAAGTGACCTTAAATAAATAATGGGGAAAAATTTTATTGTTCCATGACCTCCAATGAATAGAGAAATTTTTTAAAAAGTCAAACAGATATTTATTTAGTACACTGCGATTTAAAACATCAGAAACATTGGAAATTATTTTATTTACTTGTGAAAAGCTTACCAAGAGTAGTTTGAACAGGGCTGGCCTTCTTGTCATAGAACTTATAATACAGAGTGAGCACCTTTTACTCCACCTTGGCAACTGGTCATACTCCTTTGGTTTTTGTGGGTTTTTTTTAAAGATTTATTTTATTTATTTTTTAGAGAGAGAGGGAGGAAAGCACACAAGTGGGGGAGGGGCAGAGGGAGAGGAAGAGAGAGAATCTCCAGCAGACTCCCTGCTGAGCGTGGAGCCCCACGAGAGGCTCCATCCCAGGACCTTGAGGTCATGACCTGAGCCGAAATCAAGAGTTGGCCGCTTAAGGGAGCCCCCCAGGTGCCCCTGGTCATACCCCTTTCTCAGTTTGGATCAGCTTCCAACGTTGTATCCTTGGCGCTTTCAACATGTTGCCCCTCCTGAAACATCCCTGTGAGAATGCCTTCCCTGTGAAGGGTGTTCTGTTACCAGTGTCACTTCTGAGACACCTTCACCCTTTTCACAGTAATTATTTCCTTCATTTATGTCCACAATACTTTCACCTTCACTATATCCCTCTGGCTGCTTATCTAGAGTCTCTCCATTGGTGGCAGCAGAACTATTCCAACGGTCAGCTATTTCTTCTATAACCCCGTTTACATCTGATTTGAATTCCACTTCCAGAATGATCTCTCTTCTTTTTTCAAGATCTATTCTTTTTTTTTTAAGATTTTATTTATTTGAGAGAGAGAGAGAGAGCACGAGTGGGGGATGAGGCAGAGGGAGAGGGACAAGAGACCACGCTAAGTAGGGAGCCTGACATGGGGCTCGATCTCAGGACCCTGGGATCATGACCTGAGCCGAAGGCAGATGCTTAACCAACTGAGCCACCCAGGCGCCCTGATCTCTTTTCATTTCTTTGCTGCACTTTCATCTTTGTTGGCTAGTTCCTTCTTTTGATTATGCATTTTTGTAAAATGTCATATGGGTCTATCACTGGGACCAAGGAGGTAACACAAAGATGTGCCTTGCTGTCTATGAGCGACCTGGATAACAGGTGGGCATGACAAATAATTGACAAACTGAAAGTGAGGAGGTTGGACACTGTAGAATCAAAGGGAGCCAATTTACTTATCTATTTATACAAGAAAAGAAGGAAAAACAGTCATCATATACATGCAACGACTTAAAATGAATCTCAAAAGCAACATGCTATATAAAGAAGCCAGACACAAAAGACTTGAAACGGAATCCATTTATATGAAATCCTACAAGAGGCAAAATTACAGCAACAGAGAGCAGATCAGTGTTTGCCAATGCGCGGGGGGCTGGGCATGGAGACTGACTGCAAATGGGCACCAGGGAGCTATTTGAGGTGTTGGAAATGCTCAGTGGAGGCAGTCCTTAGCGGGTGTGCTTTTGAAATGCCCAGATCTCAGATACCACAGATAAGTTGGATGACTCCCACCCCCCAACAATGAAGTTCAGGTTTCAGGTACCACAGTATCTTAACTGTGAGTTATTGCATAAGGTAAAGACTTTGCAGCCAGCTCTTCAGTCCACAAATCACTGTGTGAAGAGCAGATGTGCAAACACTGATCTGCTCTCTGTTGCTGTAATTTTGCCTCTTGTAGGATTTCATATAAATGGATTCCGTTTCAAGTCTTTTGTGTCTGGCTTCTTTATATAGCATGTTGCTTTTGAGATTCATTTTAAGTCGTTGCATGTATATGATGACTGTTTTTCCTTCTTTTCTTGTATACCACTATACCAATCTCTCATAAGTGCTAAATACAATGAAACAAAATAAATAGATAAGTAAATTGGCTCCCTTTGATTCTACAGCCTCCCTCCAGCCTCCCCCCTCTCTGTTTTCACAGTCAACCTTTTTAAAATGGTCATGCCTTTGCTTTCTCTTCTGCTACTCACTCCTCAGCCCACTGCATTCTGGTTTCACCCACACCTTTACCACTGCCTTTAAAGGGTCATGGACAACTCCTTCTCTGTATTTAAACACACTTCACCTTTATTTTTCTTACCTTTTTAGCCACATTTGACACAGTTGAGTGCTCTTCCTTTACAGTCTTCTAGTTATCTTCCGTCTCTGAGCCCCACCTGCTCAGCCTCCCTTGTAGGCCTCCCTTCCTCCGGACGCCGTTAGCATCTGGGTTCCTTAGGGTGTAGTCCTAGGACCTCTGTTGTGGCCACTTGCATCCCCTCCCTGAACAATGTCAACTATCCTCTAGCTCTAATCTCATTCCTGGATTCTAGACAAACGTATGCTACTGTCTAATAAGGACAGTCTAATGTCTAATACTGCATTTAAATGTCTGAGATACCTCAGAGTCGTATGTTCAGAAATAAACTCACCATTGCAATGTTCCTACTCACAAGAAACAAAACCTGTTCTTCCACCTATGTTCCCAGTTTTAGTGAGTGGTTTCAATATCAGCCATTTGTCAACTAAAACCCCAGATTCTCCTCCTCTTGTGCCCCCAATCCCCACCCCCCACATTCAATAAACTACCAAGACTAGTCAATGCTACCTCCCAGACCCCAAGCATCTGTATGCTTCTCTCCATCCCCACTCCTACCACCACTGGTTCTAGCCAGTGTCTCCCCATGACTACGTTGTTTCTCCATAATCTGTTTTCATCATTGTGGGATTTTTCTAAAACACAAATCTGATCTTTCACCTTCTTTTTGAAAATTATTTAGTGTGCCTCCATCCCAGGGTCCTAAGGAAGAAAAGTCCTCTGTGACTGGGCCCCTATCACATTCCCTGGTCCCAGCTCACCACCCTAAACTTTACAGATAATCAATAAATATGCGTCAGCCACTGGGGAGAAATCACTTGATCCTTTGTCCCTTGGGTCCTAAACAGCAGAAACTAGGAATGTAGCAAAGTGACAGGTTCTTGGTTGTTTCCCATCAGGCTGGGTCTTTAGCAGTTGACTGAGCTGCTGTTTGCTTTCTGCTTCAGAGGAGAGGGTCAGCCCCCCAGTCCAGAGGCAGACAAGCTGTGTTCAGGCAGTGACAGAACTTCCAAGGGAAGAGAAAGACATGATGAGGGGGAGAGGAGAAGAATTTGCAGGCCCCGTTCTGGAATTGTGGGGCTCCAGCGAATGGACAGAGCCTTCCTTGCTCTGTGCTTCGTACCATCCAACAGCACTGTCTCCTAAAGAACTTGGTCAGAAGGCTCCCAATGGGAACATAAGCATAAATGATCTCAGAGTTCTTATAATAATTCGGAGCATCTTTTTAATCAGTCAGCTTGGGTTTGGGTAGCATGGGCTGATGCTATTCCCTTCCTGGCTGTCTGGATTAAGTCAAGGATAAAGATCCAAACCTGAGCTGGGACAGTGAGATTCAGTTTATCACTGAGTACTCACGGTTCCTGCTGTTTTCTAAGAATTCCTTTCTACTCCACAACTCACACCCTAATTCCTCTGCTCTCAGCAGAGTTACCTCTTTGTGGAAGAGGCTCACTTACCAGCAGGATCCCTGTGGAGACAAGAAGACCATCTTTCCAGTGCTGAGATAACCAGGAGACAGAATAAACACACAATCTAGCCTCCTACAAATCAGGGGCACCAAAAAATTGTTTTTAAAGAATTTGGTTACTGTTCCCAAGAAAAGATATCAAAATAGTCATTGTAGGAAAAATGAGTACTTCACTGCACTTCTTAATACTTTTTTTATAGTTTCATAGTGTTTTAAATTTAAATTATATCTGAAGGCACACCAGAGGTTTAGTCCAGCCAGTTCTGTCATATATAGGTGCTCAGAGACCAATTCACCTCTGACAGACCCTTGAAGGAGTCAGAGCAAGAAATCGTGCTCCTGAGCAAAGGAAGTTTTCCTCTCTCAATAACTCATAGACAGGGCTGGAGCAGTCAAGAGGTCCTTAGAGGTCACCTGACCCCTAGCCCCCATTTTGGATTAAGGAAAGTGAGTGGCTGTGAGGTCAGGTGATTTGCCTAAGATCAGGTAACTTGCACAGTTTGGCTACTGTCAAAGTCAAGAGTGAAAATCTGGTCTAACTCTAGGATAATATTTTCCTTACAATATTACACGTGGTTCAACAACAGTTCATAGTTTCCTTCCTCGCCTCTATTCCCCAAAGCAGACACATCCCATTTGGGAACTTGAAAGCTGTATTTGAATCTCTGATGTTATCATCCTCTGCTTACAGAGTTGGGTCATGTTGTTTCCTTCTCTTTATGGGGTTTCAGGGTTGTGGGGGTGTCTGATGACTTCACCACAGACCACGCAGTGAGTCAGGGACTGAGCCAACTCCCCAGGTCCCTGATCCCTCATTTTCCTTTCTGTTTCTGAGTCAACAGATCTGGTCAGCTGCCCACACTGTAAACACCACAAAGCAGAGAAACAATTAGCATGCTTATTTAGAAAAGACCTGCTCCCCTGCTGGGTATCACTAGATGTCTCTTTTTATGCACTTGAACAGTCCCTTCCTGCAGTTGGTTACTACGAAAACAGGCAAAGGAAAGACCATGAAATAACAGGGCTTGCTCCATGTTGGCATTGACAACAATAAGCACCAAAGTCTCTGTCGCTCAGTCTAAGTGAGCCTCAGAGCTGAAGTGGAGGCTGTGGCAAAGGACCAAGTCATTAGAACCATTTAGCCAGATGCACCTTTATTAGATCATGCCAGAGAGACACACATCAAGAAAAAAACTTTCCCTTTGCCCTGGAAAGGAAACTACCATCTTTCTTAAAATCAAAGCTCCAGCATGCAAAACAGCCATGAAGGAGGGAAGAATCTACCCTCCCTTCCCCTTAGGCAATATTTCTCGAACTGTAGTGAGCACTTCTTCGGAAGGCAGATATTTGGGTCTTGCTGCTAGACGAAGGGAGGTCTGGGGAGGCCCGGATGCCTGGGCATCTGCATTTCTAACATGCACCCTAGGATTCTTGAGGTCCACTTCCAGGTTTCTGCCTCTGCCACTGGGTGGCTTCTGAAGGGTGCTGCTCTTCATTTGTTACTCTTGCTCAAGTATCTCCCCTTCCAAGCAAGGCTGAAAGATTTAAACAAGACTGTGCTAACAGCCTCCTCGGAATGAAAAACAAATAAATATGCAGAGAGTAGCTTGCGATTAAATAATCCAATTTACAAGAGAGAGTTTTCTCATCTTCAGTGTGGGGTCCCCTTCAAGGCTATCTCCCAGCTGGACCCCAGACTGTCCATGGAAGAGGATTTTTTTTACCACCCAGCTGGGCATGCATTCATGCATGTGGAGATGCCTTGAAGTTCAGACCCAGGAGAAGGAGGGGCCTAGAGTTCCCGCTCTGGCCTAGCAACAATCTACTTCCTGAGCCCCCTCTTCTGTCTATGAAACTACCTGCCTCTGTCCTTGGTAATTGATTTTAGGAAAATCTAAGTCAGTCAGGGGAGAAGACACAATCCCTTAAATGCTCATGGTTTCACCTAAGCCAGTGCCACATCTGGATGAATATCAATTTCAGAAAATAAAGACAAGAGCAAATTTGGGAGGGGGAGATGCTTAGTAGAAGGGGTCAATTCCTCTCAACTGAATCTGGACAAATCTTCAGGATAAGATTTTGGTGATTTGAGAGGCAGCAGCTTGCAAAAATGGGCCAGGTTTGATATTTCAATTTAGCCATTTGTTCATTCAACCAGTATTTTTTTTTTTTGAGCACCTATTAAATGTTAGATCACATGCTATGCATTGTAAATACATAGAACAATTAACAAGACAGACTTGCCCCAGAGAATGAATGGAACCATTTTCTTACCCATAGTTATATGGTCATTTAATCTTTGACAAAGCAGGAAAGAATATCCAGTAGGAAAACGGCAGTATCTTTAACAAATGGTGTTGGGAAAACTGGACAGCCACATGCAGAAGAATGAAACTGGATCACTTTTTTAAACTGTACGCAAAAATAAATTCAAAATGTATTAAAGACCCAAATGTGAGACCCGAAGCCATAAAAATCCTAGAAGGAGAGCACAGGCAGTAATCTCTCTGACCTCAGCTATAGTAACTCTTTTCTAGATAGGCACCCTGAGACAGGGGAAATAAAAGCAAAAATAAACTATTGGGACTACATTAAAATAAAAAGCTTCTGTATAGTGAAGGAAACAATCAACACAACTAAAAGGCAACCTACAGAATGGGAGAAGGTATTTGTAAATGACATATCTGTTAAAGGGTTAGTACCCAAAATACATAAAGAACTTGGGCACCTGGGTGGCTCAGTTGGTTAAGCGACTGCCTTCGGCTCAGGTCATGATCCTGGAGTCCCTGGATCGAGTCCCGCATCAGGCTCCTGTTCTGCGGGGAGTTTGCTTCTCCCTCTGACCCTCCCCCCCTCTCATGTGCTCTCTCTCATTCTCTCTCTCTCAAATAAATAAATAAAATCTTTATAAAAAAATACATAAAGAACTTACCAAACTCAACACCCCTAAAACAAACCAATTTAAAAACGGACAGAAGACATGAATGGACTTTCTCTAAAGAAGATATCCAGATGGCCACCAGACACATGAAAAGATGCTCAACATCACTCATCTTCAGGGAAATGCAAAGCAAAGCTACAATGAGTTATCACCTCACACATATCAGAATGGCTAAAATAAAAAACACAAGAAACAACAGGTGTTGGTGAGGATGTGGAGAAAAAGGAACCCTCCTGCACTGTTGGTGGTGCAGCCACTGTGGAAAAGAGTATGGAGGTTCCTCAGAAAGTTAACAATAGAACTACCCTACCATCCAGGAGTCACGCTACTAGGTATTTACCCAAAGAATACAAAAACACTAACTTGAAAGGATACATGCACCCCTATGTTTACTATAGCATTATTTACCAGTGTCCATTGATAAATACAATGGGATATTATTCATCCATAAAACAAGAAAGAAATCTTGACACTTGCAACAACATGGATGGACCTAGAGAATATAATGCTAGGTGAAATAAGTCAGTCAGAGGAAGACAAATACCATATGATCTAACTCATATGTTGATTTTCAGAAACAAAACAAATGAGCAAAGGGAAAAAAAGAGAGAGAGGCAAGCCAAGAAACAGACTTTTAACTCTAGACAACAAACTGATAGCTACCCGAGGGGAGGTGGGGGGAAGAGAGGAAATAGGTGACAGGGATTAAGGAATGCACATGTCGTGATGGGCACTGAGTGATGGATGGAAGTGTTCAATCACTGTATTGTACACCTGAAACTAATATTACACTGTGTGTTAACTAACTGGAATTTTGATAGATAGATAGATGACAGATAGATAGATAGATAGATAGATAGATAGATAGATAGATGATAGAAAGGGCCCAGAAGTGCAGGCTGGAGAGTCTGAGAGCAAGGGGACAAGGTGTGTCTGAGCAAGGTAGAATGTTGCTCACAGCTGGAGCTCCAAGTGAGAAGTGAGAGGCAGAGCTGGAGAGGTAGGCAAGGGTAAGTCATATTTAAAATGTTGACCTTCATCCCATGTTGCACGGAGGAAGCCACTGAAGGTGTTCAAGCAGAATAATGACCACCATCTGATTGTTTTTGGAAGGCTACCCAAGCTGCTGTGTTGAGAGCAGATTGGAGGGAGCAAGACTGAGTTCGGAGGAGATATTTTAGGGCATTCATGAGCAGTGCCCCTGTACAGAAGCCACCGAGGAATGCCAAAGGATGGTATCCTATCTTTTCTTTCTCTGAGTGTTTGCCCCTGATGCACAGTAGAGTCCTAGGCAAGAGCAGGTGCACAGAGCAGGAAAGAATTCTGGCTCAACCCTCTGGCAGAAACAATGACATAAAGTTTCAGTCATCTCGCTTTGCACAAAGAGGATGCTCTGGATTTGCATAGAACTGTGACCCTTTCTACATGACACAATGGAAAGGGTAAATTTTTAAAAATATTCACGAAAAGTGAAGCCGTTCTAAAGCTATTGACCTTCTCTCTCAGCTATTCAGCTCGTCTTCGATTTGTGTGACCCCTCTGTCTTAGACATGACTTTCTGAGAGGGAACACATCAGAGCTGCCAAATATCTCTCAGATGTCCATCAAGTTTAAGGAAAAGGCCTGAAAATCCCGCAGACTAATGAAAGGAGGAGAGGTGCATAGGCAAGTGTGCAAATAAAGTGGAAAATGACATAAAGAGAAAAAGGCCAGATTTTTTTATATCAGATAATGGAGGGGGGAGACTCTTTCCAAGGCAAATTTTTATTTTTCAGCCTGACACAACTGATCAGACTAGAGATTTTCGATCCACTAACAATTGATTTAGAGAGAGAAGAGACGGCTCATTTTAAAAATATAGCTCCCCTTCCTCCTCCACCACAAAAGTGTCAAATCCTGGCATGGGAGAAATCCATTAAAACTCAGCTTTATCATGCTAACGTGGTCTGCTTAGGTTTCATCTACTGGAATATTTATTTTGGATAAAATGCAAGTTCTCTGTGGTAGTCCAAGGAAATTGCAATAAGATGGAGCAAACAAGGCATTTTATAGATGAACCCAACCCCCAAGTGGGTGTTCCATTTAAATTTATTGACTCTCTTGCATCTGTCCTCCCCTTTGTCTCATCTTGGGTTATCTGTGCTTTATTCTAGGATCTCAAAGCTCTTTTTTTTTTTTAAGAGAGAGCATGCACAGTGTATGTGAGGGGGGTGGTTGGGAAGGAGGGGCAGAGGGAGAGGGAGAGAGAGAATCTTAAGCAGGCTCCATGACCAGCACAGAGCCTGACGCGGGGCTTGATCTCAGAACCCTGAGATCATGACCTGAACCGAAATTAAGAATTAGACACTTAACCGACTGAGCCACCCAAGCACCCCAGATTTTAAAGCTCTTTTTGGGCAGACATTTCTCTGCTCAGATTATTGCAGAGACTCAAAGTGCATTGCAATCAGTCAAATCAAGACATCCACTTACCTGGAGGTGAGTGGTGAGGGTTGGGCCCCAGAGTACAATGTTCCCAGTTGCCTTATGCTTTGTGTATCTAACTAGTATTTTCCAAGAACTTCCACCTAGTGAAAGGCTCACAGTATCTGGAAGACCATAGTCCTTGGTCATTCAGACCCCAGGTATTAGGGGTTCCTTCTCATTGATTACAATAAGAAGGGGATTTAGCTGCTAGGAAGCATCTGGTGTTCTACAAACCAAAGAGTTCCTGGCCTTGTTCTGCTGTTTACTTTAGTTGAAGACCACACACTATAGCCCTAATACCTTAGTCCCCATCTTAATTGCTTTAAACCAATAGAATAAATCCCAGAGACATCAATAGAGTTCCACCAAAACCTATATCCCTAATTTTCATTTGACAAATATTTATGGAGCGTCTGTTATGTTGCCAGAAACTGTTCTGGGGTTAGCATTGAACGAAACTGGCAGGTCTCTGCTCACACAGAGCTTGCATTTTAGTGTGTTTTGGGGGGGGGAATAGACAATAAGCAGATAGCTACATAATGCACCAGGCAGTATTAAGTCTATGGATGGAGAATAAAGCAGGACAAGGTCAAAGGCAGTCGGGAAATGCCTTTCTGAGCAAGGTGGCATTTGAACAGAGGCCAAGCGGAGTGAGGGAGAAGCTACGCAATCTGCAATCCGGTGAAAGAGTGTTCCGAGGAGAAGAACTGGCAAAGGCAGAGTCCTGAGAGGAGTTTATGTAACGCCTGCCATCCTGTTACACAGCTTGTGTGACAGATGCATTCCACGGGCCTCCAGGGCAGGGATGCTGCTCTTCCTTTTCTTCGTTTCCCTTCCTCCTTTTCTTTCCCCCTCTCCCTCCTGGTCCAAACCTTTGCTTAGTAAGAGGCTTTGCTCAGTAAGGCTTAGAACAAGCCTCTCCAACCCTTTTGCTCTGGGCTAAGTGCACTCAAGATGACAAACCTCAAATGTGTTTGTTGCGGGACAAGTTTCTCTTTTCTGGAATGTGGTGGCTCCTGAGACTGAGGGGTAGAAGGAAGGCTGTTGTCTTGTATCTTGAGGTTGGCAGGAAGTAGATACTCTGTTAGCACGGTCAGGAGATCTAGCAGGGGTTGTGTTTGTAAGGACTCTCCCAGGTCAGGTTCTGAAGAGGCATGGAGCACACACCTCATATAAGAGGAGAGGCAGAACCTCTATGGAGAGGGGAAAGGCTTAAAAAGGCCAAGGGACTGTGTGTGTTTGTGTGTATGTATGTGTCCATGCAAAAAAGACAAGATAGGGAAGATGAGTTCAGCTGACCGAGTGCTTAACCACAAGGTAGCCCCCGAATGTCTGGGTGAAATCCATGTATCTACGGATGGATCTGGGGATAAGATGAATGGCATAAAAAGCTATGTCTGATCCTCCACCAAGTTGCCCCACTGCATACCAGTCCTGCACTCATCCCTTGTCCACTCAATATGGGTAAGGTTATCCATTGAACCCCCAAGACCTGAACTCAGAGTTTTAGAATTCAGTGTCTTTGGGGCTTGTTGACAATAATCTTTTTGGTACTGATGGTCCCACCTCTTCTTCATGTGTTAAGGAACATAGTGCATGGATGGCCATCTCAAAACAGGACAACCCAGAAGCTGGTATCCTTGTTTTCCCAGAACAGAGTGTGCTGAAGGTTTTTTGTTATTTTGCTTCTTTCCTGGTTTTTATCTGCCTTTCTGCGCCTGCAGAAATCCCGTATCTTCTTTTAAATGCACTTAACACTCCCTCAGCAGTTGTTAGTTAAAATGTGACACCACTGTCCCCACTTAGCACCAGCTTAAAAAATAACTCTATTCATTTGACTGAGTGGTGTGTTAATGGCTGTCAGCTGAGTTTCATTCCACATCTTTGCTACCAGATTGTAGTGCTAGTGAATCTAACTGGAAAATCTGCATCCTGTGTCTCCTCTATCAGCCTCTTAGCCATTAGCTCACACACACACACACACACACACACACACACACACACGGATCACTGTGGAGCTTCCTTGTATTATTCAAGGCATGAAAGTTACCATGGATTAGTTTGAGGGACATCTGTGTACTACGTTCAGCTAGGGTCTTCCATGCAGTGTAGAAATTGATAACGCTGAGAATTATCAGGCCAAGCTTTGAGTAATCCTTTGTTAGCCCTGGGCATGGTGCATACCTGCATCATCAGATTTCGTGCAATAGAGTCATTACACATTGGAAATCAGGATAGCCCACCTAAATCTGGCATATTTGAATTGCACACAATTTCTTTTATTTGTTCTCTTTCAGTGAAAGAGATACCCTTTACTTGAGAAAATCCTTATCTACATGAGTGCTGATTATTACCTGTCTTGTTTTCACTAGATTAAATTACCTCTGTTCTGGCTGTCTTATTTCCCAACCATTTACTCAGCTAGATCTCCTTTTCCCTGGGCCTCCACATAGCACTCACTTTGCATCTTAAAATTTTGTGATCTAGACAATGGGATGCAGGTCAATTGGTCATAAAGCCAACTGGACTATGTACCAAGAATCTCAGGGTCAGTTGGACACATAGTTAATCAACTTACTCTGGTTTGGTGGTTTGGAAGAATTCTTACATACTTGTGGGAGAGGATGTGACTGCCCCCATAGAAGGAACAATGCTCCTTTTCTGGGAAATAAACAAGAACTTCCCAGTGGCTTTCTCTCCCACACTGCAAATGCTCTGCTGCTCCTCCTCCCCCATGCTGGACACACACACCCCCATATCCATGCCAATGGAATTGATTTGTATAATGACAGATGTTACTGATGTTACTGATGGAAACCCATTACATATATAAACCATCTGGGAGCCTAAAAGAAGTTGAAATCTTAGACTTAGAATATGGGCCAACAATACAGATTAAGGAAACTGAAATGGAGGAGAAACAGGTCAGTTTCACTCTCATTGTCAACGAGTTCCAGTCGGTTCTACCCAGCTACCCTCTCCTGGGACTCCATTAAGCTGATTAGAGCCCCATCAGGTCCAGAGGAACACCAGGTATGAAGTTCATCTGTGCCCAGGAAAGATGCCCTAAGGTTTATCCTGAACCCAATTTAAGCATCTCAGGTATAATAATAAAATCAGAGATAGGCTAGCTAACATCCCCAAGTGCCCTGGACTAAGGGGACACTGGGATGCAGGATTTGCAGTACCCAAACTGGGAAAGTTCTGGGCAAATCAGGATGAATTGGTCACCCTATCAGAGATCACAATTATGTAAATAGTAAGCTTAAGAGCCACCCTTTTATTTCCAGTGCCATTACACCTACAGGGAGATGCTTTATTTGGCTATAGATGTGGAGAGCCATGGTACTCATGTGTAAACTATATACGCTCTGAGGCTTATTTAAATTAAAAAAAATTTTAATGTGTCTTCTGCAAATACTTGGAACTCAATCAATGACACTCCAAAATTAGTTTTACGTTATAAAATTTTATGTAATTATGACAACCATCTCTAAAATAAGGGATTAAATGCTTCAATAAAAAAAGGAATGGTCTGAAAACAAATCTCTCTGGAATTATAAATATTCTCTAAGATATTTGCCCAATTAGGAGCTCTTTGAATCTTGTTTTTACATTCCTTGCCAACAAAGGTTGCTTAGCAACAGTAAGCCATCTCCTTTCTCTCATTAATTTCTTCTCCCACCTTTGCAAGTACAAGCTAAAGGCAAAGTAAGCTACTTCTCTGTGATGAACTCCTCCTCTCAGTTCATAAACAGAAAAATGAGGGTTGTTTAAGTGCAATAGTCCCTAATGCTAATACTAAGGCTTGTACAGTCCAAAAAGATCTGTTACTAAAATAAGCTAAATTCTAATGGTGCTTTAACTCATTAAAACTCAGATAGGAATCAGAGTTTCAGGCACCAATTATTCTGGAAGGGCCATTGCTTGACTAGCCTGGTAATTTTGTGTCCAAGAATTTTAACCCAATTATCAGCTGATGGAGAAGGAGGAAGATTAGTATTATTGAGGACCAGCTTTGTGCCATGCCTTAGATTCGATTGGGCTGGCTCAGGTGAATGTTTTGTTTTGTTTTGTTTTGTTTTGTTTGTGGGAAGAAGTCAGGCAGCAGTTCAGATGGAGAGAAATCATACAGAACTCCCAGAGCAGGGCCCCCAGTAGGACCTGGCCTCATGGAGCCTGGAACCACAGCCTAGACATCCCTGGGGATCCTGGAAGAGCTTTCACCTGTCTTTCCTCTAGTGCTCTGTCTTCACAGAACTCCACTGCTCTCTCCATCTGCTCTTCTTGTATGACTTATAGAGTTTCCTTTTGCTCCCACTCTCTGCCCTTTATTCTTACCTTAACCACAAATCTCAGTGTATTCAAAACTCAGAGCTGCTGCTCCTATGTAACTGGTTTGCTCAGGGGCTCCTGTCTGCCTTAGGGATTCTCTTTGTGTTTCTTTCAGCTTCAGCTCTTCCTGCAAACTTCCTGATTGTCTCCAGGCTTTTCAAGCCGGATGCCTAAGAGTGACCTTCCCAATCCGAGCAATGTCATATGCCAATGGTCAACAATGAATCAGAAACCCTGGCTTGATCACCTGGTGCCAGGGTAAAAGAGGTATTGTGGATTAACTTGAATGTCCTCAAAATTCATATGTTGAAGTCCTAACCCTCAGTACCTCAGAATGTAACCTTATTTGGAAATAGGATCATTGCAGATGTGATTAGTTAAGATAGGATGAGGTCATACCAGAGTAGAGTGAGTGCTTAATCTAAAATTACTGGTGTTTTTATCAGAAGGGGAAATTTGAACACAGACACGCACAAAGAGAAAGCTTTGCGATGAGACAAAAGAAGAAGATAGTATCTACAAAGCAAGGAATGAAGCTTGGAACAGATTCTTCTCTCACGGCCCTCAGACAGAACCAACGCAGGCAACAGCTTGATTTCAGACTTCCAGCCTCCAGAACTGTGAGATAATAAATCTCTGATGGTTTTGACCAGTTTATGGTCCTTTGTTATGACAGCCCTAGGAAACCAGTACAGATGCTGATGCCTGAAAGTGGGGCACTGCTGTAACAAGTACCTGAAAATGTGGAAGTGGCTTCGGGATTGGGTAATGGGTAGAGATGAGAAGAATTTTAGGGTGCATGATGGAAAAAGTCTAGATTGCTCTGAAGAGACTGTTGGTAGAAATGTGGATGTTAAAGGAGATTCTGCTGAGAACTCAGAAAGAAAAGAGGGGAGCTATAGAGAAAGCTTCTATTGTCTAAGAGAATACATATATTATCACAAACAAAACGTTGCCAGGAATATAAATGTTAAAAGTGCCTTTTATGACGTCTTAGCTTGGGCTCTATAATAAAATATCATAGACTGGGTGGCTTAAACAACAAGCATTTATTTCTCACAGTTCTGGAGGTTGGAAGTCCAAGTCCAAGGTTTCAACAGATTTGGTTCCTGGCGAGGGCTTTCTATCTGACCTAGAGGTGGCCTTCTTCTTGCTGTGTGCTCATATGGTGAAGAGCGAGCTCTAGTCTCTCTGCTTCTTCGAATAAGGACACTCATCCCATCATAGAGTCCCCACCCTCACGACTTCATCAAAACCTAATTTTACTTCCCAAGGCCCCATCTTCAAATACCATCACGTTGGGCGGTAGGACTTCAACATAAGAATTGGGGGTGGGGGTGGCACACAAACATACAGTCCATAACAGAGGTCACAAACAGAAATGAGGGACAGTTATTGGAAACTGGGGGAAAGGTGATCCTCATTACAGAGTGGAAGAAGACTTGGCTGAATTGTGTACTATTGGATGGCAAGTAGAACTTATAAGTAATGAATTTGGATATTTAACTGAGGAGATTCCCAAGCACAGTGTTGAAAGTGCAGCCTGGTTTCTCCTTGCTGCTTGTAGTAAAATGCAAAAGGAGAAAAATAAATTGGAGAAGGAACTGCTAAGCCAAAAGAAACCAGCACTTGATGATTTGGAAGAATTCTCAGCCTATCCAGATAGCCCATTCTGGAAACTGGATAGCTATTTGCTAAGGAGATTAAGCATGGGCCTCATGGATCCAATCAACCATCTGAGCAGAAGCCAGGAATAGAGATGCGGTTATCTAGGAAAAACCTGGGGAGGACCCTCTTGTCTGGTAGCTGGAACCCCCATGAATTGCATGAGAGACCAACAAGTTTATTGAGAACTTCATATCAACAGAAACACTGACAGCCCGGACTGAAAGGGACAGAGATAGGATGAAATAAAGGAAGGATGACTTTGAGGATAGAGCCAAGGACGCTATGGCTGGCAGCATTACCATAGCCACCACGGGCCCAGAGGGCACAGGTCTGGGGACAGGGCCATGTCCTCCTCAGCTCCAGAGCATGGGGGCCACCTAGGGCCAAAACAGATGTAGGAGAGGACAGATCAGTCCCTGTCAGTGGGACATTTGGGCAGGAAGCTTCCCTTTGAGTCATGGGCATGGAGAATAGCTCGTACAGGAGCTTTACATATTTTATATAATTTAATTCTCACGGGAAACGTAGGCATCAGTTTTATTCTCCCCATTTTACCAGCTTGGAGACTAAGCAATTTTCTGGAGGTCTCATGTCTGGTAAATGGAAGAGTCAGGGTTTAAATGCAGGCTTGATTTCAAGGTCTTTTCCTCTCACCAGAAGGGGTATTGAAACTGGCACCTTGTAATGACAGCAAAAAATTAACTAAACCCATTCAACAGAATGAAAACTAAATATACTTTATTATTCAGATTACTTAAGCATGAGTGTGTGAGTGTGTGTGTGTGTGTGTACAAGTGCGCATGTGTGTGTATGTATAGGAATTAGGTGTACAAAGGTACAAGATCAAGTGTGTGTACACAAAACAATAAGTAGCACAGGCCTAGTAATAACTTCCAACACTTCAATCCTTCTTAACTAGGAATTGCTGAAACCGTTAACCAGGGATGGCCAAGGGAAATGTCTCTTTTTCATTTACTGTCAATCTATAGATTCTTTCTCTTTCTGAAGGCATTCACCACCCTCACCGCCTGCATTTGAAATGGCTGCTTCCTTTTAGCAAAGATTTTAATACTGTTTTAGAGAATTCACGAATCTCTTGGCAGCAATGATCTTTAAAGTTCATTCTTTAAGTCTTCATTATATGCTAGAATTTAAGAAGATTTATTCTTCTTTGATATATTCTGCAAAATGTCAGCTGAAGTTGCTTATTATCTGGAAGAGGTCTTGTCTTTATTTAAGTGCCATGACATCTCCCTGCCCTGTATTTTTGAGCTTTTTACTCTGATATGTTTGTATCGCTGTGCTTGGTGGTAGGGTACGTTCTATCAACTTGTGCCTTTTGAGCTGAGACAAGTTCTCTCCTATTCTTCCCATCAAGATGTCTCCCCAGCATAATAGTGCCTGGATTTGATGCTACTTCCCTGAAGCACTCCCCCAAATATCCTCCCGTGTGCAGAGAAGTAGCATTTTGCAGTTTATGCATTTCTTGGCCATTATTATATAAGCTTCATTAAGATATAAATAACCAAAATAAAGTTCTAAGGACTCAAAATAACCATTTCAATATCCAACCTCAAATAATCACAGAAAGTTAGTCTCTGTGATTACTGCAGTCTTGCTTTTGTTGTTTTGTTTCATTCTGTTTTGTTAACAGAGATTAATACAGTTTCCTTTTGTATTTGTCTGTCTTCCAGTGCTGGGTTTTTGGGCTTCTTGTAGTTTTTTAAAGGCCAGTCCAAGTGTACCATGAAGTGGCAGCTACAATTTTGTCCAGGGGTCCACAGAGGTCTCTGTTGGAGGTGCTCTTATTTTAATGGTGGAGATCTGACAATTTCCTATGTAAAGCTCCATGAGAGTCTGCTGTGTTTATCTGTATTTCTCCAGTGACCAGAGAAGCACTTGGCACGTAGAAAGTGCTAAATGAAAGGAAGAGAAATTAAAACAAATTACAAATTCTAAAAATACCAGAGGCATAGGCTATAAACTCAGAAGCTCCAATAAATTCAATTTCATGTGATTTCCATCAAAGAAGGAAAAATATATAGCACATTTATAACTGTACGTGCTGTATTATCACATATATTCTTTTTTTTTTAAAGATTTTATTTATTTATTTGAGAGAGAGAATGAGAGAGAGAGAGAGCATGAGAGGGGGGAGCATCAGAGGGAGAAGCAGACTCCCCGCTGAGCAGGGAGCCCGATGTGGGACTCGATCCTGGGACTCCAGGATCATGACCTGAGCCGAAGGCAGTCGCTTAATCAACTGAGCCACCCAGGCGCCCCTATCACATATATTCTTGATAGGAGAGCACTTCTGGCTTGATTAACGGTTAATGAGAATGGATTCCTTCAACTATCATTCACACATCAGATTGCTTGGAAGAATTCCAAGAATTCTGACTCCATACATTTCAAGCCATGTTTTTTCTCCACTATCCATCCCCAAGTCCTGGATGCCAATTGGACACACTTGTTCACAGTATGATTGTTGACACTGCATCTTCCAGTTAAGATGTCAGGCAAGTTGGGCTAAAGACTCAGAGAGGTTAAGGCACTTGCCTAAGGTCATCCAGCTGGTGTGGGACAGAGCTAGAGCAGAGCCTAGGTCTCGTGCTTCTTGTCCAGCATGCTTTCTATGACACTCCATGCCTCCCTGAGCACATCTGCAGACCCAGAACCTCCCATGGCCAGCAAAAATTATAATTCTGGGCAGAAGATCAAGCATCCAACACCTCTGGGCCAGATCCATTCCTGGTCCATGGCCACTAGTTCCTTTGTCTTCATCACCTACCTTCTAGATTATTGACCCCAGCAACTTTAACTTCTATGACTACCTTCTCTTAATCCTTTGTTCAAACCCCAAACTTTCAACCATTTTTCCATATCCTAACTGCCAAGAGCCAAAAGTACCTGGCCTTTGCATCAGCAATTTGGTATTAAGCTCTTCTTAAATTTTTGACCACCAAGATCTTCAAATATGACTTCTGTCCTTACTCTGGATGCTTCTCTGGCTACCACATACCATAGGTTCTTGAATCTCTGATTCACTTAACCCCAGTTCTGATTATTATTGCCTTCATCCTCTACTCTCGTCTCTTTATGAAGCATTCAGCCTTGTATTATTTCCAGAGGAGAGGGAGACACACACAGACAGAGAGACAGAGGGAGAGAATGAGTCACACAGCCACTATGGGGCCAGTGTTCCATCTCTGATAGAGAATCTATCAGAGCTTAGGGGCTCTCTTTAAGGACTTTGAGATGAGGCTTTTCCTCAGGAATGGAATGCCAAGTAATGGCACAAAGTTTCATAGATATAATTTTACTGGCAAAAAAAAGAAAGTGTTGATTTTGGAGAACACTTTATTACTGACCATTTCAACGATAAATTTCCTAAGTGAGAACCCCAATAGAGAGGTCTTCCTCTGCAACAAGGTAGAATCAGAAACAGCCCAGTGTAGACTGCCAGGCTCAAAGAGGCTGCTCTGTGGGACATACCACTGCCCTCCAGCCGAGGGGTCTTCCCAAAGCTGTTTCTCACCTGAGAGAAGGGAGTGGCCTCTGCAAGAAATGGCAAATATAGGCCATCACGGAGAAAAGTTTCAGAATAGCACTGCATCTAAAAGGCAAGATACTGTGGATTCAGATGCCAGGGACATCTTTAGGATTAGAAAGAAAGCTGAGAACAATGATCCAGCCAGCATTCAGGTACCAGCTCAGAAGGGACTTTGGTTTAGGGACCATGATAGTCAATACTGTGGAAGTTTTCCTAAGCTTTGTAACTTTTCTGGGGTTAATTTTTAACTGTTTGTTTCCTACAGTCTCCTATGTAAACAAAAGGACCATATATGAAAAGAGCGGTGCTTTTGCATGAGGGATAAAAGCAACTGGGAATCCCAAAGCCAAGAATCTCAAGGGATATAGTGGGAGGTGGTAGCTTTAAAGCCTCTAAAGGGCAGAGTATATGGACTGTCTGCTCCTGACACATGGTGCTAGGACTTAGTAATAGAAACATCTGAGAGGCTTTCCAGTGGAGGTAGCAATGTTTGTTGTCCCCCCATAATCTAATACCTAATACCCTTTTTCCATCTAGGAGAGCCAGATTTTGTGCCACACCCTGATTAGACCAAGCTAATTATAGTGGTGCCATTTCTCTTGTTATTGATTAACTTAAAGCTTATCCTAACTAAAGAAATGTGTGTGGAATTCTACTGGAGAGCAGGTATCTAGTAAAATTTTTTCTGCTTTTTGCTTTTTTTTTTTTTAAGTTTTAAGGACACATAGAAGAGAAACAGACCTTATTTTATGGGATGTTGCCTCTTCATGTGATGTCTGGACCTGTGGCAGCCATCTTGCAAACATGAAGGGGGTTAGTACAAGGAGACTATGCCAAGAATAGTAGAGCAGGCCCCTGATGATGTCACCATAGACTCAAAAAACTTTAGCAAAACATATATATAAAAGATGACTGCTATCTGGAATATGAGAAGAACTCACACATCCCAGTAACAAACTAACAACCTGATAAAAATGGGCAAAAAATTTGAAGAAAAACTTCACAAAAGGAATATATAAAAATTGCTTAATAAGCAAATTAAATGAAAAGTGCTGCATTGTGGAAAAGCAGATTAAAACCACAATGGGACACAATATCCATTAGAATGGCTACAAAAGAAAGACAGCAACAAATGTTGACAAGGATGTGTCACAACCAGAATGCTCATACATTGTTGGTAGGAGAGTAACAACTCTCTTACATTGTTGGAAGAAATATAAAATTTTACAATCACTTTGAGAGAAGTTCTGGCAGTTTCTTAAAAAGTTAAACATAAATCTTTTCTATGATCAGTAATTCCACTCCTGACTATATATCTATGGTAGGCAGTACAATGACCACCCCAAAGATGTTCAGGTTCTAATCCCCAGAACCTATGTTACTTAACAAAGGAGAATTAAAGTTGCAGATGGAATTAAGGTTACTAATCAGCTGAACTTAAAATAGGAAGATTAGTCTGGATTATCTAAATGGGTCCAATGTAAATACAGGGTCCTTTAAAATGAAAGAGGAGGCAAAAAAGAGAGTAAGAGGGACATGTGATTGCAGAAGAATGGTCATAGAAATGCCATGTTGCTGGCTTTGAAGATGGAGAAAGGGGGCTGTGAACCAAGGCAAGTGAGTGACCTGTAGAAGCTGGAAAAGGCAAAGAATCAAGTCCCCCCCTCAGAAACTTCAGAAAGGAATATAGCTCTGCCAACACCTTGGTTTTAGCCCAATGAGAGCTGTGTTGGGTTTCTGAATTGCAGCTTCTGGTTTGCAGAGCTGTAAGATAATATATGTGTATTGTTTAAACCACTAAGTTTGTGGTAATTTGTTACAGCAGCAATAGAAAGCTAACACAGTACCCAAGAGAGATGAAAGCATATGTCCACAAAAAAATTAGTTCAAAAATGTTCTTAGCAGTTTTGTTGGTAATAACCAAAGATTGGAAATGGCCTGGATCTCCACCAACAAGAAAATGGATAAACAAACTATGGCATATTCATGTAATAAAAGATTACTCAAAGATAAGAAGAAACAAACTACTTATACACAAAACTACATGGATGAATTTCAAAAACATGCTAAGTGAAAGAACCTGTACACATACTATATGATTCCTTTATATGGAGTTCTAGAACAGGCAAGACTAATCTATAGATTTCTTTTTTAAAGACCTCTGATTTGCCTTTAATAACTAGTGAATGTGAAGACTGATTAGGAAGAGACTCAGGGAACTTTTTGGGATAGTGGTAATATTGCATATCTTAAGAACGTCAGTTGCACAGGCATATGCATTTGTAAAATCTCATGGAATAAGCCATGTACTTTATTGTGGGTTGAATTGTATCCCCCAGAAAAATATGTTGAAGTCCTAACTCTTAGTACCTGTAAATATGACTTTATTTGGAAATAAGGTCTTTGCAGATGTAGTCAAGTTAAAATGAGTCATACTGGATTGAGGTTGCCCTAAATCCAATGACTGGTGTCTTTGCCAAAAGGTTATGTGAAGACACAGAGATACAGAAAAACACAGGGAGAAGGCCATGTGATGATGGAGGCAGAGATTGGAGTAATTATAGCTGCAAGCCAAGGAATGCTACGGAATGCCACCAGAAGCTAAGAGAGAGGCTTGAAAGATCCTCCCTCAGAGCCTCCAGAAGGAACCAACCTTGCCAACACTTTGATGTCAGACTTTTAGTCCCCAAAACTAAGAAGGAATAAACACCTATTGTGAATCCATATAATTTATGGTAATTTGTCATAACAGCCCTGGGAAACTAATATACAAACTTAAATTTGTACATTTTACTGTATGTAAACTATCTTAAAAAGATAACCATAAAAAGTATTGAATTCTAGTTTATAGTACATATATGAAGCATTTAAGTGTGTGAAACTAAATTTGAACTATTGAGACCAAATGGTGGGTATATGAATGTTCAATGTACAGCAGGATTGTACAATACACAATTCTTTAAACTTTTCTGTATATTTGAAATTTTTTAAATAATATGGGGTTTGGGAAATAATTGTAAACCTTGACTCATTAGTGGGAGATAAAAACAATTTAATGGGTTAGATGAGCATTTTAAAAAATAAAATAGAAGAAAAAAGAAATAATAATTTCAATTATACATAATACATAGGCATATACACATACTAGATCATGACATAAAATTATTTTCTTACAGGGGTCAGGTCAAAACTATTTGAGAAATACTACATTAGTCTCAGAGTTTTCCCGAGATTCCACTTTTCCCCCTCACCATATTGCACTATTGTGGGAATTCTCATTCCCACATCTAATCCATGCATCATTTGTACAAACTCAAGAGTTCTTGTTCTAAAAATGCTTGCATTGCATATCCATCTATCTCTGATCCATTATCACAGTTAATGAACCACATTTTCCTAAAACAAGAGTTTCTTCCAAGGGAATTCACAAAGCTTTTTGTGACCTGTATTTATACCTTCAAAATCCCAGGGTAGCATTTAGTACTTTTCTGCATCAGAACACTAAATGGAAGCTTAAAAGAATTAGCAAAACTCTTACCACATGGTCTTTCTTTGTTATTCTTTTGGAAGGCATAGGCAAAATAAGCTAGCACCTCAAGTAAAGCTACTTGATCCTTTCCAGCTGTACTCTTTGGAAGGTGGGTCTCTATGCTCAACCTATACTTAAGGAGTGAGGAGTTATGCTCCACCTCCTCCAGGGTGGAGTAGCTACCTAAATTATTTGAGATTCTTCTGCACAAATGGTTTATCTGTTCTTTCCCATTTATTTGTTCAATCATTTATATCAGTATGGGCTCATGGGTATTTATTTTATACTTTAGCTTATAATCCAACACTATGTTTATTTTGTAGCTCAGACTTTTCCAGCTTTGGCCACTGGGCACTCTTTCAGTTGACCCTGTGTCCCTTTGACACATCCCCATCGATATGAGGGTTTTTCCGAGCACTTTCCAACTTTTTGGCACTAGAGAAGCATTCTTGTGTATTTCCTGCTCCAGGAAAAGAAGACCTGATTTTTCAACTGGAGAATGGTATTGGAAACCAAGATCTAGGCACAACGTGTGTTCATTACCATTGGGGTGTCATTGCTTCTAATCCCTCTTAGGTGACAGAGCACAAAGATATAGGTGTGAATATATTTCCATGTGTATAAATGGCCTAGGGCATATACACATAATTATAAATATTTCTAATGTAATCATGTGCATAAAAAGTTAAGCAGCAGTTCATATGATCTTTCCAACTTAATCCATGAACACAAGGATCAGTCTAGCCTCCTCCCCTTGTAACCTCCCACTCCAACAGTGAAAAACCTGGCTCCTACTCTCTGCTCTCCATTTGCTTAATTATTCAATTCCAGTATATCTGTCCAGTGGCTTCAGAATTCTTAACTTCTACCTCTATGGGAAACAATGTTATCAACTAGAGGGCTATGCTTATGGACAGTTCATTTTGCCTTTCGTTTTTAGAGACTCCACTGATTTTAAAAGATGCTCAGATCAGCACTCTCTCTCCCCACTCCCTTTAGTGAGGTTATTTTGTATACCTGTGATTTAGGTAGATTTTTTTTTCACATTCTACGTTCCATCCGGAGATTTTCTGACCTCTTAAATGGTGTGTTTTTCTAAATTTACATACATTAAGGTTTCCTTTTTATGCTATAAATCTCCATTGAGAAGATGCACCACAATTTGTTTATCAAGTCATTCATTGAAAGATACCATCATTGTTTTTTGGAGAAGATGATTAAGCTGAACAAGCAGGTTTTTGTGTGGGTATGTTTTCAAATCAGCTGGGCAAATACCTCATAGCATGATTACTTGATCATATAGTAAACTATTTTTAGTTTTGCAGGAAACACCCAAACTGCCTTTCAATGTTGCTGCATCATTTTGCATTCTGACCATCAATGAACGAGAGTTCCTATTGCTCTGAATCATCACCAGCAATTGGTATTGTCAGTTTTGGGATTTTAGTCATTTTGGTAGGGGTGTAGTGATTTCTTATTGTTGTTTACTTTGAAAGTCCCTTGCGACAAATGGTGCTGACTATTTTTTCATATGGTTCTTTGTTATCTGTGTGTCTTCTCTGATCTTTTGCTTATTTTTTAATTGGATTATTTGTTTTCTTATTGTTGAGCTTAAGTCCTTCGTATATTTTGGATGCATCTTTTATCAGATAAGTGTTTTGCAAATATTTTCTCCCAGTCTGAGGCTTGTCTTTTCATTTTCCTAACTGTCTTTTACAGAGCAGAAGTTTTTATTTTTAAGAAAGTTCAATTTGTCATTTTTTCTTTTATTTCTATTGGTGATCTACTTAAAAACTCATCACTATACCCAAGACTGTGCAAATTTTCTTTTACTTTTTCAAGACGTTTTTATACTTTTGCATTTTAGATTTAGATATATGATCAATTTTGATTTAATGCTTGAAAAGTGTGAGGTCTGTGTTTAAGTTCATTTTTTGCATATGGATGTTCAATTGTTCTAGCATCATTTGCTGGAAAGACTATCCTTTCTCCATTGAATTTTTTTGTTTCTTTGTCAAGGATTAGTTGACTGTTTTTGTGTGGGTCTACTTCTGGGCTGTCTATTCTGTTCCACTGATCTATGTGCCTATTATTTCACTAACACCATGCAAAAAAATTAAATATTTAGAAATAAATATAATGAAATATGTCTACAACATGTATGTTGAAAACTACCAAATATTCTGGAGAAGATCTAAATAAATGGAGAGATATGCTATCTTCACAGATCAGAGAACATACAGTTATTATGTCAATTTTTCCTAAATTGAGCTATAGATTCCATGCATTCCTAATCAAAATCCCAATACACTTTTTAAGAAGATTTTCTGTGTGTATGTATGTATTTAGAGAGAGTGAGTGGGGGGAGGAACAGAGGGAGAAGGAGAAAGAGAATCCCAAGCAGACCTCATGTAGAGCACAGAGCCCAATGTGGGTCTCCATCTCAGGACCCTGAGATCATGACCTGAGCCAAAATCAAGAGTCATATGCTTAACCGACTGAGCCACCAGGTGCCCTGCCAGTACACTTTTGTGTTGAAAGTGACATGTTCATTCTAAAATTTACATGGCGATTTCAAGGACCCAGAACATCCAAAACAATCTTGATAAATAACAAAATTGGAGTACTCACACTTAATGGTTTCAAAACTTAATATAAAGATATAGTAATCAAGACAATGTTGTATGGGTATAAGGATAAAATTGAGAGTCCAGAAATAAACCTTTGCATTTATGATCTATTTATTTTCAACAAGGATACCAAGACCATTCAATAAGGAATGAATAGTCCTTTCAACAAATAGTGTTGAGACAACTGGATATCCACAGGCAAAACAGTGAAGTCAGATCCTTACCTCACACAAATACAAGATAAGTTAAAATGGAGTAAAGACCTAAATGTAAAAGCTAAAACATAAAACTTGGAGTGAATCTGGGAGTGAATCTTCATGACCATAGGTTAGGAAGAGTATCTATGACACCAAAGCACAAAGAACAACAAAAATAGATAAATTAGACTTCATCAAAATAAAAATTTTTGTATTTTAAAGAACATCACCAAGATAGTGAAAAGTCAACCCAAGCAAAAATTGGAAACACTAATGATACCAAATGCTAGCAAGGATGTATAGCAACAGGAACTCTCATTCATTGCTGATGGGAATTCTGAATGATACAGCCACTCTGGAAGACAGTTGGGAGTTTCTCACAAAACTAAACATACTCTTATATGATCTGGCAATCTTGCTTACTGGTATTTACCCAAAATGGCTGAAAACATGTCCACACAAAAACCTGCACATGAGTGTTTACAGCAGTTTTAATCATAATCATCAAAACTTGGAAGCAACCAAGATGTTTTTCAGTAGGTAAATGGATAAATAACTGTGGTACATCCACACAACAGAATATATTTTAGCTCTAAAAAGAAATGAGCTATCAAGTTATGAGAAAACATAGAACAGGGGTGCCTGGGTTGCTCAGTCGTTAAGCATCTGCCTTCAGCTCAGGTCATGATCCCAGGGTCCTGGGATCAAGCCCCACATCGGGCTCCCTGCTCCGCAGAGAGCCTGCTTCTCTCTCTCCCACTCCCCCTGCTTGTGTTCCTGCTCTCGCTATCTCTCTCTGTCAAATAAATAATAAAATCTTTTTTAAAAAAGAGAGAAAACATAGAACAAACTTAATTGCATAATATAAAGTGAAAGAAGCCAATCTGAAAAAGGCCACTCACTGTAGGATTTCAACTAGATACCATTTAGGAAAAAGCAAACTATAGAGACAGTAAAAAAATCAATGGTTGCCAGGGGAAGGAAAAAGGAAGGGATGGATGAATAGCTGGAGAGCAGAGGGTTTTTTTTTTATTATTTTTAAATTTAAATTCAATTAATTAACATATAGTGTATTATTTGTTTCAGGGGTACAGGTCTGTGATTCATCAGTCTTATATAACACCCAGTGCTCATTACAACACATACCCTCCCCAATGTCCATCACCCAGTTACCCCATCCCTCCACCCCCTCTCCTCCAGCAGCCCTCAGTTTGTTTCCTAAGATTAAGAGTCTCTTACGGTTCGTGTCCCTATCTGGTTTCATCTTGTTTCATTTTTTTCCTCTCTTCTCCTATGATCCTCTGCCTTGTTTCTTAAATTCCACATATCAGTGAGATCATATGATAATTGTCTTTCTCTGATTGACTTGTTTTGCTTAGCATAATACCCTCTAGTTCTATCCATGTTGTTGCAAATGGCAAGATTTCATTTTTTGCTGGCTGTGTAATATTCCTTTGTATGGGTGGTATATATATATATATATATATATGTAAATCATCTTCTTTATCCATTCATCTGTTGATGGGACATCTGGGCTCTTTCCATAGTTTGGCTATTGTGGACATTGCTGCTATAAACATTGGGGTGCAGGTGTCCCTTCAGATCACTACATTTGTATCTTTGGGGTAAATACCCAGTAGTGCAATTGCTGGGTCATAGGGTAGCTCTATTTTCAACTTTTTGAGGAACCTCCATACTGTTTTCCAGAGTGGCTGCACCAGCTTGCATTCCCACCAACAGTGTAGGAGGGTTCCCCTTTCTCCACATCCTCACCAACATCTGTCATTTCCTGACTTGTTGATTTCAGCCATTCTGACTACTGTGAGGTGGTGTGAAGTGGTATCTCATTGTGGTTTTAATTTGTATTATTAAGGCATACTATTCTGTATGATACTATATGGTGGATGTATGTCATTATACATTTGTCAAAACCCATTGGATATACAAAAGAAGAGTGAACCCTAATGTAAATTATCAACTTTGGGTGGCAATGATGTAATGTAGGTTCATCAGTTGTAACAAATGTGCCATTCTGGTACAGGAGGATGTTGATAGCGGGAAGGTTGCTCATGTATGGGGGCAGAAGGTATATGACAACTCTCTGTTCTTTATGATTCGTTTTATCATGAACTTTAAACGTCTCTTAATTTTTTGAGGCACCTCTACACTGTTTTCCAAAGTGGCTGTACCAACTTGCATTCCCACCAACAATGTAAGAGGGTTCCCCTTTCACCACAACCTCTCCAACATTTGTTGTTTCTTGCCTTGTCAATTTTTGCCATTCTAACTGGTGTAAGGTGGTATCTCAATGTGGTTTTGATTTGAATTTCCCTGATGGCTAATGATGATGAACATTTTTTCATGTGTCTGTTAGCCATTTGTATGTCTTTGGAGAAGTGTCTGTTCATGGCTTCTGCCCACTTTTTGACTTGATTATTTGTTTTTTGGGTGTTGAGTTTGAGAAGTTCTTTATAGATCTTGGATACCAGCCCTTTATCTGTAGTGTCATTTGCAAATATCTTCTCCCATTCTATGGGTTGCCTCTTTGTTTTGTTGATGGTTTCCTTTGCTGTGCAGAAGCTTTTTATCCTGATGAAGTCCCAAAAGTTCATTTTTGCTTTTGTTTCATTAGCCTTTGGAGATGAATCTTGAAAGAAGTTGCTGTGGCTGATGTCAAAGAGGTTACTGCCTATGTTCTCCTCTAGGATTTTGATGGATTCCTTGCTTACACTGAGGTCTTTCATCCACTCTGAGTTTATCTTTGTGTATGGTGTTAGAGAATGGTTGAGTTTCATTCTTCTGTATATAGCTGTTGAATTTTCCCAGCACCATTTATTGAAGAGACTGTCTTTTTTCCATTGCATATTTTTTCCTGCTTTGTCGAAGATTATTTGACCATAGAGTTGAGGGTCCATATCTGGGCTCTCTATTCTGTTCCATTGGTCTATATGTCTGTTTTTGTGCCAGTACCATGCTGTCTTGGTGATCACTGCTTTGTAATATAGCTTGAAATCGGACAACGTGATGCCCCGAGCTTTGTTTTTCTTTTTCAACATTTCCTTGGCGATTCAGGGTCTTTTCTGATTCCATATAAATTTTAGGATTGTTTGTTCCAGCAGTTTGAAAAATGTCATTGGAATTTTGATCAGGATGGCACTGAAGGTATAGATTGCTCTGGGCAGCATAGACATTTTATTTTTTTATTTATTTTTATTTTTATTTTTATTTTTTTTAAAGATTTTATTTATTTATTTGAGACAGAGAGAATGAGAGACAGTGAGCATGAGAGGGAGGAGGGTCAGAGGGAGAAGCAGACTCCCCGCCGAGCAGGGAGCCCGATGCGGGACTCGATCCCGGGACTCCAGGATCATGACCTGAGCCGAAGGCAGTCGCTTAACCAACTGAGCCACCCAGGCGCCCAGCATAGACATTTTAACAATGTTTATTTTTCCGATCCATGAGCATGGAATGTTTTTCCATCTTTTTGTGTCTTCAATTTCCTTCATGAGTGTTCTGTAGTTCCTAGAGTATAGATCCTTTACCTCTTTTGTTAGGTTTATTTCAAGGTATCTATGGTTCTTGGTGCTATTGTAAATGGAATCATTTCTCTAATTTCTCTTTCTATAGTTGCATTATTAGTGTATAAGAAAGCAACTGATTTCTGTGCATTGATTTTGTATCTTGCCACATTACTGAATTGCTGTATGACTTCTAGTAATTTGGGGGTGGAGTCTTTTGGATTTTCCACATAAAGTATGTCATCTGTGAAGAGAGAGAGTTTGACTTCTTCTTTGCCAATTTGAATACCTTTTATTTCTTTTTGTTGTCTGATTGCTGTTGCTAGGACTTCTAGTACTATGTTGAACAATAGTGGCTAGAGTGGGCATCCTTGTTGTGTTCCTGATCTTAAGGGAAAGGCTCTCGGCTTTTCCCCATTGAGGATGATATTCGCTGTGGGTTTTTCATAGATGGATTTTATGAACTTGAGGAATGTTCCCTCTATCCCTATACTCTGAAGAATTTTAATCAGGAAAGGATGCACTACTGGGTATTTACCCCAAAGACACAGATGTAGTGAAAAGAAGGGCCATATGCACCCCAATGTTCATAGCAGCAACGTCCACATAGCCAAACTGTGGAAAGAGCTGAGATGCCTTTCAACAGATGAATGGATAAAGAAGATGTGGTCCATATATACAATGGAATATTACTCAGCCATCAGAAAGGATGAATACCCAACTTTTACATCAACATGGATGGGACTGGAGGAGATTAAGTGAAATAAGTTAAGCAGAGAAAGTCAATTATCATATGGTTTCACTTATTTGTGGAACATAAGGAATAGCATGGAGGACATTAGGAGAAGGAAGGGAAAAATGAAGGGGAGGAAATCGAAGGGAGAGATGAACCATGAGAGACTATGGATTCTGAGAAACAAACTGAGGATTTTGGAGGGGAGGGAGGTGGGGGGATGGGTTAGCCTGGTGATGGGTATTAAGGAAGGCACGTACTACATGGAGCACTAGGTGTTATACGAAAACAATGAATCATGGATCACTACATCAAAAACTAATAATGTATTGTATGGTGACTAACATAACATAATAAAATAAAATTAAAAAAAAAACCTGTTCTTAAAAAATAATCTTTTTTAAAAGTCAACCCATAAGATGGGAGAAAATATTTGTAAGCCATATATCTGATAAGAGAGTTGTTTCCAGAGTATATAAAGAACACTTACAACTCAGTAATAAAGACAAATAACCCAATTAAAAATGGACAAAAGATTGAAATATACATTTTTCCAAAGAAGAGCTACAGATAGTCAATAGGGATCTGAAGTGATGTTCATCATTATTAATCATTAGGTAATTGCAAATCAAGGTGCAATAAGATACCACTTCACATCCACTAGGATGCTATACTAAAAAAGGCATATAAATAGCAAGTGGTTGTGAAAATGTGGAGAAATTAGAACCCTCATACCTTGTACTGAGAATGTAAAATTGTGTAGCTATTTTGGAAAACAGTAACTCTTCAAATGTAAAACACAAAATTACCATATGATGTAGAAATTCCACACCTGGGTATATACCCAATACAACTTCAAACTGATGTTCAAACAAAAATTTCTCCACTAAAGTTTAGAAGTATTATTTAAAATAGCAAAAGATAGAAACAACTCAAATGTCCATCACCTGATAAATCCATACCACAGAAAATTATTTGGCAATTAAAATAAATGAAATATTAATGCACGCTACATGGATGAGCATTAAAAACATTATACTAAGTGAAAGAAGGCAGACACAAAGGCCATATACTCATGAGTCCATTCACACGAAATGTCCAAAATAGGCAAATCCATAGGAATGAAAGATGAGGGTTTTAAGGAATGGACTGGAAAGGAGAATGGGGAATAACTGCTAATGTGCATGGAGTTTCTTTGCACAGAGATTAATATGTTCTGAAGCCAGATAGTGCTGAATGTTGCACAACTCTGCATGGGCTAACTACAACTGAATTGCATTACTTTAAAGGGGTGAATCTGACGGTATATGAATTATGTCTCAATAAAATTATTGTAAAAATAACTCTGACTGGGTTGGCAAAAACTCAATAGCTAGAGTGTGGTAACAGTTTATTAAACTATCCCAGGGATTCCAGGGGATTAAAAGCATACTTACCATTTCTAAGAATATGTATAGTCAAGTTAAATAAATCAGGTAAATGCTTGCTTTGTGTTTAAAACAAATTGAGTCAACAGCCCAGTCCCCTAACTACTCCACAAAGATTATTATTTGATTTGTTGTTTGGCAAAGCTTACTACATTTTTCTTATCGAAGTGCTTCTTTAGACAGATCCTAGAGAGCTATACGATATATGGAAGAGTTAAATTCTGTTTATTTCCTGAAATCCTAAGGAAAATTGAAATGACCAGCTTTCAGAATAGCTCGTTCAAGACTTCTTTAATCTTCACTGAGTATAAAGCCATAAACGTTGACAAATTAAGTGAAAATTTTCTTTCCCTAGGATCTTTCATTCAAGAACATAATTTAATGCCTGATCAGCCATGTCTATGAGCTGGTCGCCTTATCAACTGCCTTTTTAAAAAGTTCCAGGTGGAATGTCTATCCATAGTTTGCATCTACTCAGCCCATTGTCTCACTTCTTGTTGCTAGGATACCATGTTTTAGTGATGTCAACCTATTGGAATATTAAAAATTTATTTCTAACCAAGTTTTTATTCTATATGGCCTTAGGAAAAGAAGAAAGCATGGTCTGTGCTCACATAAAACAGCTTCCAGAATGACTTTAAATCTCTGATAATAAGTCTAAACTTGTTTTTTATTTAAAAATTGAAAAACCTGACTTTATCATTAAAATTGCAAGTTTTAGCTTTGTATATTAGTTTGCCCGTAAGTGGAAGGGGAGGTCATATCACAGAAACATTTCCTTCCTTCTAGAATGGCTGACTCATTTTGTCTCTCAAAGATGAAATCTCCAGGGTACAGAAAAAGTCCTCCTTCAGAGGGGATTCACATTCTCCTTCTTTCTTAGGGCTCTCATTTTCAAAACTAGAAACTGGAACAATTTATTTCCCTGACTTCCGAAAGTGACATAGATTAGAAAGTAAAAAATTTTATATTCTTTCATTTATTTTTATTCAAATTAATTCAATTCAGCAATGTGTATTGAACACCCTCTATGCATGAGTTACTAACCAGTCTGAAGAGCGTAAAGATGAACATGCAGTTGTCACTGTCTTCCATCTGATCATAACCTAGTAAAGACACGGATGTGTGCACCATGTCCAGTGTCAGTCTACAGAAGAGCAGAGGACTGAGCTGCCCGAGGCCCAACGGGTGGAATCCCAGTACCTGCTTTGGGGTCTGCAGAAACACAGGTCTGGAGCCTGCATTGGTTAGTTATGAACCAAAGGGACGATTAAGATCTGCAGCATTTTCAGGGTACCAGAGTAGCGTCAGAGTAACAGCTCAGAGTGAATTACCACACAAAGGAAGCCAATGTGTGAGAAAATTCATAGGTCAGAGCTCATTTGGACATTCCTAGATGAGGCCCATGGCCTCTGTCTTGGACACTGAGGGGGGCTGGTAAAGAAAGACATGGCCCAACCTTCACCCATGTTAGGCTGGTTAATACCATGGGATAAGGCAAATCTATCTGACAGGAGAATGGCTGGGGTTCAAGAAGGCTTTGCAAGCAGCTAAGCTGAGCCCTAAAGGAGAGGTAAGACTTCGTTAAGCAGAAGTAACAAGGAGTGGGCATGCAGAGTACAACAAGGAGGAGGAAAGCAAAATATGAAGGCTAGAGAATGCTGCTGTACTAAAGCAATGGCTAGTAATGGTGGACCAGGAATGTGGCATGTATTCAGCTGTGGGAAGGAGGAGATTCAAAAGGGACCTTGGTCTAGATTAAGAAGGACCTTAAAATGCCATGCTAAGTAATTTGGACTTTATTCTATATGTGCAATGAGGATCCACCCAGGGTTGTTGAGTAACACAATATGACCTTTCAGTAATAAGCTGACTTATCAACCTAGCTCAGTAATGGTTAAAAATTATTTGCTTTTAAGCTTGTCCCGGTTATTCTCTATTTGCCCGCTCAGATCTGTTCTTCACTGTCTCTCTCTTGCATTGTGTCCCAGGAGGCTGGCTCCACCAGGCTCCCTTGCCCTCTGCCTCCCAGTAGGGTGTGGCCAATGGGAGGTACCAGCTGGATGTTGGAGGTCAGGAGGAGGGAGCGGTAGGGATGTGTTTGGTATGGGACTGTGTTTCTCCACCAAGGCCTCAGCTCTTTCTACAGCTACAGCTCTCACCAAGTTCTGGTAACTGCTGCCTTCTCCTGCCCCTTCAAGTTTAAGGATGGAAATGGCTTCCTGATATTTCTGGTCACTGGATGCCTCACCCTCCCTTAATGTTTCTCTTTACCCTGATGTATTGGGGGAATCACCCCAGGGTTATATGGTTCACTAAGAGGACACATGTTGCTCAACATACAGTTATATCCATGGCTCAGGTTTATTACAGCAAAAGGGAAAATCAGCAAAAGTAAAAGGAACACAGAATGAAGTCTAGAAGAAACCAGGCACAAGCTCCAAGGGTGCTCTCCCAGCAGAGTCCCACAAGATGTGCTTACTTCCTCCCACAATGAGTTATGGCAACATGATGAAATCTTGTCTACCAGCAACGCTCATTAAAGACTTAGTGCCCAAGATTTTTATTAGGAGCTGGTCACATAGGCACTTCTCGTATAGCACCTACCAAAATCCCAGACTCCTAAAAGGAAAGTAGGTGTTGCATAAGCAGTTTGTTTGCATAAGCAGTTTGTGCACAGTGAGCCATTCTTATCAGGGAATAATGGGAACCCTCCCTAGATCCAAGTTCCCAAGTGCCAGCCAAGGGCCAACTTTACAAGCAGGCTTCTCGAAGGATAGCATTTGACTATGCTAACTCTTTTCTGTATACCTGCCCACACTTCTGTAAAGGATTTCTTCATTTCAGACTTTTTAATCAAACCCTTTTGAGTAAGTCATTTATTTCCCCCTGGGACCCTAGCAATTTTGAAACAATATCCGTATCTATCTACATATCTGCTCATACTCCTATATAAATTGATACGCAGGGGCGCCTGGGTGGCTCAGTCAGTTAAGCGGCTGCCTTCGGCTCAGGTCATGATCCCAGGGTCCTGGGATCGAGCCCCGCATCGGGCTCCTTGCTCAGCAGGGAGCCTGCTTCTCCCTCTCCCTCTGCCTGCCTCTCTGCCTACTTGTTCTCTCTCTCTATCTCTCTGTCAAATAAATAAATAAAATCTTTAAAAAAATTAAAATAAATAAATAAATAAATGCGCAGTCACTTTGGCAAACTCACAACCTTTCTCTTCAGTTTTTCTTCAGCATTTCCCAGGTCTGAGACTCACCACGGAGCGTGCAAGGCACCCCTAGGCCGCTGAGGTACAGCCTCTACTGTGAGTCTTCCCCCTATTTTCATACTCACATGACTGAGTGTCTCTCAATTTGTCCCCTAAGGACCCTCTGGGGATGGATCTTGTTCCTGACTCTCAGGCTGTTCATCTGAGACTCTGAAACACTTCCTACCACTTCACATCTCTTCTTTTGGGGCTGAGCCCTGCACCAACCAGTCAGAAGATAAGGAATTCCAATGCCCCCACCACCTGAGTCTGAGCTTGGCCTCTTTTAGAATCCTCTGCTCTACCACCCTTGACACTGTCACTGCCTAAATGGATCTGGAGTTTTCAAAGGCTCAGTAGACACACAGTTGATTAAACTTTTAGGCATTTTGACCCCATGATACCCTCCAACTGGGATAGTCCTCTTATGACTCATCCACTAGTCTCTGGTCTTTTTAACCCCCTTCCTTCAGGTCCAAGCGCACCCCATTTTCCTTTCCTGCTATTGTGAGTATTTTGGCTATTTTGGCTATCTATCATTACCTTTAAAAACCACCTCAAATTTAGTGACTTAAAGCATCAACCATTTCATTATACCTCATGCTTCTGTAGACCAGGAATTTGGGCCAGGTTTGGCTGAACAAATCTTCTGCCCCACATGGTGTCAACTGGGACCCCTCACTGTATTCAGACAACAACTGGGCTGGGTTGGAGGGTCCAAGACAATAGGAAGACTGGCCCAGTGTGTCTCCTCTCTACTTGCATGTAGTCTCAGGGCCTCCCCATGTGGTTTCTCTAGCAGGTTATTTCTATTTCTTCTTACACAATTGCCAAGGGTTCTAAGAAACCATGATAGACACTGCCAGTCCTTGTAAAGGCCAGGCCTGGAGCTGGCACAGCATCACTCTCACCATGTTCTATTGCTCCATGCAGTCAGGGGCCAGCCTGGTTCACGGAGAAGGGCAGCAGACCCTACCTCTCATTGGGAGCAGTGCCAAAGACCTTATGGTCACATTTGTGGAGGTTCCTACATATCTCATAGCCAAGTGCATCCAGGTTCTGACCAAAAGACTCCTTAAATAAATGACCCTAAACTACATCTTGTTATTCCCAATTTGAGAATCACTAATCAATTAGAAGTGGAACACTGATAATCAGAGCAGCGGAATCAACATTGGCACACTGCTGGGGTAGTTTTGCTCTTTTGTTTCCCTTCTCTTCCTTATTTCACTGTGCACAGTAATGTCTCAGGCTAAAGAATCGTCTTCCCCTCCAGGCATTAAAGCCTGAGTCCTTCACACAAGGAGGATTATAAATCACAAACATGAGATTGGATTTTGCAACAGAACTGGTGTTGAAGATCCATTGGCAATGACTTTTTCTCGCCTTGTCTGTTTTTTTTTCAGAGGAGCATCTGTCAGGGGACTGGGGTGTCCTTCTGTGCTTATGATTTGTTTCCCTCTTGGCCAGGCCACCCACCCTAGGCGTAGGATGATTGTGATCTTCTTGAAGCCATTCCAGGAGCCTGTGTTCAGGCTTTGTTCCTAGGAGTATAAGGAATGAAACCACCCTATAGAAAGCCTCCTGAAAAAGCTCCATGGACAGTGTCCAGGAGACCCTCTTACTGAATTCTACTTTCTAGAGAAGATTCTCTCAGGGAGGGTCCAGCATCCACATGCCTTGCCACTCCAGAAAGTACATGTGCTGTTTCTGAGTAAAATTGTTTAATTGAAGCACAAATGAATACCAATAGGAAAGGTAGTGTTCACTGGGGGGATGAGATTTTAAAGGACTATGAACGTATTACTGAATAATGTGCATTATTTGTACACACATTTTTAAAGTAAAAAAATACTAAAAATCATTTGCAGCATTAGCACGTCCAAACACCTTTCACAGCTATGATCTTGTGGGAACCTCATTTGGCCCTTTGTAAAGTGCATCCCCTTTGCACATATGTATGTGGTTGCCAAGCTAAGCCAAGCAACTTCATGCTGGTGATGAAGTTCGGACGACTTACATCAATTGCTTAAGGTCACCCAGGTCTTCTGTAATCAAAGTATACATAGTGACTTTGAAAGAGAGAACAGATGATTTTCTCATTTTTAAATAGAAAAATAAAACAATAAATAAGTGTCCTGTAAATAGGAATTTTCTATCATTCCACACTTTGTTCATTTCTTCCATCCAAGTTGCAAAGCACCTTCTCATTTTAATACCCATTCACATACTAAAGGGTAGTCTGTCAGTCTTAAGATTCACACCACACTTACAGAAAAGGACAGTAGCCCCAGAGAGGTCCCTGATTGCCATTTTACGTACCACTGCCTGAGCCAAAGAACAGCTTGAACTTTGCATATTAGAGAGGGAGGGAGTTGCTTGGGAATGGTTGGAGGATAAATAACAAAGAGCTGAGTCCCTATAATTTCAGAGCCCCTCAGTTAGGACTGATAGCTCCAACTGCTAAGAGGACATCTAGGTGACTCAAAACTCTAGAACTCAGACTTCAGAACTGCACTGGACCCCAATTGACCTCCTAGTTCATAAACCCTGTTCCCTCTGCTCCCTGGGGTCAACAACAATTCTTTGGGTCCCATGGGGCTGATGGTCTGTCTTACTTACACCCAAGAGTATCCTCATGATAAATCTCTTATTATTTGAAGTGAATTGAGTGAACCCTATTTCTTGCTGCCAATAAGACTAATGAAAAATTACAACTGTATTCTTTATAAACCAAGCACAAGATGAGGGAAATGTTAGTGTTCTTAAAAGTTTGGTTTATTGGGGCACCTGGGTGGCTCAGTCAGTTAAGCATCTGCCTTCGGCTCAGGTCATGATCTCGGGGTCCTGGGATCGAGCCCCACGTCGGGATCCCTGCTCAGCGGGGACCCTGCTTCTCCCCCTCCCTCTGCCTGCCGCTCCCCTGCATGTGCTCTCTCTCTCTCTGTCAAATAAATAAAATCTTAAAAAAAAAAGTTTGGTTTATCAAATAGGGCACCATGCTATTGTGACCATACAGACTCGAGACCAAAAAAACCATACACCTCTAAGGATAATTTTTACACCATCTCTCTGGTTATCCTAGTGATACAAGTGACAACACAATGTCACTGGATCAAGCGTCTCTCCTCAACCCAGAGCCCAAGACAGTGCTCTACATATAGGAAGTGGTCAACACACATTAACCACTGCAGTTGATGGGAAATATTGAAGATACAATCTACCAGAAGTTATAAACCAGGGGTGGTAGCATCCCCTTAGGGGGCATCTGAAAACAAGTTGAAACATTTTTACTTGTCAGTGACTGAGATCTTCTGTTGGTATTTGATGGAAAAGGGTCAGGAAGGCTAAAATTCTTGCAGCGCTCACGACGGCCACATACAATGAGGAATTATCCTGGTAAAAATGCAAATGATGCCCTCTTTAAGAACCCTGGAACTACTTTGCACATATGTATGTGGTTGCCAAGCTAAACACTATAACCAGTAGCCTGATCCATGGTCAAACAACACAATAGCATATTTTAAATCATGATCATTCCAGAAAATTTATAACAGATGCTAATTTAGCTACAGACCAGTTCCAGTGCTTGTGCTCTAGCCTCTGCCTTGAAGGACAATGAACTCCCTTCTAGGATCAATCTTACCCCAGAGCAATAGGCAAGAAGATATGTTTGTCAGGGTAAGAAGACAGGACATATTTCATTTAACAGTTTGTTAGCTTCATTTATTACTTGTACATATTGAGACTCCTGGTATGTTGGCTTCAATTTTTAATGTTGCTCAGGTCCCACATAAATTAGGGATGGGCCTGCATAGGCCCCAGTTGGCTGGTCTGTGTGTAATTAAAAGAAATAAAGCACATTGTAGGACTCTGAGGAATAATCACTGACCTTAACTGGTATAATTGATCTACAATTTAAATCTGTTCCCTCAAGGAAAACTGTGGGAAGGGTCTCTTTTCCAGATCACATTGGACAGATGCCTTCCTCCTGGGGGACCTGTCATTTGTCGGAAGTTTGCAGGTTTGGCAGGGGCTCCTTGGGAGTCAGCTATGCCTCTCCCCTTGAAGTCTCAGCTTCCCATCCCAATTTGAGAAAACTAGAATCTTTTGCTCACACACGAACCCCGTGTTCCCTTATTTTTGATGAAACAGCTACATACCAAACATGGTTCATCACTTGGACTCTGAAGCACAGGAATTGAAAGTCTGATCACTGATCACATTAAGAAAAATTTCTCAGATGAATAATCCAAAGCTTGCTAACATTTCTTTTAGAGGATGAGATGAGAAACACATGTTTTCCTTCCCTTAAGAGCTTGCCTGGTGACCAGAAATGTCCGGGTCATTTCAGTTTCAATCTCAGAGCAATTTTTTTCTTTACGTTTGGTTAAAGCATCAGTTTCTATTTGCTTCCTCTGATCACCTTGAAAGGAAATAAATGCAACAGCATGTTTGAATTTTTTTTCTGCCTTGAGCCTTAATGCACAGAATTTTTCTTCTTTAGAAGACACCTAAAATGACCTCCTTCTCAGAAATCTAACTGTATAATGTACAGCATAGGGAATGTAGTCAATAATATTGTGATAACTTGGCATGGTGACAGATGGTAAGTAGACTTATCATGGGGATCATTTCATAATGTATAAAATTATTGAGGGGCACCTGGGTGGCTCAGTCGGTTAAGCAGCCATCTCTTGATTTCAGCTCAGGTCATGATCTCAGGGTCCTGGGCCTGAGCCCCACGTTGGGCTCCATGCTCGGCAGGGCGTCTATCTGAAGTCTCTCTCTCTCTCTCTCCCTTTGCCCCTCACACCACTCACACACTCTCTCTCTCAAATAAATAAATCTTATATAAATAAATAAATAAATAAATAAATATACCAAATCACTATGATGAATACCTGAAACTAATAAGATATTGTATGTCAATTATACTTTAAAAAAATCTGAGTGTAGCTTCCACACACATAATCATCTTTTTCTTTCCACTTTTTTTTAAACCATGTGTTGTTATGACAATTGCCCACTTGATTTCAAACAGGCTTTGCAGCACAAATGTGACTATTTCCTGAGGAATAAGAATGTTGATTTGTCGTCTCAGCTGTGGTCTCTAGCTCAAAGTCAGAGCACTAGATTAGGAGTCAGGAAATGGCTCAGACGCCAGTCAGGTGAGGAACCCTCTGGATTGCAGCTTCTTCTCCATAGCAAGACACTTATCTGAGGTCACTTCCAACCCAAAAGATCTACAATTCCACAGGTTAATCTCTTCATCCTGGAGGAAATATCTGGAAAGTTCCAGAGAGGCTCAGTCCAGTACTTCTACCAGGGAAGCAGCTGATTTTCCTCCTGTTATTCTGCAAGAGAAAAGTGAAGGCAGAATGAAATTCACAAAGAACAAGATTTATTTTACCATAAAGTGTCTTAGAAGTAGCGATTTCTTAATGATATCAAGTTCTTATACAACGTGCCCGATGTGCCAGAAACTGTTCTAAGACTTTCAAATGTATTAATTCATTTAATCCTCACTGCAACCCTATAAGATGGGCAATAATACTACATCACCAGTTTACAGATAAGGAAACTGATGTAACCGATGCTAAGTGATTTATCCAAGGTCATTTGACTGTCAGTGGTGCACTGGGATTTGAACCCAAGAGATGCAGTTCCAGAGTCCAGATACTTACTGACCACTGTCACCACTTCCATCTATAAATAAGCAGACTGGCGTAGTGGGAAATGTCTGAAATTTGGTGTCTGTGTTGAAAGCCCAACTCCACCACCTCAGGGACTTACCTAACCCCTCACAGCATCAGCTGTCTATCAGCAACACATACCTTCAAAGACCGGTAGTAAAATTTTAACCAGATAATGCATGAAAAAGTATTCTGTAAACCTTAGAGCTTTAAATGAACAGTAACAACAAATCTATCTTTGGTAGATAATAGTAAAAGCAGCACTTTCATTAAGCAAACTTAAAGTCATAAGCTAAAAGATACCGTTCTAACTTTAAAAATGCAGGTTTCAATTTCCTTTTTGGGGGGTGGTGTGGGGGGACAAAAATATGAGGGCCAAGGGTCAAGGGCAGAGAAAAAGTACGGCATTTTAGGGGGAGTGAATCTTCCCAGGGGCCTAAAATAACACCAGTTTGCCTGAACCAAAATAAGCGGTGGACAAAATGGCTTCTGAGTCACTTCCTTCAACTCATCTCTGTGCCATCAAATACTGGAAGGATTTGGGCAGGACCCAGAGACCACTGTAATGGGATGGGATTCATTCAGCTGTCTGAAACAGGAGCCAGAAAGGTCTAAGTGGCAAAACACAGAAACGTCCAATATCGGCTTGGCCCAACTTCCTTGGTGGTCTGCTCCTCTCCATCCTCAGACTCACCTCAGATGGACGCTATGAGTTGGCTTTGTTAAAAGGTCCAGGGGCCCACCAGCAGGTATTCCCCCACCTTCCCCTCTGTTCTCCATTCTTCTTTCCCAGGGGTCCCAAGATTTCAACCTGCATTTATCTCCTTTTCAGGGTGCCTGTTCTATCTCCTATTTCATACTTTGGGTTTCCTTTTCCACTAAGATATGATCTGACAGAAGGCACAGTGTCCCCGGCCTCCCTTTCCTTATGGGCTCCCCAAATAAACATTTAGGCTTCTTTTATTTTGAGGATTTTAACACTACCCAGTTAGGAGAAGCAGCCAGTGGATAACCAAAGGATCTTAGATGCTCATGTTACACCTTCACTGGTCTTCCCTGTTTCCCAAATGGCCAGAGAACTTCCTCAGAGAGCATCACTCCTGAAAGACAGTGTGAGTTAGACTGGATCTCACACCAGCCAGCTCTGTAGATTCTGGTCCTTATGGGCACCTGGATGGCTCAGTGGGTTAAGCATCTGCCTTTGGCTCAGGTCATGATCCCAGGGTCCTGGGATCAAGCCCTGCATCAGGCTCCCCGCTCAATAAAGAGTCTGCTTCTCCCTCTCCCTTTCCTTCTGCTGTTCTCCCTGTTTGTGCGCGCTCTCTCTCTGTCAAATAAATAAATAAAATAAATAAAATATTTTAAAAATAAAAAAAAAAGATTCTTTACGAGCTGTTTCCTAGCTTTGGCTCTGAGGATCACTTGGCCCATGTCCCGGTGTCAACCCTTCATTCTCTCTTCAGGTCAATGGCTCTAGTTTCTCCACATGAGGAAAGTTCTTTCCCCTTTGGCTTCCAAGGAAACATTCTCTGGTTTCAGGTAAGTTGCCCCACATAGCACCTTCCCACAAACTCCCTTTGTCTCAGGCTCTCACCCCTTCCTCACTGCGCCCCACTCCCCCCAGTCCAGGGCTCTTTCCTATGTGTTTTCTCTGTAACCAGCCACTCAGAGAGGAAGAACAGTTATATCTTATTTGGTCTAGAGTGACTCATTTTTGTTTCAACTGGAAAATTTTCTCTTCTTTTTTTTAAACTTTTCCAAATTATGGAAGTAATGCATACTCACTTTCTTAAGTCAAAAAATGCAGAGAAAGTCCATAGTCTTCTCACCTTCTAACCAGTCCCATTCCACTAACTTTACTAATGACATCAGTTTGTTTTGCAGTTTCTCCTCCAATCCTTCAAAATTAGATCCTATTATTTCCATTGATAGCTGTTCTTAATCTTCTTAGAGTCACAGGTCTCTCTGATAAAAGCTATGGACACTCTTCCTAATGCCTACACGTGTGCACACACAGAGACAATTTTGCATTTGATTTCAAGGGATTCCCATAAACCCTAACATAATAACTCCTATTTCTGAGCTTGCGCCTCAGGATCAACATTTCTTGCACACCTGTGCTCTCAAGGGCTAGTCCCACAATCCCTGATATTTACTCATTCCTCCAAGAGTGGCCAAAAAAATGCCTCTTTGACTTGTCTCTCCTACAAGGAGCCCTCACTCTGGAACCTCTCACCTGAGTCCAGCTTCCTATCTGAGGCAGCTCTGTAATCTGCAGCCCATTTTAAGAACTGACAAGGAAGTAGAACTGATCAGATGCTAAACTAGCTGTTCTAGTGCTGAATTCCTGGCTTCTTGGTAACGAAGGTCTCCACCTATCCTCCCTCTACCATCCTCTAACATCCCCCCTTCCCAAATGTCATCCTGCTTCCTTCCAATGTAAAATCCCTCACATCTAAAAAAACTGAACTCACAGAAACAAGTGGTGGTTGTGAGGGGGAGGGAATGGGTGAAGGTGGTCAAAGGATACAAACTTCCAGTTATAAGAAGGCTAAGTCATGGAGGTGTAATCTACAGCATGGTGACTATAGTTAAGAGTACTGTATTGTATATTTGAAAGATGCTAAGAGAGTAGATCTTCAGAGTTCTCAACACACACACACACACGTCTACACAGAATTGTCACAGTGTAAGGTGATGGATGTACTAACTTTATTGTGGAAATCATTTTTCAATATATACACATATCAAGTCATCACATTGTACCCTTTAAGTTTACACAATATTATATGTCAGTTATATCTCAATAAAGTTGGAAAAAATTAAAATGAAAACAAATTTAAACCTAAAAAAATGAATAAATAGAAATAAAATCTTTCAGGCTCAACAAGACTTTTTTTTAAAATTCAGTTAGTCAGCATTTTTTTATTTAAATTCAGTTAGCCAACATTTTTTTTATTTAAATTTTTTATTTAAATTCAGTTAGCCAACATATAGTACATCATAAGTTTCAGTTCAATAATTCATCAGTTGCATATAACACCCAGGGTTCATCACAACATGTGCCCTCCTTAATGCCCATCACCCAGTTACCCTATCTCCTCACCCACCTTCCCTCCAGCAACCCTCAGTTTGTTTCATAGAGTTAAGAGTCTCTCATGGTTTTTCTCCCTCTCTGATGACTTCCCATTCAGTTTTCCCTCCCTTCCCCTATTCAAAGAGACATTCATACACAATTTTCACTGAGGGAAGGGCAAGATCCTTCCATTCCACAATCAAGCAAATAGTGTTCCAAAAGTAGGAAACTCCTATTTCAACAACCAATACATATAAAGATACATGGGATTTTTCTTTACTACTTGCCTCCCTCTTCCCACAATGGCAATTGTGTAAGACTGATGAATCACAGACCTGTACCTCTGAAACAAAATAATACATTATATGTTAAAAAAAAAAAAAAAGACAGTAAGAAGGGAAAACTGAAGGGAGGGGGGAGGAAATCAGAGGGGGAGATGAACCATGAGAGACTATGGACTCTGAGAAACAAACTGAGGGTTCTAGAGGGGAGGATGTGGGAGATGGGTTAGCCTGGTGATGGGTATTAAGGAAGGCATGTACTGAATGGAGCACTGGGTGTTCTACACAAACAATGAATCATGGAACACTACATCAAAAACTAATGATGTAATGTATGGTGATTAACATAACATAATAAAATAAAATTTAAAAAAAGATATGAGTCACAATTTTTAAATAAATAAATGAAAGTACTTACACAGCATTTGTTCACACATAGCTCTATGTTCAGCCATGTGCAGAATTCTTCATTCAAAGACAGAGGCTACTGACAAAGAAGAATGGCAGGGGACTGACTCACAAACATCTAACAGAAATAGAGTTAGATGAAGATCAACATTTCTCACTGCATAATATTGTCACGAAGTATATCTCACTGTCTAAGAACAGCATTAAGTGTATCTGTAAGAACCAAGGACTCACTGGAGGAGTAAGTTCAGTAATAAGCACATGTTTATCAAAGAAATACCTATTTAAATATGCGTATTTTTGAAAATTATGACATCAAAATCTGGAGGTTGTGGCAAAACTGACATACACTGCTGGCATCCTATTAGTTGATTTTTACAACTCTTTGGCTATATATAAGAAGGAAGCATAAGAACATTCCAACATTATGCCCTTGTAATCACAACCCTAGGAATTTATCCTAAAGAAGGAATTTTTAAAAAGGGGAAAAAATGGAAGGGCAGGAGAAAGATCCCAGCTTTTACTGAATGTCCACTATGTACTAATCCCTCTGCCAGCACTTTACTACATCATCTCATTTAATCTTCATGGTAATAGTGCAAGACAAGCACGGCTTTTCTTCTTTTAAGGGGGGAGCAAAATACTTGCGTGATCACCACAGGGTTAAACAAAGCCATCAAAATTCTTCCAGAGAATTTTCATGGAGGTGATCAGAAACAGCTAGGATGTTGGCCTAGTGTGCTTGGAAGAGAAATAAATTCCAGAATAGGAAGTTCGTGGTATGTCCTGGGGAAAAAATGGCCATAGGGAGAAATGGAGACTGGAGCAGTGGCTTTCAGCCCTACAAAAGCCAAAGCTCCCTTTTATAATCACTATGTTATATGGTCCCTTTACCATCCCAAAGTGAAATGTAGAGATGATATAGCTTACTTGCATTTGTATTTTTTAAACCAATGTAATGGCCCGGTTGCTATATAAGAGAGAAATAAAAGGAAAGCAATTTATGATAAAATACTATGTATTGCTTGACACAAACCACATGAAAAGACAGAAGTTTTTGTAAAATGCACTGTAGGAACAACACTAGCTCCACGGAGAATGGGTGAACTAGAAATAAAGGTAGGTGGGTTAAAAAAAGGAAGGATATGAACTGGAAGAGAAGAGTTTGATTTGGAAGATGAAGACCTTGGAGTTCACCTTGACGTTGTCAGAGCGGAGTGGGGGTGGGGCAGATGAGGCCCCTAGAGCCCTTGGGCAGACTTGAGACAATGACAGCTGCCACCCAGGGGGGAGATGACAGTCCCAGGCCTCCTGTAGCTCCATACTTGGAACAAATCTGACATATTTGAGCTGGATGAAAACTTCTCAGTCAATCTGGGTCATTCTTCTTGTTTTCCCAGTGAAACAAGAGTAATGATTTTTCTGAGGTCTTAAACATATCCTGAAGGAAAATATTACAGACCCACCCAACCACTTAGCTTCAAACCAGGTGTGTAGGATAAATGGTCAAGATGGAGTTGAAAGGCAACTCTGAAAGTTAGTTTTCAGGGACAGTCAGGAACTTGAGGTGATTGTTCCCTAAATAGAAGAAAGACATGGAAGGGAAGGTCATAAAGAAATGATCTGTGTGTTTAATCAAGGTTGGTGATTGGCAGCACTATACAGAGTAAAAGATGCCGGCCTTGGAGTCAGGACACCTGCATTCGAGTTTGGGGTCTGTTGTTTATCACCTGTGTGGTTTCAGGCAAGTAATTTAACTTGTCCAATCTTTATTTTTCAGATAACAAGTTAGAAATTCTAGGGGTGCCTAGGTGGCTCAGTCAGTTAGGTGTCCGACTCTTGGTTTCAGCTCAGGTCATGATCTCAGGGTTATGGGATCAAGCCCGTCTTTGGCTCCAGGCTTGGTGTGGAGTCTGCTTGGGGATTGTCTCCCTCTGCCCCTCCGCCCACTCTCTCTCTCTCTCTCAAATAAATACATCTTTAAAAAAAAGAAAAGAAATTCTAATAACATACCTCAATAGAGCTGTCGTGAAACACCAAGAAAATGTGTGTTTGGAGGAGCCTCATAGTACTGGGAAATACTGGAGAAACATCAGCAGTGTTTCCTACTATTACCTATTAAAATAATGTCAATGAATGTGCATTTGTAAAAGAGAATAGCCTCATAACTTCAGAATAATGAATGATAATCAGGTTTCTTTGCCAAGTATTCCAAAGTACCCTTTAAAAACCAAGATGTCTTATATAGAGTGCAGGTTAAGTGACATCTCCTAGAGTGAGGAAGCTGGCTCAGCTGTCCCTAGAACTCAAGAGTTTTCCCTTGAACACTGAGCAGAAACCTTTCAATATTTTCCTTCCAAGCCAAAGGTTCAGGGTATTGACAAGACACGAAGTCAAGGATACATCTCAAATGCACTAACGCCCACTTCTAGTCACAGGTGCTCCTGTGATTAATATGTCTTTTCAACAACATCCTCCAGTGAGCAACTCTGGGAGAGGCTTTATGTAGGAAGCACATCACATGAGCTTTCGGTCTTAATACAGTTGAAACCCAAACAGTTCACAGCTGGAGAAAAACTCTGCTGATTTGCCAAGAATCACTAGGACAGTGTGCTCCAAACAGTATAATTTAAGTAATAAACTCACAGCAGTGAGATTAGCCTTTGCTAGTTTCTTCCCTGAGGAACAGATATCGATTGTGATTTTAAAATTTCAGGAATGAAAGCCTTTGGCTGGGCAGCAAGTCCTCCCTCTGGGGAAATGAAAGGCAATGGCCAATGACCAATTTGGCTCCGAGATTGGATTTGAACCACCTCTGAGATGCATAAATACTGAACAAAATATGCAGAAGCCTATGATCACCTTGGCCTCAGGCAGACATCACATTAACACTTGAGTCTGCTTTCAGGTGAAGGAGACAGAATGGGAAGGAGAGGCAACTTGACTGAAAGGCTGAGCTATTTTCCTGGGTTTTTGGAGACATGGAAGGTGTTGTGAGCTGCAGACCAACAGAATAATCATTCTCAAATTCATGCAATCTCAAAAATGGGGACGCTAAGCTTGGAATACCACCCTAACTCCACAGAGAAATCCTCCAAAGAATATTAAGTAAGAGACATCTATGAAGTGGACCAATTTTCCTGCAGTCAGAATTAAAAGCCTTAGGAGCATAGTCTAAGTGTCCTCAGCCTACTTGACATAGGAAATTCACTGGGGCTCCTCGGGTGTGACGTTGGACTCCAGCCATATTCCTTCAAGAAAACAGTTGGTATTTCTGTCACTTCAGACCCAATACGTTCATTGTTTCTCATATCTGTGCCCTGTTGTAAAGGACTCATCCACGCCAATGGCAACCCCCTTCGGATAATCCTGCAGTGCAAGGCATCTGCTTCTTTCCTCCTAATGTCCTAACGGTGCTTCTCCATCTTCCAACGGCTATTTCCTTTCCGATCACACACACACACACACACACAGATAGATAGATAGATAGATAGATAGATAGATAGATAGATAATAGATAGATAGAAATAAACTTCAGAGGAGAGTCATATTGTCTTGGTGGAGTGGTGGTAGAATTTGTTGTGACTACATTCCCAAATTATAAATCTCAGCAAGAGAACAAAGTTAAATCAGAATGTCTCTGTAATAAATTACCAAGTTGGGGAAAAAAGGTCTGCTTTTAATCTAGTGGGAAAAAAAATAGAAGCAATATGCATAGATCACTAGCCTTCTTTTAAGTGTGGTGTCTTGGGGAATTCTAGAGCCAGACTGCCTGGGTTTAAATCCTGGTTATGTGATGTATCAGTTGTGTAACATTGGGCAGTTATTTAACCTCTCTGTGTCTCAATTTCCATCTATAAATAATGTTAAGTACAAATATTAATCCATAGAGTTATTTTGAGGGTTAAATAAAATAATATATGTAATGCACTTAGAATAGTGCCTGGGACATACTAAGCACTGTGTGTATTAGCTATTATTCAGTTGAACTTGGCTTAGGAGGTTGGTCTGTTTCAACATGGATAATTAAAAGGTACTTGAAGGTAGAATAAGAGATATATGCATGTGAGATATACTAAGAGCTTAGCAGTGTCTGGTACCTAGGAATAGAACAAAGAAATCATTACTGTCACAGCATAGCCACAAGCTCAGCTGGCTGCAAGACAATGCTAAAAAGGTCTGTGTCTTATGGATACAGCTGCTGGACTTCGAGGAGGTCCAATTGAGAGGGAGGGAGAGGTGCCACATTATGTCACCAACCACAGAAAAACCACCTTCACCAATGGTAAGACAACCACAGTGTCCTAGTTTGTGAAGGTCAGCATATTCTCTGGACATAAGGCTCTTAAAATGACAATGGCATAATGCCTCTCTCTCCAACACACATTCAACCCTTCCCTCCACAACTCCCTCCAATCTATTCAAGTTCTTTCATTGGAAAGAATGTGATGAAAATGCCAGGGAATCATCAAATTGTGAGTCATATAATCTCCAAAGGTACTTAAAGGCGACGTCATTCAACCCCACTTATTTGAATAAAGGTGAGGAGGAGGACAAGGACCCGTGGGGTGGTATTGTTGACAGAAGAGCTGCCCCAGGTCCACGGCCAGCCAGTGGCAGAGCCAGACTTAGATGCAGACTTTCTGAGTCTAAGGCCTCCCTACACTACATTGCCTCCCATTCCCACACTCTTCATCACCCAACTCAGAATCTTAAACCCTATAGCAAATCCAGTGTCTCTTTGTGTCTCTGGAAGGTACCCTTCCCCAAGATGCCACACCCTCGCAGACTTCTAAATCTCTGTTGGCTGCTGCCACCTAGGGAATTACAGCGAGTTTTCTTCCTTGGGCTGTTGCCTTGGGACAGCCACCATTGCACAGACAGCCTGTTCAGTGTCCATCTCCTTAACGAATCATCTTTCATGCTTGGCTCACCAACTAGCAGAACTAGTCATATCCTACATATTCAGATAAATGCCCATCTGACTCTTGTTGGTGAACACATCCTTTTGTTTGTTCTTTGAAATATTGTTAGGGAGACATTTAAACTCTGGGGTTTAAAAATATTACTCCAGCAGTGTTGACTGGTTGCTGAGATCCAGCTTGATGTCTGATCTTTTTCAAGGTGCTGGGAAGAAGGGACTCCTCTACTTCATCCCCAACACTGCAGATAGGAGAATACCAGACCAATTGGCTCAGATTCAATGTGTCAAGACAGATTAACTCAAGTTCAATGTCAGTCATACTTCCATGTTCCCTTGATTATTCCTCACATCACTGTTTTATAGCTAGATGCTAGTAGTTGACAACAAAATAGCCATTCACTCCCTCAATCTCAATTACTTGAAAGCATTCATTGACCCAGAAACACCCATGAACTGGATCCCTAGGGATGAGCCCACTGACTGGTTATAGAAATGATGAAAGGGGCTTTGGACAACAGTTAACAGTCCAGGTTGGCTTCCCATGCAGTTAAAACCAGACTCCAGGAATTTCCAATACAGGACCAGGATAAATGAAAATAATGATGTCGATTATTTTTCTAAGCAGGGAGAGTTAGAAAGCCTCCTGTTTTAGCATGTTAAGCATTTCTGCCAGCTGAATCATTATACCATGCCACATAAAGATGTAATTGTTCCCCTTTTTGCAGTTATTTCAGGTTTTTAAAAGACCTTTTGAATAATCCTATAGCCCTGAGTTTTTCTCCATAGACTTAATACTCTCGTGATGCAAAGGATAGCATAGTGGTTTAAATACTTGGGCCTGTAGACAGTTACACTTCAGTTCAAATCCCAGCTCAGTCACTTGCATGTTGTATGGCCTTGTGTAAGTTTCCTAACACCCCTCCGCATCAGGTGCCTCAGCTCTGCAATGGGGACAATGGTACCAATATCTGTGAGAGCTGCTCTGAGGATTGAGGGTAAGGTAGGCTTGGAGCTCAGCACATTGTTTGATCTGCAGTAAGTGATCAGTAAAAGTCAACTGTTATCACCATTTGCATAGTCATTGCCAATATGTATAAGTTAGAGAATAAGGAAGGTACTGGAGACTAGCAAATGGAGAAGCTAGAGAGTAAGGAAGAAGATTTTAGGTAGTTCTGGAAAAGTAGATGAAAGCATTGAAGCCAGGGCACCTGAGTGGCTCAGTCAGTTAAGCGTCTGCCTTTGGTTCAGGTCATGATCCCAGTGTCCTGGGACCGAGCCCCGCATTGGGCTCCTTGCTCAGTGGGGAGCCTGCTTCTCCCTCTGCCTGCCGCTCCCCCTGCTTGTGCGTGCTCTCTCTCTCAGTCAAATAAATAAATACAATCTTAAAAAAAAAAGCAAGCATTGAAGCCAGGACTGAAAAAATATGCTAGTTTTTAACTCAGAATATCTAAGTTCAAATGCCAGATCTATATGACCGTTAGAAGGTAGGTTGCTTCTCTGGTCTTTGGTTTCCTCCTATATAAAGTGGAAATAGAACTAGAAAGCTGCAAATCGGGGTGAAGATTAGTGATGTAATGACACTGACAGGATCAAGCCTGATACTTGGCCCACAGGAGAGCAAGGTTTCCTTCCCTTGCCCTACGACTCTCAGGGCCATTGCCCTTTGACCTACCCCTTCGTGTAACTATCACCTCCTGCAGATGAGGTGAAGGGGGCAAGCCCTCATCAAGAATGCTTCGGGGAAATCTGGCTTCATGCTTTCAATCTTTTTATCCCATAATCCCAGATATAAAGAAGGAGGCCCTCAGAGGTTTTCTCTTAAGTATTTGAGGGAAGAAAGCAGGTTACCGTGTCTGGGAGACTCGAGGAGGCAAGCCCAAGGACATGAGGAGTACCAGCAAATTCTGGTACTGATCATGAGCCACAGATTTGTGTAGGGGGCCAGGAAAGGATAGGGGATGGTGGGGGTGAGTAGGAGGTGGGGTTACCTGTGATCAGTGTCTCTGGCTTGGTGACTCATCTCCTCCTAGCATTTGGCAGCCTAAGCTGGTATACCACTATTTATTTAAAGGCTCTCTGAAATATAGGCAGTATTTTCACTGCAGATGTATTTTGAAAAGATGACTTGGCTTGAATACAATATTTTTTTCAAACAGAGGCAATATTTAGACAGTGTGTTGTGTTAATGTATTTAAGTTAGTGAGCATGGCTAATAACGTGTGTGCATGTGTGTGTGTGTGTGTGCGCGCGCATAGGTGCATAGTGTTCTCCTGCATGATGCACAACATGCTCACACAAATAAGTTAGTTATCTTAAAATGAACAGTTATTTGGGACGTCACACCCCAGAACTCTTCAGGAGCTAGTGTATAGGGACTTCTAAGTTTATGAAGGTCAAGGCCAGGTCAATATACATTATATTATTCCTTAAGTAATTTGGTATTTGACATCCCTCCCCAAAACCCACAACAGCTTCTAACCCCTACCCCCAATACCACCCTGAACGCTCCACCCTAAAGCCGTATCCCCGGGACTGTGGGTCCTTCCCTTACTCTTCAGAGGAGAGGGTGGCCGTGCTTGCCCCCTAGTGGCTGAAGGCTAGTCATTGCACTCCCAGGCCTTTCCTTCTTTGTTGATTGACAGTTTTACCAGACAGGTTGTGGCCAACCTCAAGTGTCGAATTCAAGGACATTTTTGGGCTGCAGGGTGGGGAGCTAGTCATATCGACTGAAGAAATTAAAAGTCTTTGGGTCTATGTAGCATCCATTTTTCTCTGTTTGATGTATCTTTAGGATTTCCCTTTTATACACAGCTGGTTATGTGAGAAGGGCTAGTAGCCTCCCTATCTTGTGACAACCCCCATCCCAGATTTTCCCACTCCGAAGACCTGTCCCCTCTGCCAAGGTCCCTCTCCACTCTAACCTGTAGCTACACTCAAGGGAATGGTGCAGCACAAATGAGAGAATTTGAGCTCCAGGAAAATCCCGTGTTTAAGTTTTATTTATTTAAAAAAAAATTTTTTTTTTAGAATTTATTTATTTATTTGAGAAAGAGAGAGAGACAGAGATAGTGAGAGAGAGCACAAGTGGGGAGGAGAGGGAGATGCAGGCTCCCCGCAGAGCAGGGAGCCCGATGTGGGACTCGATCCCAGGACCCCTGGATCATGACCTGAGCCGAAGGCAGACGCTTAACCGACTGAGCCACCCAGGCACCCATGTGTTTAAGTTTTAGTCCAGTTGCCAAAGTTCATTCCCATCTTTTAATTCAGATTTCCCAGAAATTCACCTTATCGATACTTTTATGGGTCTTAATGTACAACTTCACCACCCCAAGAAAAGAGCTCCACCACCACTCAACCAGAATATTTGTGGAATTGGCTTGCTCAAGTTCTAGCCATGAGAAAGGCCACACAGGAATTACCATGGGATGCAGACATCAGTTTCCAGTGGCCTCACAGTTCGTTGTACCTTGTATGACTCTAATGGCTATGGAGTCAATCCCTAGAGTAGGAGCTCCTGAGCCCAGAGACTAAAATGTCTTCATAAATCACTATTCTCACCTCCTAGCACAGGCCCAATAAAAGTTATGGACTGAACTGTGTCCCCTCACCAAATCCTATGTTGAAGCCCTAACACCCAATGGGACTGTATTTGAGATAGAGCCTTTGAGCAGATCATTAAGATCAAATGAGGCAATGAGGATGGGACCCTAATCCCATAGGACTAGTGTCCTTATAAGAAGAGTTACCAGAAATCGTTCTCTCACTTCATGAATGTAGAGGAAGGGTCATGTGAGGACACAGAGTGAAGGCAGCTTCCTACAAGTCAGGCAGGGAGGCCTCACTAGAACACAACCTTGCTGGCACCTTGATCTTGGACTTCTAACCTCCAGAACTATGAGAAAATAAATTTCTGCTGTTTAAGCTGCCCAGTCTGTGGTATTTTGTTATGGCAGCCTGTGCAGAAAGGAGTACAGAAAGGAAAGCTCTTGGGAGTGCCTGGGTGGCTCAGTTGGTTAAGCGTCTGACTCCTGGTTTCGGCTCCAGTCTTGATCTCATGGTCTTGAGATCGAACCCTGTGTCAGGCTCTGCACTGAGTGTGGAGCTTGCTTAAGACTCTCTTTCTCCCTCTTCCTCTGCCCTCCCCTAATAAATTAATTAATTAAAACAGAAAGCTCTTTAACAAAACTCCTACAACTAGACTACAGTGCAGTTCTAATTTCCAAAGGAGCTAGGACGGAAAGCAATCTGTGTTGAGAATGGATGTAAGTGGTGGGTCTGTACCAGCTGCTTCTCAAAGAAATTCACCAATTGTCTTCCTGTCCCATAAGCCCTCCCGGGAAACTTGTGCATCCATCCAAACACCCATGGGTGAAGCATTTCCCCTGCATTGTTTTGCCCCCACTAGAACTCTCCCAGCTGTTGGCCGTCAGTGATCACATAGGTAAGTGAGCTTGAAATCAACTTTTCACTAGGTGAGATGAAATGAGGTAGCACAAAGCTCCCCCCACCCCCTCCAAACCATGTTGCTTCTTGACATCCCCATGAATGTCTGCAAGCACCCAGGAGGGAAGGCCACATTTCTCACACTGCACTGGGCTCTATGGCCTTTGTTCCATTTTGATCAACAAAATTGAGTGAGAAGACCAGGCTTCCTGTGAGGAATGAGCCAAAACCAGTGTCAGGTTCTCACCATGAGCCTTATCTTTCCTTTAATAACAGACATCAGGCCACCTGCAAAAACATATCCACAGTTACTGAGGACTTTTTAGAAAATAAATATTCACTACGGCTTTGTGAAGGAGCAAAGGCTGTTGCCTCTGAACTTCAGGTGGCCATCGAGAACCTTCTCACCTTTGATCATGGAAACCATACACATGGGTAAGAGCAGAGAGCCTTGCAGCCTCGCGTCTCAGGCAGGGCTCTTCCGGAGCTGCTGGCCTTGGATCCTGAGTGTTGGTCCCCAGTTGCGAGATGTGAGGCCTGGAGCAAGTTCCGTCACCTCTGCATGTCTCAGTTCTCTCCTCTCAAACTTGGTGATGATAATATCATATCATAAAGAGGATTCAATGAGCTGACACATACAAAGCACTCTCGAGAGTGCCCACCAAAGAGTAAGTGTTCAGTAGTAGCTGTCCTTCCATCAGGAAAAGAATAAAAGAGAAAGTGATTATTAAAAATGTGTAAACTTCTCTATAAAATAGTTCTTTTTTTTAAAGATTTTATTTATTTATTTGACAGAGAGACACAGTGAGAGAGGGAACACAAGCAGGGGGAGTGGGAGAGGGAGAAGCAGGCTTCCTGCAGAGCAGGGAGCCCAATGCGGGGCTCCATCCCAGGACCCCGGGATCGTGACCTGAGCCGAAGGCAGATGCTTAACGACTGAGCCACCCAGGTGCCCCTCTATAAAATAATTCTTGCAAGATTTTTCCTGCAGCTCATTTTGTTGGCTTCTTGTTGAGACCTACATACATATATATGGAAAGTACATGTAAAGGATAGTACTTTAAGATGTTAACATTTTTCCCCCATGTTTCCTTAGAAGAATCCCTCCCTCCCCCATTCAGTTGGAGGCTTTTATCAAGCCAGGTAAGGGTGAAACTGGAGAAAAGGGGAAGGTATGCCTTTGGTGACTAAAGTCAAAGTTTGGTTTGTAAATCCTAGACCAGGAAGGAAGCCCGTGAATAAACAATAGATTTGGAACACTGCAGGTGATGCAAGAGGCAGTCTGCTTGCTTCAGGGGAGCAAAAGCTTCTCTGAGTAGAAACACAAAGAATTGCACTGAGAAGGGGCTCTGTGTTCTGCCCACTCCTGCTCCAGCCCCCAGCCAGTCCCGGGAGAGGGGAGACAAAACCCACAGGCGGGTTTGGGATATGCGAGTGGAGCTGAGGAGGGCAGCAGGTGTGACAAAGCAACCCCAAATGCAACACGGGGGATGGCCGCAGGGGTCTCAGGCAGCTGGGGCTGACATGGCCTCGCAGACTTCCCTGTTTCCCGTGAGGCTCGTGGAGCAGCCAGATAGTTCCAGAAGCTTTGGGCCAGGAAGGAGCCCCCAGCATCTGTCTGGTCAACCAACTCTCTTCAAGGCCAGACGGGAATCAGGACACTTGAACAAGGACAATGTTAGTGAATGAGCCTTCGTGCCTTCCCTGCCTCCCTCCTAATCCAGCACCACCACCAAACTTTCTGGAATCCACCTAAAATATTAGATAAAGAAGTAGGGTCCTAAATGAGCTGAGCCCAGGACCATCATACACAGGAATACAGGTTGTTCATCACATTGAGACACCATCCCCCCGGGGAGTAGGAAGAGGCCAAAATGAAGTTGGTGCTTTGCCGTCATGCAGGTGCTAGGATGGGGCTTCATTGGCCTGAAGGGGGCAGCTTTTCCCATTGGCACAGTGTTGCTGTTGGCTAGTGGTGGCTGGACTGAGCAAAACTTGATTTGACAGAGATCCCTCGGAATTGACTGAAAAGTTTTCATCACAAGCAGATTGGGGCTCAAAGTAGAAATTAATCTGTAGTATATAAAAATAAAGTTGCATCTCTTGCACACCTGAATTTGTGGCCTGAGGTTTGTTACCTTCATATAGAGAAATATATAAAGAAACCCACTCCCCCCGCTCAAAAAAACCCAAACAAACCCTACGTCTAATTGCACCACAGTTAATTGGGGGGTATATCTTCTTCCAGTCTTTTCTTGATGTGTTTTTCCATAATTAATATCATACAGAATATGCTCTTTGGTATCATGCATTTTCCAGCTTACCGTTCCATCACAGGGGAGATCATGTAGACAGTGGACCTCTCGACCTTGTCCGAGTTTTTAAAACACCTAAGGTGCTTATACAAGTGCCAGTCCCCAAGGCCATAGCTCAACGCCAGTGGGATCAAAAACTTTCTATGCCACCAGGTGCCGGATCACTAGCTCAAGGCACAAATGTATTTAGAGTAGAGAAGATGTCTGAGGACTGAATCTTTGAGAACTCCTTACCCAGGTAGGTGCTTTTGAAAAGTTAATGTGGTGTGACTTGCCTGGAGGTGTTAAAATGTAGATTCTGATTCAGCAGGCCTGGGGTGGGGCTTGAGATTCTGTATATGCACGGATGATTCCACTGGTCAATGACCCTCATTCTGAGTACCATAGGCTTAGAGGTCAGGAAGATGAAGAAGACCCAGAAAAATCATTTCTATTTGAAGCATTTTCCCAAGTTATTTAAAATCTGTTTCTTAACTATTATTTTTAATATTTATGTATTTCAGGCAATGAGTAAGCCATATTTTTTTCTTAACCATTCCCCTCTTGTTTGTCATTTAAATTGTTTCCAACTTTGTTGTTATAACCAATGCAGCAATAAACTCCTTTGGCCATACTTCTCAGTCACCAACTTTTAAATGAGCAACTAACGGAGGAAAATGATGAAGGTGGCGAAGCGCCCAGAGGAGCACAACCATCTGAGGCATGAGTCACCTTCCAGCACGGCCGGCGTGACTGCCCTCAGGTGGCTTGAGCAATGGTTCTTCACCTCAGTTTTGTCTGCTATAAAATAGGCTGTTTCTTTTCTCATATCCTTAGGCTAAAGGAAGTGAAGAAAGTGACCTGTAGCTCAGTACTTCCTTCTGTGGGCCCACTGTGTTAGGAAGTATTTGTCACAGCTCAGGGACGATGGCCGAATGTGCCTATTGCAATCCCTGGCGTCACCCTGTCCCGAAGCCTACCAGAGACAGAATTGCAGGTGCCACAGTAGTGAATAAACATTGGGATGTGGCCCACTCTTAGCTGTTTGGATTTCAGTGCCAGGGGTAGGAGGTCTGAAAGACGTGAAAAGAAACAGCTGAATTCCAAGGCACTCCTTCAGATAGAGTTTCCTTGAAAACATTTGTACCGCTCTTCATCAATATTTATAAAGTGATGACTAGATACAGCTACGTTCCTCTTTGGCTATGTCTAGAACACACCCATAGTACCTGATCAAAATACAGTTGTTGTTTGTTGGGGGAGGGGGCACTTTTATAGGGAAGCTTCTTTGGAAATGAGGAACCAAGATGGCCGCACACAGCAAAAAATTAAAATCAAAATTGGTTACATGAGCACAAAGAGATGACATTAATTTTTTTAAGGGTAGAAAAATCATGGGATTCAGGGTCCTGGGTTTGATTCTCATTTGGCCTCTTGTTAGCAGAGATTAACAAGCAAGTTAATTAAGCACTTTGAGTTTCACTTTCTTCCTCATGAGGTACTATGGAAGTTATTATGAATGCAGAGAAAAACACAACTTTTCTAGAAGGAGTTAGTTGATCTCTCTGGCCTTTTAAGCAAGCAGAATGTTACTAAATACTTGCTAACATGTTCAAGATTGAGGCCTCTGAGGATTTCATCCCATATTCTTGGTCTAATTTTTGAGAGACACCAGGAAAGGCAGCTAGCTTCCAAATAAGTCTGTCAGTAGATGCCACGTGCTGCCTGGAATGTCCAAACCACTCATCTTTGGGGTTATGATTCTCATCCCTTGCTTCTGTTAGAATTATCTGAGACGGATTTTTAAAATGCCAATGTCCAGGCCCCAACCTCAACCAACTAAGGCCATGCTCTGGTGTTGTTTACAGAGTTCCCAAAAGACTCTCTCGTATAGCCTGAGCTCAGAACCACATAGTTACAGTTTTAAGACACCTACTGAAAATCCAGGGCAGGTAAAACTGTAAATAATTTTCTTTCCAACAACCCCAGTTTCAAGAAATTTATCACCTTAGCTTGTCAGTCTCTCACAGTGCACTGCAGGAAGGGACATAAACAGATGATTCTGGACATTCTGATGAGGTACAACAGAGAAAAGCCTACAGCACCATAGGAACTCTGGACCTCTATGAAGAGTCAGAAAGAGGAGGGGAGAAGCAAGAGTGAAAATAAACTTGTACGTCCTCAACATCATCACCAACTACCATTGATTGAGTCACTACCAGGTACTAAGTACTGTATACCAAGCATTTCACATTTTGCTCTTACAGTACTCATGTGGAGGCTGGAGACAGGGGCAGCGGCAGCGGCAGCGGATATGGAGTAGTAAATAGCACAGATTTTCTGGAAAACAATTTTGAGGGCATCAAGAGCCCTCAAAATCTTCATATTCTTTGGCCAAAGAATTCCATTTCAAGGTGGCAATCCCATGAAAAGTGTCCCAAATGCAGATAGTGCTTTTCTTCACCAAGATGTTCATTGCAGCATGGTTTATTTTAGTAACAAATTGGGAATTACCTAACTACCCAACAAAATGGATGGTGATTACATAAATGTTGCTACATTGTACACTGGAGTATAAAGCAACCATTAAGGATATTTTCCTCTACAAATTTTATGACAAGATAATTTATATTATAAAATATTGAGTAAAACAAAGTAAGACATAAAATGGTATCTACCCTGTGATTCAAAATTCTGAATACTTCAAATGACTGTAAAATGTGTTACATTACAAAGTTGGTTGCCACTGGCAGAACTCCATTTGTACTCATATCTCCTTCAGGGAGCAAGCTTCAAAAGGTTACAAATAGAGGTGCCTGGGTGGCTCTGTCGGTTAAGTGTCTGCCTTCAGCTCAGGTCATGATCTCAGGATCCTGGGATTGAGCCCTGAGTTGGGCTCCCTGCTCAGCAGGGAGCCCGCTTCTCCCTCTGCCCCTGCCCCTCCCTCCCCCCAACCCCCACCTCTGCTCTCTCTCACTCTGCTCTCTCTCAAATAAATAAATAAAATCTTAAAAACAAAACAAAAGTTTACAAATATATTGCCAAAATGAAAATCTTTTACTAGTAAACACTTTGAGCATGCTGTGGTGCTGTGGAGACATCCCGTTTTGGTTGGTACACTAAGGCTTGAGTGTGCATTCTCCTCTTCAAATAAACCCAGGCAGGGAGGCAGATGTAAATAGAGGAAGTGGAAAACAAATGACAACTGATTTGTAATACAACCCAAATATTTGTTTCACAAGTTTTTCTCACTACTGGAATCAGGTTCTCTGTGGGTGTGAAAAGAAGAGCTGAGAAGGAAGGGCAGATGTGCAGAGGAGAAGACAAAAGAAAGTGGAGAATGTTGGGGGTGGGAAGCAAACAGAATCACATTTTGGCTTGCGTAGGCATCCTGGACTATGGATCCAGGCTATTTTTATGACATATAGTTGATACATAATAATGATAGATATGACAATGATAGAATAAAGAATATAATTACAACATATAAAATAGGATACTTCTTTCAGTTTTTCAGTCTGGAAAGTAAGGTTTCAATGAGGGCAGCAAAACTGAAATTAGGGGAAGCTGAGCCTCAAAAAAATACAAGAATCTGATATCATGTCAGTGTCCTTGAAAGTAAAATTGCTCTCCAAGTCTTTCAGAGCCAGGCAGATGAGTTTTAGTCTAAAAACTAACTGGTTACATTAAACCGGGCTCTGGGGTCCTTTGAGAATACCAATGTTCTTTAAATATTTCTTTTAATCCAGATGTCCAAATCTCTTTGATCTGGGAACATATCAAAATGCAGCTTTCCTGTGAGATTTTTCTCTTTCTTCATCACATCCCGGCTCCTATGAAGTCAGAGGCCTCCCAGCGACTTGTCTCTTAGCATAATGGCCCCTTGTTTCAAGGCGGGTCAGATGTACATTTAAATTAGTCATAGGAGTTGACAAAAATTGCATAAAGGATACAACCACTTTCTCCACCATTAGGCGGCACCACTTTCTCCAGCCTTTGGGATTATCTTTGCGTTTAATAGCTGAACAAAATAACTATAAGAAACCCAGCGCTTTCTACAAATTTTCTGGGAGCACTCTCATTATCCTGGTACTCCCCTGTCACCTCTCGCTCCAAACCTCCTCTTCTCATTCCCATCCCCTCTGCATTCCTCATCACTGCTCTCATCAGCTGTGTCCTTTCCACAATCACTCTGTGCCCAAGGTGGATATACTACCCTTTTCCTCATTCTCCAAGGCAACGCTGTTTTGTGTAATAGACTTGTACTGAATATTTGGAGGTAACAGAGAGGAATCCTAGCACAGATTAATGAATAACTCAAACTGAGATACGCAACATCAGTGTTCTTGAATTTCCTTGGGCATCCTTTCCCAGCTTGGTACTATAAGAACTAGAGGATGCGATGTGGATGAGTCAGAAGAGAACCATCATCACTACTGCAAGACCAAGTCTGTGTCCCAAATCAACCCCAGGACCCACATGGCCCAGATTCATGTGGCATTACATTCAAATAAACAGTTTAGGAGCAAAAAAGACACTTCGATCTGTAATTGTGTCTGCTGGAGGACATGAAAGGCATTTGGCCCATGGCCCGCTGAGCCTTTCTGCCCTCCTCCACTCCTGCTTTCAGCTCCTATGGTTATTCTGGAGCCCCTCATTCTCTAAAGCCCCTTGCTCTCTGTTCTCCTCTGTGACTCTTCCCAGTGCCCAGCCAAAGTGGATTCTTATTCCATCTCCCTTTCTTTAACACTTTACCGGTACATGAGTTCAGCCTCTTAGGCTTCCTTTAGTCTCAGTTTTGTCTAGTTCCAGGATTCAGCATGATAGAAAAGAACCCAGGAGTTGCCCATCAAGCAAGAAGCTTCACCCACTGAGAAGCTGGGAAGGGGAAGAGGTGCAGGGACGTTAAAAGGGAGGAGAAATCTGAAAGTGTAGACACTGATCATTCTTGTCCCCACTGTGCATTAGTATTTTTCTCTGCTATAGTTTAGCAGGCAAACCCACCTTAGGAGGTTAGGAACATAATAAGGGCCTGTTAGGAAGGCAATGTCAGGACTGTCCTTCTAGCAGAGGGAACTAATAGAACAGTGGTTCTCCGAGTCTGGCCCCTGGACCAGGAGCATCCACACTGCCTGGGAATCTATTAGAAATGCAGTCCTTTGGACCCCACTGCAAACCCACTGAGTCAGACATGCTGGAGTGGAGCCCAGCACTGTTTCAACAAGCTCTCCACATGATTCTGAGGCAGCTAAAGTTTGAGAAGTAAACTTTTTTCCCTAGCCTGGACTTCTCCAGGCCAGGGAATCCACTGGATTTGATTCCAGTCCCGGCTCTGCCTCTTTCTAGCACCGTGACCTCCACCAAACCATGTAAGCTCCCCAAGCCTGACAAACCACATTGGGGTTTCTGCTGCAGTGCCAGGGGTCCTCATCCTGTCAAAGGCTGGCCCCCAAAGGGTCATCTTTCTTGGCTCTCACCCACAAAGCCTACATCTGCTTTCTCTCTTCCTCTCCCTTTAGGGAGCTGCCATCTTCTGCTCTGTCCCTTGGGGTCCCCAAGTTTGGGGACCATTTCAATAATAATAATAATAATAATAATAATAATAATAATAATAATAAATTCCTAACTCCTTTGTGATACTGACATTGAAATGACAGGTCCAGAATCCACTTGGTCAGCTTATTCTTGGCCAATAGCAGGATCAGATTTGCTTCCCCGATGCAAACACGCTCCCTGAAAATCAGCACCCTTGAAAATCGATGCAAACACGCTCCCTGAAAATCAGCACCCTTGAAAATGGGGTAAAGCGCTTTGACCAAACACAGAAGTCTGTTAGGTAAATGGCTCACCTACAGCTAGAGCAGGACCCCAGCAAGGGGTTAAAACCAAGAGTTGAAACAATAGTTCAATTTTAAATATATCTCTCTCCACTCATCACTTCCTAACCTCTCCTTCTCTTCAGTAAGCTCCTAATTATCATGGGTTAGAGTCCTCAGTAGCAATTTCTTTCATTTTAAGTCATTTAAAACTTGCTCTAGCAGTTCTGTCACTGGGGAGTGCAGCCTGAACACTGTGCCCGACCAGAAGCGTTTTGGTCAACTGGAGGATTGCTTCTGCCTAGTTTCTGATCCTCTGGGCTCTGGGCTTTTCGGGAAAAGGTGGCAAATAAGACTGGTTGAAGTGGGGTGCATCCTCATATGCAGCATAAGCCGGAAGCCACCAAGGGAGAACAAGAGAGCAGTTCCAGAGAGCCAAGAGCTACACCTGGTACCGACTTGCACACATGCTGGAAAGAAGAGAGGCAGGAAATAGAAACCATCTCCACACCCTGGAAATGCATTCACACTCTCCAGAAGAAACTTTTTGGCTACCTAAACAAAAGCTTCTCAAATATTCATGTGCATATGAATCACCTGAGGATTTTATTAAGATGTACATTTGATTAGGCAGGTCTGGGTGGGCCTGAGATATTGACATTTCTAACTGGCTCCCTGGGGATGCTGATCCTACTGGTGTGTAGACCACATTTTGAGTAGCAAGAACCTAACTCCTTCATTTGTGAGGTCCTTTGTTAAGAGAAGGAACTGTAAAAACACAAGAGATTCATTACCTGGGAGTAATAGCAAGCGTTTCTGCTGAGTGTTAGCAACAGCAGAGTCTAAGTTAAGTGAAAATTTTACCTTGTTGGAGTGCCTGGGTGGTTCAGTCGGTTGAGCGTCTGACTCTTGGTTTTGGCTCAGGTCATGATCTAAGGGTCCTGGGATCAGGCCCCGTGTTGGGCTCCGAGCTTAGCTTGATTTCTCTTCCTACCTTACCCTCTGCCCTCCCCTCACTGTTGCACTCTCTCTCTCTAAAATAAATAAATAAATAAATAAAATCTCTTAAAAATATTATCTTGCTTGAAGTGTTATCACCTTTTTCAGAAAATAAGTATTTTAAGTAGCATGAGTGTGCTGTTGTTGTGTGTCGATCTATATTATATTTCCTTTTTTTTTAGCTAAGTTTTTGCTTAAATACAAAACTCATTCCAAGGAGAATGATACAGGGGACAAGCGTTGCTCCTAGCCAGGGGAGTGGTGCAGTAGGTAGATCATGGGTTCAGAACCAGATGACTGAGGTTCCCAGCCTCTCACAGGCTATTTTCCAAAATGCCACTTTGGCCAGTGCTTCTCATACTTGTTTGACAGGTTGAGTGCTTGGAAATCACAGTGCTCCGCACAAAGCACAGTGAATTGAAATATTTATATATTTTACAGAATGATATGATACAATTTTACTGGCAGAAACTATGGCTCTAATACATGGATACAGCATAAAATAACAACCTGCCCTAAGTCCTTTTGGAAGTGAGCCTCGGTTTCTTTATTGGTAAGATGAGGGTAATAACACTACCTCACAGAAGGAGACCTTTGATCCTTCAGTTGGACCCAAAGACGTGCTGGAGTTCTTTGCTTCCGGTGCTAATGTAATGATCGCCGTAAGGCACACTAGCACTCTTTTACTGCTACTAGCTACCATTTATCCAGCATCCACCATGTACCAGATACTACGCTGATCGCCTTGCAAATATCTCATTGAACTTGACAACAACTCTGCTAGGTAAGTATTTTATTACCTCTGTGTTACAGATGAGGGAAATAAAAATGGTTCCTTGCTACAGTTCATTGGTAGAGTTCACTTCTCTTTCATCTTGCAATGGGCCACTCACCAGCCCATGCTACCAGCTCCTTCTCCCTTGCTAGAAGTTTGCTTTCTTCACCAAGAAATTAACATGTAGCTTTTGACCAAGCAAGTCTCCACGGCAGCATTAACCCTTTCTGAGTCAAAATCCCTTTGACTATCCATTATAATTTTCCATTTCCATTATCCATTATATATATTCCACTATCCATTATATATTTCTTCCCAGAAAAAGGCACCTAAGCAAATACTCCATCTTGCATTCAACATCAGGGTCCCAAGCAAAGAACTTCTATCCTACAGAGTTTAGGAAGACAAAGAGGGCTTTTACAGGCTCCAAACTGAACATGACCTACTATTCCAAGCACTGACCTGAAATGTTTTCCTTAGCCATTTCCTGATCATTTTATTTTTCAAATATTTATATTGATCAAAGATTAAACAAGTCCTAAATGTCTAAAATGTTTCTTGGCACCAGGGTGCCTATAGAGTTTCCAATTTTTTTTTTAGGCACTAGTCATCAAAGAGACTATCTTTTATTAGTAGACAGTATCAGTTGAGATTAGTGAATGTCCAGAGAATGCTTGTTTCTCTTTCTCTTGGTATCTAAATGAAACAAGATACTTAAAGCATAACAACATTATTGCTCCCTCCTGGTTTTTTGACATAAGAAGAGACTTGAGCTGTTGACAAAAAATACAGAGGTGGGAAACCCAGAGTTTGGTGGTTTCTATAACCTCCAAATACGAAAAAAATGAAACAGGAGTGGGGAGGGAGGGAAGACAGAGATCAGATATTTATACTCAGAATAATTTGAAATTAACCTTTGCTGGGCATCCTGTAAAGCCACAGTTCTTAAAGTGGGCCCTCTGGACCACCAGCAGCAGCATCACCGGGAACTGGTTAAAAATGCAAAGTCTCAGCCCTCACCTCAGGCCTGTTGAGTCAGGAACTTTAGAGATGACACCCAGCAGTCTGTTTTGAACAAGCCCTCACGGTGATTCTGACTCATGCTAAAATCTGAGAGCCACTGGGGTGGACAGATCTTCTCTGACAGAAGTGACCCTGCCTGCTGGTCCTTAATCAAACCACTGATTCTGTAATGAACAGAGGACGGGAAGAGCACTATGGTGAGGAGACTAGTGTTCCCTGAGCAATGACTCCAAGTCAGGCACTGTATGCTTGTGGTCTCATTTCACCTCAAGCCCTAAGCATGTGTACTCTTATCTCCCTTTTAAAGATTCTTTTTAAAAGAGAGATATTCAGAGAGATAATATCACTCCTCTAGCTTACAGACCTACTAAGGTAGGAAATTGGACAAGTATAAAAATTTATTAAGCAGGGGCGCCTGGGTGGCTCAGTTGGTTAAGCGACTGCCTTCGGCTCCGGTCATGATCCTGGAGTCCCGGGATCGAGTCCCGCATCGGGCTCCCTGCTCAGCGGGGAGCCTGCTTCTCCCTCTGACCCTCCCCCTTCTCATGTGCTCTCTCTCATTCTCTCTCTCTCAAATAAATAAATAAAATCTTTAAAAAAAAATTTTATAAAAGGAATTGATAAGAAGTTGTTTGAAAAAAGAAAGAAGAGGATTTAAAAAAAGAAGAAAGAAAAAATAAGGGAGAGAATATGATCAGGCAGAGGAGTAGAAAAAAAGCATATACTAGAGATTTAGGGTATATTTTGACTGTTAGAAGAACCTGCCTCCCAAAATTTTAAAGAAAGAAAAACTTATATATGTACAAAAATAAGGGTTGATATGATGAAGGGATGGAATATGACTGTAAAGATGGAAATTATAAAAAATTTTAGAAAAGGAGGGTCACCTGGGTGGCTCAGTTGGTTAAGCGACTGCCTTCGGCTCAGGTCATGATCCTGGAGTCCCGGGATCGAGTCCCGCGTCGGGCTCCCTGCTCGGCAGGGAGTCTGCTTCTCCCTCTGACCCTCCCCCCTCTCATGTGCTCTGTCTCATTCTCTCTCTCTCAAATAAATAAATAAAATCTTAAAAAAAAATTTATTAAGCAGAATAAAGGAATACCCACAACTCCACTCAATTCAGTGTACTTCCGCAGAGTATTTCCCCCTATGTAAGACCCGATTTAAAGGCTACTTTGTGGTCTCTAATGGAGTTCAGGCTCCAGGAAAGTTTCCTTTTTCTGAGATTTGAAAACCCAGGAACCAAAGCCTTAGCCCCCAGTTTTGTTCTGTTCCCCCTCTAAAAGCAGATGTCCGGATCCTTTAATTCTCCCTCCATCCTTATGTATGATAATACCCAGAAATAAGAGCTTAGTGAATTAAACAATAAATGCTAAAAGCTGACCTAAAATGAAGTGGGAGCTAAGACGCTCCTCTAAGATGGAGCAGAAGTGACTCTAAGCCAGATGTAAAACAAGCTATTTATGCTCAGTTCCCTAGAAAAGGGATGGAGGCTTGTTCTAAGATGTGTGCATCTTGTGCTGGGGGGCTAGAGAGAACTGCTGTTTCTGGCACCCACTCCAAGTATCTGTCTGGGGCAGGACATCATGGTCTCTGCACCACGAGCCAGGCTTTGTGCACCAGAGTCAGGGAATGGAAGTCATCAAAATTCTGGACGGCACTTTATGATGTTTGGATGGTTCTCTGTTTAACCCCCTGTGGAGGCTGGTGTGTGTTTCATGCCAGACTCAGAGAAAATAGTAAAGATAAAAGATAGGAGGCTTAGGCTTATAAATGTTGTTTTCATAAAATGTTTGTTTTCCTTGCTGTTAAGACCACTTGTCCTAAGTGAATCATTTTGAGTTGTGTTTGATTAAAGTACCACCAAAAAAAAAAAAAAGCCGAATGTTTTTAGAATATATAGCTGTGGAAGCCAAACATAATGAGCTTCCTCTTTTGAGAAAGAAAGAGAGAGAGAAGGAGGGGGAGGGGGGAGGGAGGGAAAGAGAGAGAGAGAGGGAAAGAAAAGAAGAAAGAAAGAAAGAAAGAAAGAAAGAAAGAAAGAAAGAAAGAAAGAAAGAAAGAAAGAAAGAAAGAAAGAAAGAAAGAAAGAAAGAAAAAGAAAGAAAGAAAGAAAGAAAGAAAAAGAAAGAAAGAAAGAAGAAAGAAGGAAGGAAGGAAGGAAAAGGAAGAAAGAAAGGAGAAAGGAAAGCTTAGTTCTTTTGCCTGCCACTAATACTATGAAACCTGGAAATAATTGCTATCCCCCAGACCCAGAACTCCTTAGTTTTCTCCTAACATAAAATGAAAATGAAGATGACCTGCAAAGATCTTATATGGCAGAAGGGCACCTGGGTGGCCAGTCTGTTAAGCATCTGACTCTTGATCTCAGCTCAGGTCTTGATCTCAGGGTCATGAGTTCAAGCCCGGTGTTGGGCTCCATGCTGGGTGTGGAGCCTACTTAAAAAAAGAAAAAGAAAATATTTTCTATGACAGAGATTTGTCATATTTAGTCTGTGGTAATTGAAATTTACAATTAATAATTTTGTCAGAAGAATGTCTTTTAGTTTCAGGGGATCTTTATTATGTGTGCTAATGTGACAGTTTTGGCTAAAGGAAGGAAGTAGCTTCTAAAAAGAATACCACCATGATGGAAGTTAGGAGTAACACAACATACTTATGAGAGAAAAGTTTCCACATATTTTACTTTCCTACTTTCAAATAGGCAATGCATTCATGTAGTTCAAAATTCAAATGTACAAAAGGACAGAGAGTGAAAGACTCTCTACATACCCCTGTTCAGCATGCCCCAGTTTTCTTCTCTAGGGTTTCTGTAGAGCCACCAGGGTCTTTTGTGTTCTGTCAGAGGGACATTATGCATACACAAGCAACACACATAATTCTTCGGCCCTATTTTCTAATGCCAATAGGAACACAGTATTCGACACACACCATTCTATGCCTTGTTTTTACGCTAAAAAATGTCTCTTGAATATGTTTTCATTTCAGTATATAAAGGACTTTTCCATATGTGATCACTACCTTAAAATCACACCCCATAATAGAGGTTCCTTCTGTTTCTGCCTGTTTTGTCCCTTATTTTATGGTTTTTCTGTGCTTTTTTGGTTCTAAGCCTTCTTTCTATTCCTCTTACATTTCATCTGGCTTAAAGGACCATCAGATCATTGTGCCACAGTGACCCTAAGGTTCTAAGGACTTTGGTGATGGCATGTCTGAAGAACGTTCCCGAGGTTGGAACTTGAATCTTTCTGCAGAGACATATATAAACAGAAGGTAAGGAACAAGGAGTAGAGATAGGAGAAATGGACCCAAGATTAAAGACAAAGGCATTGTGAAAGAACTAACAACATTTGGGATACATATATCCCCAATATATTCATCATTGATCATGATTTGAATGATCGAACCAGTAAAAGCTATTTTCTTTTCCAGTAATGTGCAGAGGTGGTTAATATGCTAAAGTAGTAGAGGAGGGATTATGCTGGATAGGCAGATGGAAGTGTGCCCAGCCGGCTATAGAGATCCATATCATCTCTACAGATGTTGAATATAAGTTGACATATTTCTGCAGCCAATTTGGAAAAAAATATCAAAAGGATTAAAAATGTACACACCCTATGAAATTGTTCAGAAACCCTTATTAAGAAAACAAGGATAAACAAATTTATCACATTATTTAAAACAGCAAAAAAAAATAGAAACCATCTAAATATCAAACATAAGGGATTAATGAGTAAATCATGGTGTATCCGTAAACTAAAATACTATGAGCTATGACACTTGTTTACAGGCATGAGAAAATGTTCTCCACAAATTTCTAAATTTAAAAGAAATTATAATAGCAAAAAGGCTCACTCTGTATATCTATTTTAATGTAACAATAATGGCAAATGTTCATTGAGACTCACCATGTACCAGACATTTTAAATATGTTAATTCATTTAAACCTTACAACAACCCCATAGATTAGGAGCTATGAGTTTTCCCAATTTGCCCATGAGAAGATTGAGATTGAGAGCAATTAAACAACTTGGATGAGATCACACAGTTGGCAGGTGGAAGGCTGGGACTTGGACCCGGGTATTCTATCTATACCTACATGCTTAACCACAAGTGACAGTGCCTACCTATGTATCAAGAAACCTAGAAGACAAAACAGAATTAGGCATTTTTTTCCTATGGCAACCACAGAAGGGAAATGCCTCTCTGCATGGAAAGAAGTCATCTTTTGAAAGCAGCTCAGAGGGCCACTGAGGGAGGTGGGTCCAAATTCAGTTGTCTGCCTGTGTTGCAAGGCTTCAGTTCTGATAAGGCTGATATGGGAAACTGAAATCAAGGGTAAACAAATAACTTTAAGGAGAACTTCAAGGGACCAAAATGAATCAACTCAGTACTTTAAAGATAATTTAATAACAAAATATGCCATGAAAATGTCTGGATTTAAAAGAGAAACAACAATAACATACAAATATTTATACATCTAAGCTTGCAAAGTGATCAACTACTTACTTATTTATTCAAATAAATAATTTCTTTAGTCTGTAATGATTGCTTTAGGATGCTCTTTATTTTTTTAACTTAAATTCAGTTAATTAACATACAGTGTATTATTAGTTTCAGAGGTAGAGTTCAGTGATTCATCAGTCTTATATAACACCCAGTGCTCATTACATCCCGTGCCCTCCTTAATGTAGGATGCTCTTTAAAAGTGAGCTCTCATCATGACTTAAAATCAAATTAAATTAAAATATTAAAAATAAAAGAGTAAAATAAGGTTCTTCATTAAAAGATGAAACAGAATCCAAAAGTCTCAATACTCAGTGTGTATAATAAATAATTGTGTAAGGAGACATTGGTCATCTTTTGTAACTTTTTCTCGGAAATGCTTTCAAAACCACTTTTACTATTAATTTATTATTCTACATTGTTTTTAGCAAAAAAAATCATTTCACCTACATCATTTACCATACTTGTCACCAAAGGACTATGTTTCTAAAAGTTCGAACCCACTGACAAACGATGATTTGCCACTACAGAGGCTGTGTTAAAAATAGACTAAAGCTTTTCAAGACTCAAAGAGCGATTCCTATAACATATTTGGTAATGTCAACATTGTTAGAGGAAGTATATCTTCCTAAGATGGCTCCTGAGAAATTCTGACATTTTGTTTATAAACAAAATTAGTCACATTACTTTTTTAAATCACATATGTAACTTCAAGTTTAAAAAATCTATTGTATAAATTGAGTTATATTTATATACACATATCTAGAATTTATTTCAAGGCATGTGGGCACAGGACTCCTTAAAGTACACTAAACACTATTTTCCTCTTGACTGCATAATGGCCTGGGGCCTTGAGCAAACTAAAATAAACTACACTAATTTTTCAGTTGTATGTTAAAGCCTTAAATCCGCCACATAAATATTCCAAAACCAACTCAGAGCAGTAAGCTGATGGCTGGATGGAAAGCACAATCAGAGGGATTATTCTAAGGCTTTGAGGGAGCAGGGGAAAAGCGTTCCTTGACCTTCTGTACTGAAAGGCTCCTTTTCATCTGGTTTCAATTCTTTTGTTTGTGCACCTTGCCATATTTATTATTGAATTCCTGATTTCTTCTTTGTGTTTCATGTTCCATGTTCCAATGATTTATGAGGAATTGCTGATCTAGATGTTATCTTTGGCACCCAGCGAATGCACAGAGCCCCCTAAGAATGCTAAGAGAATAAATGTGTTTTGAGCTGCACAAAGCCCAAGTTGAACAGATGTCCATCAATTCATGACAAATGCCAGCTGAAGATGCTTTAATAAGATGCAATTTTCTTCTTAAACACAGCAGTAGCAAGGATCACAGATATTTTTTCCACCTTTAGTAGATGATTGTTATTAGAAATGATAAGATTTTGTCCTAAAATGGTGATATGAGGAGAAATCTGGCCAAAGATAGATTTTTTGTTGTTGTTTTCTAAAGATGAAGTAGCTGTGTTTTCTCTTTCAGGGATCTGTCCTGTTTGGTTTGACTCAGAAATGAAATATGCTAATGACATTTTAGTTAATTTTTAAATATCTCTGTAAAGATTATTTAGTTTCTAAGTGTGTAGAGAATGAGAGGTTTTTTTTTTTATTGATGGCCAGCTTTCTCTTGCTTAACTAAGTGAAGACTAATTAGCAAGTCTAATGTGCTCAGAGAAAATCATCTAATTAGATAAATTTTACAGGCTAATCAAAATATTTCGAGAATTTTCCCTACACTTCTTCTCTCCACTAGAGGGGGTTAAACACATCCCCAGAAAGCCTTGCTCTCACCGAACTTCATCTTCCTAGGCGAGTCCTCCTGTATTACCAAAATATTATACCAAACATCCTAAAGTAGACATGTATACAGATGCTTTCGAAGGCTTAGTGTTTTTGAACTTGACTGTAGAATTTAATAATTTTTAAATTACTACAGAGTGAGATAGGTAGTAATAATAATTAGGATATCAAGTCCTGATTATTTAAAATTACATTCTTCATTTATTTCCATCTCATTTCTTTGAGTAAAATCAGAAAAGCAGCACAGACAACATGTAAAGAGGTTAAGACATGATAATACACGGTGCACTTGCAATAAAAGGTATGTCATAGTAAAAGGAGAAAAGAAGTCCCCTTTTTCTATGATAATAAGGGAAAGAATGGATGCTTTTCTTTTTTGCTCCTTCTCACACATGCATTGGCTATGCTAGAACACCTCGAGCAATTAATATATTTCTAGTTTGGTAGTTAAGCAAATTAAGCAAAAAAGTGATTGGTTAAAGATGATATTAATACATCAAATGTTCATTTCTGCAGTTCCAAATACCTAAGTCCTAGGATATTTAAGGAACAATTGAAAAAAAAAACTAAAGATTTCTCCTGTGAATTTCAAGAATTTTTAAAGGACATACATACTTCAAGCTTGACTAAGATCAAATCTGTGATTTCCAGAGTTGTTCTTTTCTTTTTTTTTTTTTTTCAGAGTTGTTCTTTATGGAGCTCATCAGCCTAATTTCCAAAACTCCAAGTTAAACATGGTAGGCCACAGAGTTTTTATTTCTAAGTGGTGAGATTCAGTATGATTTTCATTTTTTTCTGTATGCTTTCCTATATTGTGTTGTTTTTAGAATGCTTATTACTTTTGTAACTGGGGAAAGGATATTGAAAAAAAAATCCTGAGTTGCCAAATCCAACACACACCAAGTGCAATTCACAAGTGCATGGCACAACGATGAAGAAATGAGTTTTATTGAGACAGATTTTCTTAAGGATAACTACTTACCTACTCTACCTTCTAGGATTCAGAAACATAGCCATAAATGTAATCTTGTATCTCTCTAGGGTAGGCACCTAAGCGTCTTTTCTAAGAATTTTATAAAAAATTTAATTAAAGGGTGCCTGGGTGGCTCAGTTGGTTAAGCGACTGCCTTCAGCTCAGGTCATGATCCTGGAGTCCCTGGATCGAGTCCCGCATCGGGCTCCCTGCTCGGCAGGGAGTCTGCTTCTCCCTCTGACCCTCCTCCCTCTCATGCTCTCTGTCTCTCATTCTCTCTCTCAAATAAATAAATAAAATCTTTAAAAAAAAAATTTAATTAAGAAGAACCAATCTCACACTAAGAAATGATTTGTGATAAAGTTAATAAACACTTAAATGAAGGCCAAAACAAAAACAATATTATATAAATAGTGTACAAATAAAACTGTATTATGCCCAAACTGTTCTCGATTCAGAAGAAACTGCGAATCAGAAGCAATTGGAGAAATTACTAGGGAAGCCTTTGTCCCATCTAGATTCTTGTATTCTCATAGCCTTGTTCCATGTCATCCACTGCTACCCCTCTGTGCCCCTCGTGGAACCAGATCACATGCTAGACTGAGTCCTCACTCAAGCATTTCATTTCGTTATGTTATGTGTGAAGTCATAGTCTTTCTGTGTCCAATTGTTCAAGTCTCAGACTTTAAGAAACAATGTCTTCTTTAATTATTATACTGCTAATGGCCAGCTACTTCATCTCTAATTGCTGTAGCACAGACCTTTGCAGATACAACTCTGTTCGAATGTCATAAATGTCCACTGTTGTTCCCTGTTAGAAAACACCTTCTTCTCTCTCAGACAATGGGTGCAGAAGGGTTTTTAGACCCCTGGACCAGCCAGGCAGTGCCCTAAGTGTTTTCCTTTATCATGAACATATAGGCAGTCACTCATCCTTACAGGCTGACTCTGTCTTCTCCCCACACCAGTTCGGACTTAGGCCCCTGCCCTGTCTCACACAAGAAACAGTCATTCCCAGCATTTGGAGATTTTTTTTTTTTTAAATACACTTTACTACAGATCTCAAAGGAGAAACATTTGAATTACATTCCACATTTTCAGCAAACTGCGGCAAACATCCAAATCAGAGCTAACTCTCCCTGGCCCTTCCAGGGGTTTTCACCCTTCATCCCTCAGAGAGCCCCTGGCCCCACTAGTGCCTTTCCTTCCTCCAGTCTCTCACCTGCAACCTGATCTGCCTACTTGTATACCAGTCCCAGCAAATTAGAAGTCTTCTTTATAAAGTGAAGGGGAATTATGAATAACGATTTTATTTTCTCCTGTTAAATTCACACTAAGTGGGCACAACAAGCCCTTGTAATGGGTTTCCCCACCCCAGTTTACACTGAGGGAGGCCCCTGGGACAAAGCCAGGTTTTCTCCAGAGCTTCATTCTAAACTACTATACAATGTCTATTTCCTTGTACAATCAAAAGACGTCTGTATAACCCTCGCATAAATGAGTGTGAAATACCCAAATCAAAATCCAGACAGCTACAGATCAGGGATGGCTTTTATAATGCAAGACAGGGAGAAAAAAAACCCCACAGAATTATGTTTTTGTTTTAATAATGAAGGAAATGATCTCAAGTTAAAATCCAACTTTGAAGTTTTCTCCCTACCTGAGTCACATAAAAAGAAAAAAATCATTTTTAGGCATCAAGCATTTATGCAGAAAACAATAAGCCACACATTTTTTTTTTTTCCACAGACAGGTGAAACAATTTTATTTCACAGTTGTCTTTAAAACCACAAAGACACTATGTTCTTCATATAAAAACATTAGTACAGATAACTGTACTTTCTAGAAAATGATTATATAGACCCTCTCAAAGAGAAATGCACACCATTATATGCTTTCAGATGAGTTGCTTGGGAAAAACACATCTGGACTGATTCCTAAAACATACCTTAAGACCTCCTTGCATCTTTTGGTTCAAAGTATAGATTATTGTCATCAGTACGTGCTCCGCATTCTTACATATTTGATAATGCACATATAGACTGGTTGGTTTGTGACTTAATGTTCCATTGGTTCATTAAGCTTTTCTGTAGGCTCGTCAGCAGGTTGAGCAGGCTGTGCCTTTCTCTGTGATCTTTCTTCAAGACCTTCCAGGAATGGAGATACATTATCATCATCATAAATCGTAATCTCCAAGTCTTTATCAACAATGTTTCCAATGGAAACATTCTTTGTTTCCAGGACAGAACCTTTGTTAGGAAGGTTGTTGTAGGAAGTGTCTCTCCTAAGGCACACAGATCACATTTAGCCAGTTCATTCAAATTGCACTCCATAAATCCAGACATATGTCTCTCCAAGTAAGTACCAGCTGATTGAGAACGGGCTCCAGTGGACGTGGCTCTACAGTCAAAATAGTTGGCAGATGGACAGGTTTGGAAAATGTGAGGGCCCATATCATAACCAGCAATAAGTAGGTCAACCCCATACAGTCTCTGGCCATATCGTCGCGTTGGTATCTGGGTCTTGCTTCCAATTAGAGATACAAGATGAGACACAGGAAGAGGTCTATCAAATACAAATCTGGAATCCAAACACTCCTGGCGCATAACATTCCATAACAGTCTAGCATCATCAGTAAGTCCTGTAATTGAGATACCAATATGGTTGTCAACATGGAGAATTTTTTTCTGATGAGCTGCAAGCTCTGACTGTGCTCTCTTCAATGCAACCAGCACTGCATGGGGTTTTGATTTCAGACCAACTGTGGCTGAACCTTGTCTGACAGCTTCTGTTGCATACTCAATTTGATGAATCCTCCCCTGAGGGCTCCAAACAGTGACCTCATTGTCAACAGGGTTCCAGTGCGGTCTGGCTGTGGCTTCCTGCAGAAGTGTGGATTCAGGAATGCTAAACCACACATTCTTAACCTCCAGCATTTATGAAGATGCATGCAGTATATACAGATATGTAAAAGAAAAAGGGAACACTAGGTAGTTCATTGAGCAAAAACCTATTTTCAAAGTTAGTAGAAGAAATTGATGTGATAAAAAAGACCTAGCAGGAAACGACCTAGTAAATACAACATGAACACTGACTCTGCTCTGGAGCATAATTCGTGTGTGTGTGTGTGTGTGTGTGTGTGTGTGTGTGTGTGTATAATCTTGTATCTATACAAGATTAAGGTTAATTGTTTAGTAATAATAATAGAGTTTGGTAAATGGTTATAATGGAAGAATTTTGAAGGGAACTGAGATTATTTAAGCTGGAAATAGAAATCTGAGAAGAAAATCAACAGGTATTCTATTAAATATCTACAGAAAGCAGACAAATTTAAGACAAATTAGAAAGCATTTCCTAAGTAGCAAAAGTCAGAGCATTCTGGAACATAATGCCAAGGAAGTTAGGCAGTCTCCTTCCATAGGGTTTGTTTTGTTTGAAGGAAAGGAAAGATGACCACCTCTCTTTCAGAGGCTAAGGTGATTTTGTTTTGTCCAGAGAGGACCACATGATTTCTCCACCTTCTCTGCAGTTTGAATTGTAGGTACACTGTCCTCTACGTTATTTTTCTGACTTTCTTAAGTCAGCAGAAGACCAAGACGTACTTTTCAAAAGGAAATTAGAAGGTCTAGTTATATTACCTATAATGAACTAATTTTGGATTTTTAAAATTTCTCATAGTACCTTCAAAAATAACCTTTTGCATAATTATTTTTCTTATTCCAAAAAAAAAATTTACCATAGATTCATAATCTCTTCTCTAAAAACCTTGGAGATAGCTGTATTTTGGAATTCAGTAGTTTTCTAAATTTGAAAAGATAACATGGCACAAATACCATATATTATGCGATACCTCCAATGGAGCTAGGGCAGTACCCGTAATCAAACATGTTACTATTTCTGGAGTGATTAATACAAACATTCACACTAAGCGAGGAGAAGACCATAAATAGCCTCACATCAGTATAGGCTATATTTTCCCATCAAATAAGTTACAAAACTCTTTGGTTTTCAGAATGGGTTATACGGCAAAATACAGAATGCCCAGTTAAATTTGAATTTCAGATAAACAACACATAACTTTTTGTATATGTCCCAAATAGTGCATTGAACATACTTACACTAGAAATGTTATTCAGTGTTTTATACCGAATTCAAATTTAGCTGAATTTCTTGGGTTTTTTATTTGCAAAATCTGGTTTTTGGATTTCAGAATCACAAACAACTGATTGTGGACCTGTATGTAGAAATATGCTAATTGAAATACTATTAACAGCCATCGTTCTAGGAGAAAAATTTGGTTTGGGCCTTTTTGAAGGGGGTCACATAAAGCAAAGTTTTTAAAATATGCTTTATATCAATAGCGTGTAAAAAACATAAGACCTGTGCAAATGTACCCATATTAACAACTCAAGATATTTCAAAAGTTAGAAATAACATGGCCACTCCAAAAACAATTTTAATTTGCATCTCTTTCTTGCTCCACCTTAAAATTCTTCATCTATAAAACATTCCTTTTATAAAATTCATGAAATTCTCCTGTAACAAAGATATAGCTCCATCTAATGGAAAAAATATCCAACTACAGCCCTTCATGAAGCTAGGAATATTTCCATGAGTGTTAGTAAAACTATAAATCATGTGTAGACTATACACAGTCACACACATGCACACACACACACATGCACACACACACACATACACAGTGGATTCTTCTCTTTGTCTCTCTCTCTCTCTCTCTCTCTTTTTTTTTAAGCCAGAAAGGAACCAAAAGTAACGTAGTCATAGCTTTTGCAAGATCTGCTCTTTTCCTTAGATTTGGACTCTGAAACATAAAAACATAAGTGTATTTATATTTCATACTCTATTTCATCATATATATACATGTATACACATATACATATATATATACATATAAATATATATATTGCACTTAATTGTGTAAGCCTCCTAGGCCAAGGGCTTGAGGGGCCTATAAAGCCTTATGAATTTGAAGGGGAGAATATGCCACCCCAAAATATGCCACTTTGGCATATAGATTATCCTGAATTAAAATTACTTGGGAAATAGTGCAAGGATAATGAGAACGTCCTCTGTCCCCCTGAGAGTAGGAAATAAATTCCCCATGTGAAAGTCACCTTCATTGTACCAGGAGGGTAGGAGGGATCCTTATCACCAGAGACAGAATTTAGGGCTGAGAAGGCTGCATAAACAAATCTTGTTACTTCTTTATTAATTTGCTACCCCAAGCCCAAACCCCTTTGCTTTGTCAATTCTTCACAAATTCATTGTTTCCCTGTCTAAGAGGCATAAAAGCTTCCTGCTTTGGTCCCTTCTTGACTTCCGTATTTTTATGAAAAATTGGGCTCTTGTGCATGCAAAATTAAATTTGTTTTTCTCCTGTTAACCTGTCCTATGTCAATTTAAGTATTAGATTAGCTAAAGAACCTAGAAGGGAAGAAAGAAAATTTTTTCCTCCCCTAAAGATTGCATGCAAAATATTGTGTAACTTGAATGTGTGCATTTTTCTGGAGAGAGATTTAGATCCTTATTAAAGGAGCCCATGAAACACTACAGGTTACAAAGCTTTTCCTGTACTGCCACTTACTTCTCCCCAAGGACTAGTCACCTTTGCTCCACTGTTTTTCCCAGATGACCACAAACTAACCCTATTCAAGAAGTACCTTCTCAGCTGCTGGCTGGGCTCAGCACTTAAATATTGAGCCTGAACCGGGGCGCCTGGGTGGCTCAGTTGTTAAGCATCTGCCTTTGGCTCAGGTCATGATCCCAGGGTCCTGGGATCGAGCCCCGCATCAGGCTCCCTGCTCCGTGGGAAGCCTGCTTCTCCCTCTCCCACTCCCCCTGCTTGTGTTCCTCTCTCGCTGTATCTCTCTCTGTCAAATAAATAAAATCTTTAAAAAAAAAAAATATATTGAGCCTGAACCAAACACAGGATTCACTGTCTACAAGAAAGAGCCTGCCCCATGAGGTTTACACGCATTTTTCTTTTTTTTTTTTTAAGATTTTATTTTTTTTTTAAGTAATTTCCACACCCAATGTGGGGCTCAAAGTCACATGCATTTTTAAAACAAACAACAGCATGATCTAGCAGAGGTGGAACCAGGGACTAAAAGGTAGGGTCAGAGATAAAGGGCATCAAAGTAAAAAAGCCATCCTTTCAAAATTTTCAGTTTATCTCATTAGCTTTCTTGTTAAATAAGGATAATTCAGTTTTCTTACTGATTTTATTTTTCTGAAATTTATATTTATTTATTACACCATTAAGAAGGGAAAACCTTTTATTTGGGAAGTAATTCAGTTGACATTTCTCAGCATTAATTTTATATATAAATAAGCCACGTCTTCCTTGTTTAAGGTATTTGAATAAGAACTGTTCTAATCAAAGGTCAATTTATTTTGGAAATAGCTCCCTCTTGAGGGCATTATTATTTATGCATCAGTAGATTGTAAACAAGCACTCAGCTAGATACCGGTGGGTGGAAACGGAGGTTAAATAGTGCAAACATCTTGGAGAACAATTTGGCCACATCTATTAACATTAAAAAACCCATAAGTACTAAGATCTGTAGGCAAGGACAGTCGTACAACCAGTATGTGAAGTCCCAAAATCTGTAAGCCACCTAATGCCCAGCACTGGGTGACTCGTCAAATAAAGTGTGCTAATACTCACAAGGAAATAACGTGTAACTACTAAAAGCTAGAAAATCTATGCATACTGACATGGATTTCTCTGTCCTAGACATGCTTGCACATATATTTATACAAATATAAAATTGCCTCCAGATGAATACTGGTAATAGTTGTTGCCTCAGAGAGAAGAAAGCGGTCAGCAGGGGTGAGGAAGAAGACATACTTTTCACTGTATACCCTTTTATGTATGAACTAAATTTTTAACCATCTATTTGTATTATTTGTAAATTAAAAAAATCCAACAAATTAAATGTTTTGTAATATTTTTTGAAGTGGAACTTACACACAAAAAGTGCACAAGTCATATGTGTAAAGGACAACAAATATTGACAAAGTTAAGACATCCAGGTAACAAAAACTCATACGGAGGAACAAAGCACTACCAGTTTTTATTTAAAAGAAAATCCCAGACATTTTATCATTTTAGCTGTAAATATTTCAGCATGTATCTTTTGTGAAAGAATTGCAATCTAAAATGGAACCAGAGGAAATGATCTCACATATGCACGTTCAGGAAAACAACACTTAACTGAGAGATTGATTTCCTATAAATGCCTGATTTACAGAAGACTGACACTTATCTCCTGACAATGAACATCCACCAAGAAACTCGCACCCTCCTCAAGCCAATAAACTTACTGTGTGGACTCTGGCTAGACTCCCCCTCTTTGCACTCTGTGCCCGTAAATACAGTCCACCCCAAACAGACTCACCTGTACCTTCTAGAACATACATTTTCCAAACTGCAGTTCCTCTGCTATCCCCCAATAAACTCTATTACTAGTAATTTAAGCTTGCCTCAGTTTACCTTTTTATTTTGGTTGACTCTTAACAGATAAAAACATAACCATAATACCACTATCAAACCCAATAAAGTTAGCAACAGTTTTTAAATGCGTAATGCTTACATTTTTTAATACCCAGTTCATGTTCAATTTTCTTTGCTGTCTCAAAAATATCCATTTACATTTGATTTGTTTGAATCATAATCCAACACATTATATTTGGTTGATTTTTTTCTTAAGTCTCTTTATTCTGCAACAGCCTCATCCCCTTTGGTTAATGCTACTTCTTTGTTGTGGAAGAAACTGGTCATTTATCTTGTAGAATGTCTCACATTCTAGATATGGCTAATTGATTGAATCCTGGTGTGATTTAACATGTTCTTTATCCACTGCATTTCTTGGAAGCCAGTAGACAGACCTAGAGAATGTGCTTCTTGAGTTGGTAAGTAAAAATGTTCTATCATGCAGTATGTTGAGGAAATGCTGTACATTTTTGTAAACCAATGCATGGATGCTCATAAATAAAGACCTGAAAAGTCCCCAAGTGAGGAAATGTTGTTTAATTTTGCTTAACTGAGCATTCCTCCATGCGTTTTGTTGTTGTTGTACTACCTATTACATTCACTTGGAACTAGAGTCCTGTTTTACACAGTCCGATAAACTCTGGGAGGAGATCTGAAGGGTCTTTTCTGAGTTCTGCGATGTTGTGTGGTGCAAGACGCACTGCAGATGCTCATGGGAGTTTGTTGGTAGATTAATCCAACAGATGTTTATTGTGTGTTTTCTATTTACAGAGTACTATACTTTAAACTACTGTTTCTGTTCTCAAGAAAGATTGAATTGATGAATCAGCATGTGTTCAGGAAGCAAATGCACATGCTCCTTTAAAGCATAAGGCAGTAAAAAACTCAGCTGTGCATGTTGTAGAATGATGGAGTGGAGCGGCTTGGTGGGGTTCATCAGGTAAACTCCAATGGCAAGATCAGCTCTGGAGTTTAGCAACAAGAATCGGCAGCAGATCTGAGGTGAAAAAGACCCCAGAAATCATCTGGTGTAGGCTCTTTGTGACATGAAGTCCAGGAATAGCAAAGGACTCTTGTGGTTGATGAGGGCTACAGTTTAAGATTAAAACCAGATGTTCCTGCTGCTAAACTTAGTGAAACCCTGGGTAGGTCCCATTCAAGATAATTTCTTCATAGGTAAACTGCTTTGTTTTGTTTTCCTTCTGGAGGCTTTTAGGATTTTCTCTTTATCCTTTGGAGTTCTGAAATTTCTTCAAGATGTATCTAAGTATGAGGTTTTCCACATGAACATCCTGCCTGGCTTACAGTTGGCCCTTGCAGTGTGCGGATTCAAGTTTCCTTTAGGCTGAGGAAAACTTTTTTCTGTCCCTTGTATTTCCATTTCTGGGTCAGTTGTTTCAATTTGTTCATCTCATTTGTTTTTCTGTGATGTTGTTTGTTTTATTCATTTTGGGTGATCCTTGGTTGATCCTTCCACATTTATGAATAAAAAGTCATGTTAATTAGTTGACTTGGGATCCATTTGTAGTTTTAGGAGTTTACCCAGAAATGCACACAGAGATCAATTTGACCTTGAAGTATTCACAGTCTAGTGAGGAAGGAAAAGAAGTAAACCAAAAATTCTGTCGAAGTGTTAGCACACCTGTGTTGCAGCTTGAGCAAAGAGAAAAAGGTGGTGGGATTAATTTGTGTGCCAGGTTCCAAGTGTGCCCCTCCCCCAACCTCAGTAGCTGCCTTTGGCTCCTCCAGGGTTGGGCTGGAAATGCAGGGGCGGGGGTGGGCACAGAAAAAAGGAAGGAGCAGAAAAGTTCTGACTTAAGAGCTATAGTTTGGTGGTGTGGCTCCCTGGACAAGAAGTTTAAGGCTTTTTCTTTCTCTTGAAGGATACATTTCTGAATTTCTCAAAGATTTATCACTGTGAATCCTTAGCTGCAACAGTTGTGACCTGGGCAATGCATTTTCCTAGACTTTTCACTTACTACCTGTAGCCCCTGAGTATTTGGTGGCCCATTCTACACAGATTCCTTTCATTTGAGGACCCGTCTTTCTTCCGGGTAGTTCTATTAGGTGGACGAAAACTTGACCCAGGCCTGGTCTTCCCTATGGACCACATCTGTTCCAGAAGAAATACTCATTTATCCCTGCATTTGTGGAAACACACCTCTCATTACTCTGCCATTGTAGGGTAACTGCTCTGGTCACTGCCTTTGGCCTTAATTTCTCAAGGGTGAGTCAAACATCCAGGAGTCTTCAACTTCTCATATGTCCTGCATGTAGGTAGTGAACTAAGGCTTACAAAACTGGAACTGGAGCAGCTCTTTTGTAAGCTCTGCAGAGACTGTAAACACCTGACTTTGGAAAGTGGGCATATTTGGCACCTTTAGTTTTGTTCTCAGTTTTTGGGGCCTCAGCTGAAAAGGGAGAGAAAAAGTCCCATTGTAAAAGCTTGTTTCATGCCTAAAAGTATAGGGGTGATGAAGTAAGGAATCTTCCCTGCTGTTCCTTCCAAGCAGTGGGCCAGCTCCCATGATTGATTTTATTACAACAAACATGTTTGCCAGACAACCTCTATCAAGCCAATTTGTGGGTCTCAGACAGGGGAAAAACAACAACAACAACAACAACAACAAAACTTGGTTCTCCCAAGAAGCTGAATGGAGCCAGCTGAATGTGCATCACTGTGAGAAAGGATTACCTGGCAGAGAGAAGTTTAGAAACATGTTTACACTGAGCCATTTACAGAGCATGAGCATTGAACTCAGGCAGGCCTGGGTTGAGGTGTTAATTTGGAACCTTTGTGACCATGGGTGTTTAGCATTCTCAGCCCTTGCTTTTCTGATTTGTTTGAAAGGGAAGTAATAGCTAACTTGCAGGATGGCTAGAGAGATTAAATGAGATGTAGGATATAAAGATTCTAAAAGAGAAGGCCCCCAGTGAGTAGTAGCCACTGGCATCACCCCTCCATAGCCTAGAATCCCTTTGTTCTTCTTTGTTCCAGTAATTCCTGTCCTTCCTTAAATACAGCTCATGGTCAGCCACATCCTCCAGAAGGCTATTCTGGATTCCCTTTCCCACTGCTCATGGTATAGGTGTTTCCAAAGCACCTTGCTATGTCCCTATCATGGCACTAACCACAGTTACCTAAGGTTGTTTGTTCCTATGTTTGCTTCCCCCATTAGAACTGCAGACTCCTTGAGTACAGAGAACATATCTTAAGTCACCCATAAGCTCTCAGGACAGGGCCTGGCAGAACAGAAATCAATGACCCCACAATTGTGACATGCCTGGGATCTGTATAATTCACCACCCTGCCTCAGAGAGATACGGAGAGAGTATTTGTATGTTAATAGATCCTGGGATGCCTGAGTGGCTCAGTCCGTGAAGCGTCTGCCTTTGGCTCAGGTCATGATCCCAGGGTCCTGGGATTGAGTCCCGCATGGGGCTCCTTGCTCAGTGGGGAGCCTGCTTCTCTCTCTGCTTGTCGTTCCCCTTGCTTGTGCGCTTGCTCTCTCTCTCTCTGACAAATAAATAAATACAATCTTAAAAAAAAATAGATCTCTCCCTTGGGGGAAAACATATCCAATCAATCATAACTGAGCTAGTAGATCCCTGATTCCCAGTCCGTTTTTTTGAATCATAGAAACCTAGGGCAGGGAAAAACTTCACCACATCAAGCTGGGGAGGGGGCATATGCTACTCTCAAGGAGCATGCATGTCTTAAAAAAACTTATTTAACGCTGTAAGTTTATATTTGGGAAATTTAAAGAACATTATTTTGCTGTGTTTTGGAATAGGAATCCCAAAAAAACCTTGGTTGGTGTGCATATTTATGCATCAGTCATATCATGCGGAGGGCAATCAGAACCAGCAGGGCAACACAAAGTATCCATTTATCAAAAGGAGGCAGGGTTACTAAACTCTGATAAACAATGGCCTATTTGCAACCACTTCTTTACATATAGATGAGGAAGCTGAGGTTGCAAAGAGCTCAGGCCAAGGTTATAGGGCCCGGAGGAAGCACAGGCAGGGTCTCGACCTTGGGTCCTCCACTGCCCCGTGCCTGACCATGGCCTTGAGCAGCGAAGAAGTAGCTCAGCCCCAGGATGGGAGAAGCACTGGGTGAGGACTGAGAGATGGATGGCATGGTGTGATCTTGGGCAAGCCAGTTCATCTGAGACTCATTTCCTCATATGCAAAGTGGGGAAGATAATATCATGCCACCCAGGGCTGCTGAAAGATCAGAAAAGAAGCCTTTATAAATGGTAACGTATCATTTAAGAGTGGCCCTTCCGGCATTTAAATCATCCAGCTTGTAAAAGAGTGGGCACACTAAAGCTGTCAATGTAGACACTGCAACCACCTCAGCATAACCACAAACAAGGATTTCCAGACAAGTAGGAAAATCAATGCTAATTCGAGCTTCCTCAGTACTTTTTAATCAGGGTTAACAGTGTAAGTGGGTAGCTACATGGGAAAAAGAAATGTAAGTTGGATTTACATGTCAAACTGTAAACCAGGATAAATTCAAAATAGAAGGTAGACTTAAATTTTAAAGTGAAACCATATGAGCACTGGAAGAAAATGAAGTCTTCAACCATGGCTCAAAATCCTGAAGTAATGAGGAAAAGATTAATAGATTTAATTACATAAAAATAAAAATAATGCTTCTAAAGCAACAAGAGAAAATAAACACCATCAATATGGGGAAAAGACAGGTGACAAAAGAAAATGTGCAACAAGCATCACAGACAAGGGTTTAATAGCCTTACTCTAGAGGGAGCTTCTAAAAATAAAGAATAAAAAGACCAAGAATCCCATGTATGTCCTACAGATAGCAGCAGGCAGCCCACAGGAAAAGAAATGCAAATGGTCCTTAATTTATGAAGTGGCACTCCTTCTCACTCCTAAGAGAAATGAAAATTTAAACTATCCTGAAAACTACGACTCATCTATCAGATAGACCAAAAAACTTAAAATGGACACTATAATCTGTTGGTAAGTCCACAGGAAAAGGGACATTTTCATACATTGCTGGTAGGAAGGATAGTGTGTGGGGGGGGGTAGGATTTGGCAATACGTATTACACATTCATTTATCTTTTGACCTAGGAATCTCACTTCTACAAATCCACTCCAGAGATTTAATGGCAAAAATAAGAAAAGGCATGTGCAGGAGGCTTTTCACTGCAGCACTAATTATAGCAAAATGTTGGAAACAACTCAAATGCCCATTAGTAGGGAACTGATTGAGTAAACTATGCTATATCCACACAGAAGTGACTGACTCCAGGATATTATTAAGTGAAAAAAGGTAATGTACAGTAAGTTATCATTTAAATAATGGTATATACCTTTTAAAAAAGTGGATGGATAAACCATAAATTTCTTCTTAAATGGTTATGTGCAGGGGGAGGGAGGACCTGGAATGAAGGGGACTAATACAAGGAGCTAGACTTCTGTGAACATAATTTGTTTTGGGCTTTGGAGCCTTGTAAATATATTACAGAATCATAAAATACAAAAAGATTTTAAGTAAACTTTTAAAAGTCCAAAATAAAATGAAACAAATGAACCTGTATATCAAGTTTGTGCCAAAACCAGAGAGAGATGAATCATTTCTAGTGGCTTTCAAACATAGGACTTTGTTCATTCCTAGTGGGATATACCATAAGGACAAAAAGAACTGCAAAACAATCTTAATTGTAAAGTAATTATATTACAGGAAGTAATATTGGTATTGCTTTTGGGGGACTATTATGTACGTATTATGAGGTAAAGCAAGTAAGTACTTATGTTAGTGCCACTGAAATTTTCAGCATGGAGAAAGGAAATAGGATGATACAATAGATGAGGTAAAAACTCTGTCGTGCTAAATTTGAATTGGAAGTATCAATATAAATTTCTTACATATTTTGAAAAACAAACATGTATTTATTTCCTTGCTCTGTCCATTGAAAAGGCCGAGAAACAATGACCAACACAATAGCAATGAACATGTCTAGCACCTAGAACATGATCCAGAGCTCCTTGGAGAAATGGATGATTCCAGATCTGGGGAAGGAAATTTGGAAGAGCTAGAATATCTTATCACACCAGAGACCAAGGAAGCAATAAAACGCTAATGAGGTTCTGTCACAGGACTCAGGAGCCAAGTTGAAGAGGATCCCATTGGTCAAATATGGGACCATTTGAGTATCAATAAAAGTAATTATAACGGGTAAAACATATCAAATATTTTAACTTGAAAAATTAGTACATAACGGAAAAGAAGCAAGTACTTATCCTATCTTCCTTATAGGAAGGAACTGTACCTTGGGGTTGATAAGGCAAAGTACCTCTTTTAGGTGCATTCCAGCCAGTAAATGAAAAAAGAATGATAGAATTAAGAGTTTCCCCATTTGACATCTCCTAGGGAAATGATGAATCTAGGCAGTGGTCATCAGCGGAGCAAACATGACAAAAGAGGAAAGCAAACATTATATTACTCTTAATAGATGTACACAATGACAGCTATAAGTATTCTAGCCAAAAAAGAATCAATCTTGAATCTAATATTTGATCAAGCTTCCAGATCTAACTAGCAATTCGCAGGAAACACAGCAGACAGAGGAATATGTTAAATGACACCACTGGGATTGTGGGGGGTATGTGTCATGGAAATTCAGATTGCAGAAAATTCTACAGAACAAATGACTCAGTTTGATCAACAAATAAATTGGGGAGTAGGGGGTAGGGAGAGAGAGAGAGAGTCAGAATCTCTAGGTTAAAGGCGGTTTTAGAGACATCATTTCATTGTTACACTTGGATCTTATTACAACCTTGATTTGCACAATTTAAAAGTTATGAGGTATATGGGGAAATTTAGCATTGACTGAACATTGAATAACATAAGAAAATATTGTTCATTTGGTATAGGTGTGATAATGGTAGAATAGTTATGCTTTAAGAGTCCTTATTTTTTAAACACTAAAATTTAGAGAAACAAACAAGTTTATGGATGAAATAAACAACAAATGAACAACAAAGTGAAAAAGCAACATAGTGAAAGGGAGACAATATATGCAAATCATATACCTAATGAGAGGTTAATATCCAAAATATATAATGAACTCATACAACTCAATAGCAAAAAAAAAAAAAAAAAAAAGAATCCAATTAAAAAATGGGCAGAAGATCTGAATAGACATTTTTCCTAAGAAGATATACAAATGGCCAACAAGGACATGAACAGATGCTCTACACCGTTAATTATCATGGAAATGCAAATCAAAACCACAGTGAGATATCACCTCATACCTGTTAAATGGCTGTTATCAGAAAGACTAGAAATAACAAGTATTGGTGAAGATATTCATTATTAGTAGGACTGTAAACCAGTGCAGCCACTATGGACAACAGTAAGGAGATTCCACAAAAAATTAAAAATAGAACTACTATATGATCTAGCAATTCCACTTCTGGGTATTTACCCAAAGAAAATGAAGACACTAAGTCAAAAGGATAGATGCACCACCATGTTCACTGCAGCATTACTTATAATAGCCAAGATACGGAAACAACGTAAATGTCCATCAATGGATAAAGACATTGTGATACCCACACACAATGGAATATTATTCAGTCATAAAAAAGAATGAAATCTTGACATTTTTGATAAGGATGGATGTCGAGGGCAATATCCTAAATGAAATATAAGTCCCAGAAAGACAAACACTATGTGATCTTTCTTATATGTGGAATATGTATTATATATATAATATATATATAATATATATTCACCAAGACCATAGATATGAAGAACAGACTGGTGGTTGCCAGAGGTTGTATGTGTGGAGGGCCAGCAGGTAGGGGTTGGGAGATAAGGTTAACCATTAAAAAAGAAGAAGAAGAACACATGATACTCCCTTTCCCCCTAAATAAGGGCAGGAAGGGAAAAGCATAAACAGGAAAAACACAAAATAAAAATAGTAAAAATAAATTCAAATAATATTGGTAATCACAGGGAATATAAATATTCATACAATGGAAAACTACATAGAAATAAAAAAAAAAAAGCCTGACCAGATCTGTACGTATCAACACAAATCTCATGAACAATTGTACTCAGTGTATAAATTCAAAAGCATATACATAGGTTGGGACCACTTTGCAAATTATAAAATGACACAAAACAATGTTATATATTATTTATGGATACAAATACATATAGCAGAATTGAATGGAAAAATATATACCAATTAAAAAAATTAAAAAACAAAAACCAATCAACTTTTCAGTTCATGTAGAGATGCTGCAAGGCAAAGAAAATCTGAGACTCTTTTAGCCCTTCAGAAAGACTTTATTCTTCATAGCTTCCAAACTGTGAAGTCACGTGCCAGAATGCCTAGTCTGAGATTCTCTGAATTCCCGTAGCTTCTTACCATAGACTAACAAAATACTCCACTGTAATCATTCATTTAAAATATGTCAGATAACACTTCTCAGCTCAAGTCTACTAGTAGTTCCTCATTGTACTCAGGAAAATAGCTGAAGCAGATGGCCTGCACAGCTCTCCCTACTTGATATCTCCTGTAGTAGCCAGCCTCCAAGATGGCCTTGGATAGATCCCCACCTCCTGGTGTTCAAACTCTTGTGCAATCCCTTCTCACTCTTCCAAGTTTGGTCTGTGTGCTCAATAGAATAAAGGAGAAGCAATGGCATAATACTTCTGAGATTAGGTTATAAACACTGGAACCTCCATCTTGGTTGCTTTCTCCTCCTGGCTTGGATCACTCACTCTAGGAAAAACCAGCTGCTATGTCATGAGCAGCTCCATGCAGAATGCACCTGGCAAGAAACATATTCTACCAACAACCTTGGAAGTAGATCATTAGCTCCAGTCAAGCCCAAAAGAAAGATTTTCTTAAAGAGCCAGATAGTAAATAGTTTAGGTCTTGCAGGTCCTATAGTCCCTACTGCAACTATTCACTTCTGCCATTTTATACAATATGAAAAATAATGTTCAGGACTGCAGCTCCAATAAAACTTTATTTGCAAAAACAAGCAGTAGTTTCCTAACTTTTGCATGACTGCAGCCAAGGCTCACAGCCTTTCACTTCATGAAATCCTCAATCAGACCCACCCAGCTAAGCTGCTTCTTAGGTTCTTGACCCTCAGAAACCGTAAGTTGACAGTTTTAAGCAGCTACATTTTGGCTTAATGGAACTCATACACCCCATCCTCCACTCCCCACCCACCCTCTGCCAAGCACACACACATACCCCCTTTCACCTTTCTAATTTCACCTCCTTCTACTCTCCACCACACATTCAGCTCAGATCACAGAAATCTTACTGTTCCTTGAATATACCAGAGGCACCCCTGCCTCAGGGCCTTTGTTCTGCTAGTCTTTCTGCCTGCCTGGATGCTTCTCCCATAAGCATCTAGTTGGATCCACTAGCTCCTTTAGGTCTTTACGCTGAGCCCTTCTTGGTAAAGCCTTTCCTGACCCTATTTACAAGTGCAACACTCCTTCCTCCTTACATTCTCTATCTCCCTTATTCTTCTCATAATATTTACCATGTACCATACATTTTACTTTACCATCTGTCTTCCTCACTGGAGTATAAGCTTCACAAAGATAAGTGTTTCTACTTGTGATACTGCATTCTGCAGATGGCTTTCAATAAATTGTTAAATAAATAAATTCGCTTGTCTCAACTAACCTGCCAACTCCTTAAAGGTTTAGTGTACACAGGCTTGAACACACATTAATGTTAAATTAACTTTGAAGAATAATTTTAAACATCTGAATAACACAATCAGATCATTTGGAAGGATCACTCTAGGGGATGAATAGAGGCATTTGGTGTCTGCAACACTTAATCCTCACTCTACACTCCCAATAGGCAATTTCACTCCTCCCCACTGTTTATTATCACCTATGCACAGACTAGTGGACATCTTCACTTAGACCCTTCCTCAGAAGGACATCTTGTGGACCTCAACTTCAGCCTGGCCTAAAATGAACTTCCCCCCTATTCCTGCCTTCCCCTATTGTGACCAAACTCAGCATATGCAATCTTCTAGTCAATTATGTCACCCTCAACACTTCTCCCTACCACCAAGTCCCAGATTTTATCTTCTGAAATCTCTTAAAATCTGTCCACTTTTCCCCATCTCCTCCAACACCCCAATGCTACCTACCATAGCCACAGGATACTGCCATATACCTTCCGGTCTCCTTGCATCTACTATGACCCCTCTGAAAACGATTTTCCACAATGCAGCCGTACATCTTTTTCAAAATGCACATCTCATTGGATCTCATTACTGTTCACTTAAAATTCAGTAGCTTCCCATTGCTCTCAAGATTAAAACATTTTTCTGTCCTGCATGGGCTGGTTTCCACCTTACCTTTCCAAATTTTCCTCATAACCACCACTCTATTCCAAATGTACTCTATACCAACCAGATTCTCAAAGTGCTGAGAACTTTACCTCTGCCCAAAACACCCTTTTCCCTTTTCCCAGTTACTACCATGTCTGTTTTAAGTCAGCTCAAATACTTCGTTACCTTGACTACATCAAATTGCTTTTAGAAACTCCTCTCCTTTGTTGTACTTGAAACAGTTTGTATAGCATTATTTGGTGTTTCCCTTACCATACTAGGAGTAGGCTGTTTTTACTCCCTTGTGTCCACAATGCTCAACAAAGAATGACAGGAGGATCTTAGTAACTATTGGTAGAAAACGTGAACTATTCAAACAGGGCCGTTAAGGGCTTGTTACAGCTAGGAAAGAACGAAGGCATTGCTGCACTAGAGCAGAACATTAATGTTGGGGAGCACCTCAACAAGTCCTTGATGGTCAAGGGAATTGACACTCTTCATGAAATTATTCCCAACACTCCCCAAACCAATTATGTAAATCTGTACATTAGGTTCTAATAGTCAAGACATTATTTTATTTCTACTGCTATCAGGGCCCGTGGCCCAAGTATCTGAGGTACTGACACCACTTTCAGGTTAAAAGTAGAAAGAGATACATTACTTGGGACTACTGGAAAACCAAGAAAATTGATACAGCTCCAGTACCTCTCTCCCATTATTCTCTCTCACAATCTGGATTTTGCCAAACCATTCTATTTGCTCAAAGGCTACTTTATTTAGGGGAAAGGGTCCATCCACTGAGAACTAAGCAACAGATGACCACCACTCTTAGAATTACCAGCAGGGAGAAGCTTGAGAAAGGAGATGAGATTCCAACTGGCTGAGTTGGACAGACAAGGAACACAGGAGATTTGGTGAGTAAGATATCAAGAGTTCTGATTTGAAGGTTTTGAATTTATAGTACCTACAAGGCATCTGGTTGGAGATGTCTAATAGGCAATTAAACATTGGTTTAGAGCAGTACCATGCTCACCCATAGCTTTTATACTAACTAGGAGTCAGCATCCTCTGAAGCAGAGGGCAGGAGTGACTCAATAAGAGCGTATGTGTAAGAACTGTTCTAGGCACTCAGAATTGCAATTTACACACTATAAAAATGTTTAAGTCTGTCAAGAGAATTTTAAATATTTCACTATATAAAGTCATACACAATACAGTGTTTCAGTATTTCCTATACAACACTACATACTTTAACTTGAGGACACCCATAAAAGGATGAATTTCAGAAATCCTGAAAAATTTCTACCACCTATTGGCTATTTAAATACTGCTTATAAAAACTATCAAAGGAAAGCCCAGAATCATGTAAATGGCATATACTTAAATAAAAGAGGCAGAAACTTAACATACAGAGTACAATGCTTTTTATTTATGAATAAACGAAAAGTCCATTTCTAGATGTTTCTTTCTTTTCCATGCTTCATTTATTAACAAGCAAAACCCTGTAAGGGGCAGCTTCATCTAGTCTTCAGACTCAGATCCATCTTCATCTTGACTAATCTGGAAATAACGAAGTTCGTAAGTCTCCTTGTCAGACGCAACCACACGAAGCCAATCACGAAGATTGTTCTTCTTAAGGTATTTCTTGGTAAGATATTTCAAATACCTTTAAAATAAAGACATGAATTTCATTAAGAAATACAATTATCTACTATGCAAAGGCTTATATAGAAGATATGCAGTTGTATTCATTTATCTTTAATGTTCCCTCCAAAATATTTCATTTGTATCCAACATTGTTCAAGGTTGTTGGGGATCTAAGAATAAGGTGGCCATTCAACCCCAATTACAATAGGTTGATGCCCTACAAACCCTATTCTCCCATAGCCCTAAAATAAACATCCTTTATGCTGAAGCTAAAAAGAGCAATAGTAGTTTCCCCTTCAGTTTTACTGCCATAACCAGATTACCTTTTAATGTACAATTTTATTCCTTAAATGTATTATGTACTAAATTGTTAACATTCCTTTCACCACTATCAACCTCCCTAACCTCAATTCCATGATCAACAAAAGGAAACCTATCAACAGGGCTGAACCCATTTACAAGTTTATCGACACATTTTCAACTAACATACGGCTCAGTCCTTATATAAAGCTTTGAACATGGTCTAATTTCATCACTCCAGCCATCTCTTTCATTTACACTTTACATCAATTCTGAACTATCAAGCAGTACTTGAGCTTCCCTGTCCTTTCTTAACGTTGTTCCCTCTGCTAGGAATACTTCATTCCATCTCAGGTTCTCTGCAAATTCTTATGTCCTATCTCTTACCTTCAACACAGCAATTACAGGATTGCATTTATAATAATTATGTTCATGTCTCTAAGATCCTTGAGAACATTATCTTTCATCCCCAAATCCCTAGTGATGAATTCATAACCACAGCTAACATACACTGTTCCTTAAGTCCAAAACACCACCGGCTCACCTATTCTCACAACAGGTTCATAGTCTTTAGCTTCCACCACCAGTCTTTTTCAGCCACAATTGGGAATTCCCTAATTTGCCTGTCTCACTCCAGCACTTCATTTAGATGAGATTTTCTTGACCACCTTATCTAAAAATATCAACCCTGAAATCCTTGTTATGCATTTACACAGCACTTATCAACTACTTAATATTTCATCGTCTCTTTCCACTAGAATTTAAGCTCCTTAGTGGTAGGTACTTGTCTACTTGGCTATCCAGTCCTACAAGAGTGCCGTCATATACTTAGTATTTAAGTAAATTAAACGAACTAAAACTGGCAAAATGTTAGACTTTACCTTTGACTGGCTGCCTCTACTAAATAAACCACCAAAACTTTAAAACCACACGTATAAGAAAACATTTACATTACTTCAGAACATTACTTTCATGTTACACATTAGACATGTTTCTTGCAACATGTTCTAATATTAAAACATTTAACATTGTTACAGTTCATATATAATTTGGGTTTCAGGGACTACCATGCACTGGACAGGAGCCCTGTATATAACTTGCCTATATTCCAGCAATAAATTACGCTTACTGACAACCAGCCTAAGCAACTGGCCCAGTTACTTAACATATTTTCCATTCACATAGGCCATTAATAAGTTCAAAACACTTGTTTGTATCTCCCTGACCTTATCATCAACACATCTACTCCTGCCTATGAAAACACAAGGATTATGTATTCTATAAAATATTCACAATTACCATAATTTCCCTAAAGTATTATGGGAAACAAATACCAACCTTTTAGAGAACTGTTTCTCAGAAACAACTGTGATTTTATTCTTGAAGCGTTCAATGTGAACAACATTCCCCAGATTTCCAGTTTTTCCATTGACTTTAACCTTCTCCCGTAGAAACTGTTCCTATTTTAAAACAGAAAACATGCAAAACTAGGGAAGAAAACCCTAGATATTCACTAGGGAAGGTACCCTAGGAATAGAGCTTAGGTTAAAATCAAATATTACATACTTTAATCATTAAGAACTCTGTTACAATGATAAAAACAAGCTGAGGAGAGTGATACTTACAAAATTTCCCGAATCAAAAATTCCATCTTCTACTGGATGGGTAAGGTCCAAATTAAATTTCCAGGTTGACTTCTTAGGCTTCTTGTCTTTCTGCTACAGATAGTTCACATAATTACAACTATTCACTTTGCTCACTTTATATACAAACTTTAAAATCTGTAGCAGCCCAAAGATGTACAATGCACTGTGATGTTATATACATATATATATATGAAATGGTCCAAAATTCTAAAAAATTGCTTCATAGCTATTGGATATACCCTTTTTCTCAGCCAGGCTGTGTGAAAAGGGGTACACTCCTTGGTTTAAACGAAGTTTTTGTAAAATCCAAAGGAAATTTTCCCTGCCCACCATGCAAGTGTCTCAAAAGTGTGAAACTCAAGAAAGCTCGAAGCATACGGCAAGCCACTATTAGTTCCCTTCATCAGTAAATTCCAAAGAATCCTGTATTTACAACCAGAAAAGATTAATACAAGGATCAATCTTACTTTCTATTGTAAATTAAAACTGAAACCCACTGAATGTCTAATGAAGCCCATTCTTTTCCAATCACCAAGTTAAGTTTTATGGGCTTTTAATATTTTCCAGACCACTGACATTCAATTTTAAATTATCAGATACTATTTACTACAGGCCAGGCCCTATGGGACACAGGTAGTACACACTACCTTGCCCAACCTCAATTATGTGCCAGAAGAGGATATTCTATCCACTCAAGTCTAGAGAATTAAATCCTTATGTTGTTAAAGGTGAGAGAGGGGAGGGGGACCTTAGGTCCTGTAAAGACTTTCAATTTTAAAAAATTACGTAACTTCAGTTTTTCATACCCAACACTCAGACCAATACACATAATCGGGCTATCCAAGTAAAATGCTGCTGTGGCTACTATCAATTACATTCAGACAATATACTGAAAACAGACAAATCAGTATTTATCAGAAGATGCCATCTCCAAATTAGAGCCACCCAAAAGGACACCAAGTAACTTGTCCCCCGCCCCCCAAATATCCAAAACTTAGAACTGGTAAATTGTCGCATATACCTACCTTTTCAAATGCTTTTTGGATTGGTTTAAATATCTTACTGATTCCCTTGTTAATTAATTAACAACATAAAATCTTTGGTGCACGCTCCTTTTACATCTGCGAGTCTTGACTTTTATCTTTTAAAAAGTTTCTTCATGAGGTATTAAAGAAACTTCTTCCCCAATTTAGTTCTAAAGTTCTCTGAAACTTTTGTAGCCTCGGAGCTCCCTCCGCTCTGGCAAGGCCATCAGACCGGTCCGATTACCCAATCTCCTTCCTAGCGCAAACGAACAGGCTAGCATTGGCATTATTAGAAGCGAGATTGAAAATAGCTCAATGCTGCCCCATTAGTCCGGTTCGTCGCTGTACCTCCTTCCTTGAGCTGCCAGCGCCACTCATCCAAACTCCGGGCCCACCTAGAACTCCACTAGACCGCATGGCAGTCGCCAGGTTGTCTCGAAAAACAACTGAGAACCTTACCATCGTGCTTGTGTTCCTGACCCAGTCTCCATTTCTACCCTCCCTTTATCTCAAATGAGAGATCCCCAACTCGCTAGATGGCAAAAATCATCTACACTGGGGTAACATGCTCCCACCAAAATCCCACCCTCACTCACCGGCGCCATTTTGAAAGGCGGTCGGGCGATCAAAGAGAAAGCGACCCCCGCGCGTCACGTAGTTATACCAAAACGTACTGCGTCACGCGCCGAGAGCGTATGCTCGCCGCCTCCCGGAAGAGAGCGTGGGGAGGCCCGTAACCCAGGAAACCCGGGCGTGATCGGCGGAGGATAGGCTTCGGAGGCGGTCAGGTTTCCTGAGCGCGCCAGCTAGCTGCCGTAGTAAAATGATTCAGGGTTTTCCGCCAATGACGACGTTCGTCTGTTGACTACAAAGGTCTCCGCAGTTACGGGAGGTGGTTCCCAGATAAACACGACCGAGGGATGGAGGAATCATCTTTCACTAATCGCCTAGATCTTCTTTCCAATCAGGGCAAGGCTCTCAGGTTGCTTTGGGATCTCCTGTCTTACACTGTAATTACGACCCCACGGCGAGGTTACTTCTTTATTTGTGTTTTGTCTATGAGTCTTGTTTTCTAAATGACCGTTGAGGGAAATAACTGTTTGAGGGAGCCAAAATAAAGTAGATTCTCGAGGAAAAAACTCTTAAGAAAAAGAAGTATTGCTTACTTGTTCACTTGTTGAGTTCACTGTTGCTTCACTTTTATCATGGGTTTTAGTTAACCCTGTGTAGAAATTAAGATGGAGTTACTCCTGTGAAGCAGAACTTAGGTCAAGCAGTGATGTAAGCAGCCAAGGGCATTGCAGCTAAGACCAGATGTCTTGGAAGTCAGCACAGGCTGACCATACCAAAAACTGATAACCAGCAGAACCAGACGAGGTCTACAAAGGTCCAGACTGATTGAATTCCTTTAAAGGGAGGATTTTTGCAGGAAACTGTCAAGACTTTCCAGATGCTGACCCTTTCGTTTCTGACCACATGAAAAAGGCAACTGCCCTGAAGACCCTGCCCAAATGGTTTTGGGACAGAACAGAGATCTTCACTGCTTGAACATATTTAAGTAGCAAGTGCTGAGAGCTTAGAGCGAAGGGAGGCCTTATATCAACTGCACACTCACAAAATGACTGCGTTTGGTTCATTAACTTCCTACCCCTTGTTTTATCTTGTTATGTGATTCTCTTGTGCTTTAATATGTGTGATGTGTAAGAAAACAAGTTAAACACTAATGAAATGTCATTGAGTTTGGAATCCTGAACCTGCTTTATAATTATGTTAACCTTGCTTTATGATTGAATTAAGCTGCCATTATGGAAAGACACAACTCATGTGTGCACCTTTATAGTGTGCTCATGACACCCCAGGACTCTTGACTTCCATCCAAAATGCTTCCCAATTAAAATTCAATGAATGTTTGCTGAGACCTAACTACTAAAATGGACAAAGCACACGAGGGTGGATGTGGGGTGGTGACAGTTTAGATGACAAAAGGAAAAAATAGCTTTTGAACTTTGAAGAATTGCAAGTTGACATCAGATCAGAAAAGTGATATGCTTCTCAATGTTTTGCAATTTTTTATATGGAGGTGAAACTATCATACTGGGGGCCAGGGGTAGGGATGGGGTGGACTTTTGTTGTTAATTTGGAGACTGACCCTAGAAAGTGACAACTGCATATATCTTTTATGACAGCGATTAGTAATAGTGGAAGCTATGCTTTAATGAAGCATATAATGTGTAGGGTCTGAATAAAGGTATTGAATTCCTGGGAGAAATCCATTTCAAGAAGATTTTTTTTTTGGTTGTTTACCTCAAGAACCATAATAATTCCACTTATTTTCCGAACATTAAGGGGAAAAAAGGCAGTTGGCATTTTCTCCTCAAGGGCTGCTCAGGCTGCAGAGCAGAAATGATCCATGCACTATTGGGTATTTTGAAAATAAGCCATTAATTGAGGCACTATTTTATTTCCATTGTTTTTGGCAGACTTCCATGTTATGACCAAAACCAAACAAAACCAAAAAAAACCCCTAAAGAACTGTTAAGTCATTTGTACAAAGGAGATATTAAAAACATGTGTTTCAAAATAGCTAGTAATCTCAAAATAACTAGATGGAAACTATAGTGGAAAAAAAAAGATTTCTCCCAATTAGGGAGAAAACCCTAAAAAGAATATTAACTAGAAATGTGCAGATGGTAAGATTAAATATTGTACATAGTGCTTCCCAAATTTTATACATACAGTATGAACACAATGCCTGTCAACCCCCCTCTCCCAGATATTTTAATTTTGACAATGGATTCTAAAACATATGAATTAAATGTCTGAAAAGAGTCAATACAATTTAGAATAAGGGGAAGTTGCCTTTCCAGTTATTCAAATATAAAGTACTGTAACATATGAGATATATTTCTAATACAAACTTCAGTCATTTGATCTACATGATTCTGGAGCTTGAATAAGTCAATAAAATAAAATATAGAAGGACAATATGGCAGATTAGGTTCACGGAGAAACCCCTCCATATGTAGCCACCTTGAAAAATGGGCTAAAACACAGGTTTATAATTTCTAATGTATGATTAAGTTGGTGGAAAGTAAAAATTTTTTGGAGGCAGAAATGACAAGGCATGCTCATGTAAGTTTGGAACTAGGATGAGCTCAGCTCAAATAGCATGGAAAAGCTTCAATCTAAAAATGTTGTTTAAAGTGTGCTTGGACTGGTAGTGCTAGGCAGAAGCAAATGCAGGTGCTATTTGTAGAAATGCACTTTTGATCCAGGCACAAAGGATTCCCTGTGATAAACTTACAGAATTATGAACTGACAATTTTTTTAAATCACTAAATACACAGGAAAACAAGCCACTATGAATGAAAATCAACCCTGCCAAAACCTATGAAATCAGACCAATATACATTGGAATTAGACAAAATATAAAATAAGTGTCTTGAACATATTTAAAAGCTAGAAGTATTTAAAATATGTTAAGGGAAACAGGAACAATCAAATTGGCCAGGACTAAAAGAAAATAAGTTATAGAAATTAAAAATAGAAAACCTCAGAAACAGTGGATGAGTTAAACATGAGAGTAGCCACAGCTGCAGAAAAAATTAGTGAATGGGAAATTACTTAGAATGCAACATAGAAAAGCACTACCCATCTCCAGAAAAATAATACTCAAATGACATTATGGCACAAACAGTCCTATGGAAGCAAACTGCACAGCTTTGACAAAGTATGTGTTCAGCCCAACTGTGCAAACAATGAGGCACTGAGAGAAACTCATTACCACTGAAGAATATTGCTTTTAACTCCTCCAACCTTGAATGTTCTTTGTCAAATACTCATAAATGAAAGTTAAGAGCACCAAGTAGGGGAAATAGGAACTGAAATCACTGCTGCTTGTCCTTCCTTTACTAATTTGATTAGAAAGCATTTAAAACTATCATTAAAAATTTATGCTTGCTTCAATGCATCTTTTCTCTCAGTGTGTATTTAGGAAAAACTTTAGTGATAATGTTATTATTTCTAACAATAGCAATTTCAGAAGTAAGATTTTCCTGTTAGTGCCACAGGAATTCTGAATAATTGATCAAACTTTAAAATGAGAATAAGTATCTTTTTTAATTGCTTAATTTTTGTCATTTTTTCTTGTTTTTAGCTTGTCATTCATCTATTGGTGGCCATTTAAATTATTTCTACTTTTACACTATTATAAACAATGCTTTAAGGAACTTCTTTTTTTAATTTTATTTTTATTTTTTTTTATTTTTTATTTTTTAAAGATTTTATTTATTCATTTGACAGAGAGATAGAGAGAGAGCACAAGTAGGCAGAGTGGCAGGCAGAGGGAGAGGGAGAAGCAGGCTCTCCGCTGAGCAGGGAGCCGGACATGGGACTTGATCCCAGGACCCCGGGATCATGACCTGAGCCAAAGGCAGCCGCTTAACCGACTGAGCCACCCAGGCGCCCCAAGGAACTTCTTAATTAACAAAATTAGTATCTTAAGTCAAAAGAAATGCTCATGGAAAGAAATACAGAGAAACAAAAAATGCATAAAAATATCTAAAATCCCACTTGTTTGGAAATAGCTAAGGCTTTGTGGGCATGTTTGTGAATGTGTATGTATAAATATAAATCATTCAGATTACACAAGTAATTACCTTTATTTATAAAAATTAGATGGTACTATACATGTTTTCTGAATTAAACTTTGAAATAATTACTGTACCTAAAATTATAAAAATTATGAAAATAGTTCAAAGAACACACACATACATATAAATACATGAAATCTGGACAAAAGATATAAAGATACATACATGTATCTATATATCCTTTATTCATATTTTTACCTATTATTAACACTTTGCCCCATTAATTTATCATTTGTTTTTCCTCTCTTTCCCTCCATCTATATCTACATCTATAAATCTTTGTGGGATGGTTTCTTGATAACCTTTTCATTTCTTTATTAAAATTGTTCTGTTTAGGCTATTTCTACTGAGGTTGATTCTAATAACCACATTTTCCTAAGAAATTATATCAGTTAGGTTTTCAAATTTATTTGAATAAAATGTTTTATTTTTATTTCCTCTGCATTATTAGTCATTCCTCCTAGTATTTCTCATTTTTTCTATTTGTGTTTTCTTCCTCCACCTTAAATAAATTGACCAGGGATTTGTTGTTTTGTTAATTTTTCAAAGGACCAGAATTTTATTTTATTTTATTTTATTTATTTATTTATTATTTTTTTAAGATTTTATTTATTTATTTGCGAGAGAGAGAATGAGAGACAGAGAGCATGAGAGGGAGGAGGGTCAGAGGGAGAAGCAGACTCCCTGCCGAGCAGGGAGCCCGATGTGGGACTCGATCCTGGGACTCCAGGATCATGACCTGAGCCGAAGGCAGTTGCTTAACCAACTGAGCCACCCAGGCGCCCCAGAATTTTATTTTTTAATGTGCTATTTTTCTATTCACCTCACTAATTTCTGCTTTTATCGTTATCATTTCTTCCCTTGTGCTCTCTTTTGGTTTATTTTGCTGTTATTTTTCTAGTTTGATTTAGGGCTTTAAGTTCACTTATGTTCATTCTTTCATTTTTATTGATATAGATGTTAAGGCTACATATTTTTTTCTACTGCTTTATATAGATTCTGATATATAGTGTTTTCACTATCATTGTCTTTCAGGAATTGCTTCTGTTTGTAGTTCCCTTTCAACACAGAATTATGTAACAGGTCCTTAAATTTCCAGGTAGAAGAGTTTTCTTATTTTTCAATTTTGTTTTTAATTTCACTTGGAATTGGTATCAGAGTGTTATTTTAAATATTTCTACCTTATAGAAACTGTTTTCTTTGTGCCCTAAATATTCTTTATTATGAAATTTCCATTTGCCTTTGAAAGGAAGGTATATTCCCTAATATCAGGGTGTTAGTGATACGTATGTAATATCTCCAAAAGATTTATCTCATTGATTGCACAGCAATTAAAATGAACTAGAGGACAGCAATTTTTTAAGTGAAACTCATACACATAATTGTGAACAAAGAAGGGCAGACATACTATCAGTGTTAGGTAGGTGAGCTTTCATTCTGCTAATTAGAATCTGTGCTAGGGATCTGATGGCAACTGAGGTTGCCAAGCTTTTTTGGCCCTCCAAAACACTAGGACACAAGTCATTGTGATGCTGGGACCTGCCCAGGGGTGTGGCCCCAAAATTATTTTGACTGGATCCAGAAATAAATCTCAAATCGGACAATTAATTGATGTAACCTTGTAGGTGATCCTTTTTACCCAAAACACACTCAGTGGTTGCAACTGATCCTGCTGAATGTATCATGGGAATACTAGCATACCTCATCTTGTGCTTTGCTTTATTGCACGTCACAGGTATTGGTTTTTGTTTTTGTTTTTTTTTTTTTTAACAAATTGAAGGTTATAGCAGCTGAGTCCAGCAAACCTATCATTTTTTCCAACACCATTTGCTTACTTCATATTTCTGTGTCACATTTTGATAATTCTGACAATATTTCACTTTTTCATTATTATATTTGAATTGCTGAAATCACATAAAACTTTAATGGATTGGGGATTGCTTTTTATGGATGAGCAAGGAAAGTGGGTTTCTTGAGATGAAATCTACTCCTTGTGAAGATGCTGTAAAGATTACTGAAATGACAATAAGGGATTTAGAATATAAAATAAACTTAGTTGGTACTGTAGTGGCAGTGTTTGAGGTTTCAGAGGACTGACTCCAATTTTGAAAGACGTTCTACTAGGTAAAATGCTATCAAGAGAAGAGAAATAGTTTATTAAAGGGATAATTAATCAATACAGCAAATTTCACTGTTGCCTTATTTTAAGAAATTGCCACACTCAACCTGACCAGTCAGTAGCCATCAACATCGAGGCAAAACTACACCAACAAAAAGATTATGATTTGCTGAAAGCTCAGATGATGGTTAGCATTTTTTTTAGCAATAAAGTATTTTTTAATTCACGCACGTACAATGCCTTTTTTTTTTTTTTTTTTTTTTT